>NC_139901.1:32562208-33107208 GCF_905171665.1 Trachurus trachurus | reverse complement strand
ATGACAACATGTTGTCATGTGTATTGTTTTGCCTCGTGCTGGCGGACCACTTGTTTACATAGAGGCTTGTTTATCCTGTTACATGCAGCGTCTGTTGTCTGTCTGCCGTCTGCCCAATTTCAGGTGAATGCAACATGAAAAATACGACTGATTTGCTTGAGATATACAACCGCAACGCTAGATGGGAGGAATTCCTACATAATGTATCTTTAACATTATTTATGTTATTATTATCATCATGTTATTATTATTATATATTAATGGCCACTGGAGGGCGTTATAATGAGATCGTAAAACATTTTATCACAGAGTCACAATCTGTGGTTTTTATTTTGTCCCACTGACACAAACCTGCTGCTCAGTCACTACTGCACTGCAAAAACTCTAAATCTTTCCAAGAATATTTGTCTTATTTCAAAATAGTCAAAACTAATCTCTTTTCTCTTAAATTAACTTGTTTTTAGATCATTTTCACTTGTTTCAAACAAATTTTCACTTGAAATAACCCAGCAAACATTTTTTGGTTGAAAAGACGTTTAAAAAACGTTTATGCCGACCGTTGAAAAGACGTTCAGAATTGGTTCAAAAGTGAAAGTTTTTTCAACGGCTATTTGTGGACGTCTATTCAACGTTCACGTATAAACCATATTTCACCAGGAAATGCTATATTTAATTTTTTCTCCTTATTTAGTGTGCATACACAGTATATTGTTATGGTGGATCATAACTAGTAAATTTTGTCTAAATTTCTCATTTGAAAGCACTATTGCAAAAGACGTTTAAATGTGGTCTAAATATGAACGTTCATTAAACGTCTACATATAGCCGGTGAAAAAACTTTCACTTTTCAACCAATTTTGAACGAGTTTTCAACATAGACGTTTAAAAAACGTCTATTAAACGTAAAAATGCTCACTATATACTCAATATATAGTTGCTGACTATAGGATACCAATTCAACCACCAGCCTATCTACTTTGTCAACAGTTTACAGTAAGGACAAAGGCTACAATAAACTTGAATTTATTCAAATATTGAAAATCAACAGTGTTAAATACAGACACATTTATGAAATATGCCAATACAGTACAACACTTATGGTGCGTTCCAGGCAGGCTTTTTAACCCGTAAGTCACGACTTCAAGTCACCAGTTACGAGTTTGTAGCGTTCCAGGCAAGTTACGAGTTACGAACTGGGAACTGGGAGTAGATCGATCTAGTACGAGTTCACAGGTGGGAAGTTACGAGTTTGACTGTACGTTCTAACGGGTAACCATAGGAACAGGTCGGAAAAATACGAGTTACGGGTTGCCTGGAACGCACCATAACAATCAGACATGGGGGATTTTTCTAGAAAACAGTAGCAATATTTGAGGGAAAAAATAGTCACAAAATATACAGAAAAAGTCTTCTTGAGCAAATAACACATTAAAGTCCTTCAAGTAATCTTACTTGAGACAGTAACAGTGTCAGGAAACACACATTTAAATTGTTACACAATACAGTTACTCATTTTCTATTTAAAATACTGTATTTTAAATATTTAACTATTCCATTACTCCCAACCCTGCAAACAATAAAAGAAAATCTTCTCTAAATAAAATTGTTTAGAACAAAGGTTGTGGAATGCAGGGCTGGATCAAAACCACCACCACCAGTCCTCCCTGGAGCCTGTTTCAGGTGGTCTGCCATGGCGCTGTTGACATTTGCCTGTGGGGCTGGGATTCAACCTCATGACAGCATCTAAAATATTAGGGAAAGAGTACAGAAATTATGAGATGCAAGGATTTCACTGTGCAACCACTCAGTAATATAGACAAACTTTATTATTAGCAAAAATTACCTTTAATCACAGAGTACACCACAGTTTCCCTCAAGGCCCTTTTTTGTTGTTGTTTTTCCCCTTTACTTTTACTTGCATACAGTAGCCCATTTCAGTAGGGTGTGCCCTTTTCCCACTGGTCATACTTTCTCTATAAGTTGTTGTAGTAGGACAAACAACAAAGTTTTGGGCAATTTTTTTTAAATCATCACAATCCCTCATTCACTCCCTCCCCTAGCTTGCAGCCCCCTCGCTTTCAGCTGTGTATTTTAAAATGGCCTGAATATTAAATTTAGAAGGCTACGTCGACAGTCCAATTGTGGAATTACATGCAATAGCGAACCAACATTATAAACACACGCCTTAAAGTAGTCGGGCAGAAAGTTTTGTCAAGGCCGCAAGCATGAAAACGTTACAAGCTACCATGCTAACCTTACTGCTAAGTTAGCATGCCCAAACGAGCGGCCTCGTCCGCATCGTTAGCAGCGTAAAATGAAACAAATGGTGTCATAATTTCTTGTTGGAACATAGGAAATACTGTACAGTAGTGCATGCACTTACCAAAAATGCTGTATTTGACGACTCAGGCAGCGTGAGTAGGACCAGAGACGTTATGGTAGGACCGACTCGTTCGCCGCACTCCTGCTCGCTCAGTACAGCAGCCGGTAGCTTAAGTGTTCGCGCATGCGCGTTACAGCAGTACACGGCATCCTCTAATTTTACATAAATTCATTAAAATATCACCATTGCGATGTACTGGAAGCTTTCTATTAACAGCACAAAGCTCATATATGTCCATATTTGTGATATTTTATGAAACATTTAATGCGTTGAAATTACGTTTTGTTTAGACGTAATTTCGCCTCCCTCATTTAGAGAAAAAACATCAATCTAATCAATACAATCTCTTTTGAGAGCTACAACGGAAATTATTATCAACTAAAATTAAACAAATATGTGTTTTGCGCAACGTTGATGTTGTAACCGCTTTTTAGACGATTGAAAAGAGGTTGAAAAACGTTCAAACCTTATATCAACCTGGTTTCAACCGGAAATCAACGTTGAAATTACGGTTTGTGTTTGCTGGGAAGTAGAAAAATCTGCCAGTGAAAGCAAGTTTTTTGTGCTTGTAATAAGAAAGAAAAACTTGCTCCACTATCAGATTTTTCTACTTATTTCAAGTGAAAATCTGCTTGAAAGAAGTAAAAAGTGTCTAAAAACAAGCTGCTTTTAATGTGATGAGTCTTATTTTGAGTATAATTTGATTTGTTTTGACTAGAAATGACATTTTGACTAGAAATAAGACAAATATTCTTGGTAAGATTTTGAGTTTTTGCAGTCACTACAGAGACTGAGGTGTATGAGGTTAAACAGGTTAATTTTAAGAGTGACTTTACAGCTGACTTCATTACACACACACACACACACACACACACACACATGCTCCAGTTTTTTCAGTATGACTCCGTCCGGCTCGTCCAGATGTGACCTTTAATGTCTCATGTGTTTTTACTGCGTGTTGCCTTCAGGTACCGTCTGAATTTAAAAACAGGGAACCGGCTGCCATGCAAATGAATTAGAAGTAGAAGAAGTAGAAAAAGAAGATGAAGAAGCGTTTAGCCACATAATGTGTTCCACTCCCATTATCTCTCACTTGTTTTCAATTAATTGATCAATTTGATTTGATCCAGTTCAGTACACTTAATAGCTTTTCCTCCCCGGCCCTTCAGAATAAAAGCGCTGATGTAAAATGAAGCTCATTAAAAACGTACAGTCGGAATCATCGTCAGATTTAATGTGTCTGACACGTTACGAAGGTTTCATCTAAAAACACAGCCACTCATTCACTCATTGATTTACATTCACGTGCATCAGATATTATCACAGTGTGTGTGTTTGTCCTCTTCGTTCTTCGCCTTAGAGACACGGCGATCGACCAATCAGAGCGGACTACAGGCCGTGCAGCGGTTTTCTCATTCCCCTCCTGTTTGTTTCAGAGTGTAGAGGGATGAGAGAATCTGCTCTGGTAGCGTTGAAGCAGCAGCTCTCATGTTTACCTTCTGTATGATTGATGTGGCCAAAAAAAAAGATTTGTTGGTATTGGAGTTAATTTCCATTTAATTTTTTCTCTTATCTGGGCGAGACACTAACAGGCAAAAACACTGTTTTTTCATCAATTTTGAGATTTTTGGCTATTTTTCTTCCTTAACATGTATTCTTTCAGAAAAGTCAAAAGAAATGGTAGAAAATCCACATTAAGGTTTTTATTTTACTTCATTTTGTCTCTTTCGCAGGGCCGTTGTATAGGGGAGAAAGGTGATGATAACTCTAGGGGCCCAGCGCCCAGTGGGGCCCATAAAAAACCCCAGTAGTCTAATCTTTGTATGACTGATTTATTCTGCGTAAGACCCTGACTAATACTCATAGTACACTGTAAAAACTCAACATCTTTCCAAGAATATTTGTCTTATTTCTTGTCCAAATGTCTAATTTCTAGTCAAAACTAATCTCTTTCCACTTAAAATAAGACTCATTACCTAAAAATGTACTTGTTTTTAAGATCATTTTCACTTAAATTCACAATAAATAGAAAAATCTGCCAGTGAAAGTAAGTTTTTTGTGCTTGTAATAAGGAAGAAAAACTTGCTCCACTATCAGATTTTTCTACTTATTTCAAGTGAAAATCTGCTTGAAAGAAGTAAAAAGTGTCTAAAAACAAGTTACTTTTAATATGATGAGTCTTATTTTAAGTATAATGAGATTTGTTTTGACTAGAAATGACATTTTGACTAGAAATAAGACAAATATTCTTGCTAAGATACTTGAGTTTTTGCAGTGTAATGCTGCATTAGCATCAAAACAAAGAAGGCTAAATAAAAAACGATAATACATACGTAGTCTAAGAAAAAAAAAGGAAAAGTTAGGGGGAGGGGCCCACTTTAGTATTCTTTAAGGGGGCCCAGAATTCCTAGTAACGGCCCTGCTCTTTTGTCAGTAGATTTCTCCTAAATTCACCATAAGTTATTCTGACCCATGTCACATCAGGTGTCATTGTAAAGTTCTCTCTCTCCTGAACAAAAATCTGGGCTCCAAAAATGGTCATTTCCCTTGTATCAACAACAAATCGTTAAAATACGATTGACAATAACAATCTGTGTAATTTTACAGTCCAAGTCTTTAAAGGCCGTTTTCTGCAGCACTTACAGACACCAAACCTTCCACTTTGATCCCTTTCTATATCCTGAAGGTTTTTACAGAGGGGATTGTTGATATATCATTCACAGCCTCATTTATACAACATTTTATTACTAAAAACATGGCAAAATTTGAATTTTTAGGGCTGGTGACAGTATTTTCTCATTTACAGAGTGATAAAAAGAGATATCCACAATCCTCCTCTGTAAAAACTTCTGACTCTAATATGTCAACTAAATAAAACAAGAATTTTGAAAGAGGCTTTATCCATTGTTCAGATTTCTGTTCTGGAAATATATGCAAATTAGCACATATTTCATCAGATATTGCCTCATTTACATATTTAAACATAAAATTTGACAAAACTTGTAATACAAAAAATATTTGTCTTAATGTGAGTAATAAACTTGGGAAGTTTCATGGTGATATCTGTTAGTTTACATTTTTACCCTATTCACCTGTAGTGTCTCCTCCTCTGAGTCTCTAACCCTCCTCTCCTCCACACACACACACACACACACACACACACCTCAGCGTGACATTTTAAAAGATGTTTGCCTCCGTATAGTTTTTTATGTAGCAGCTCGTCGACCTCTGAGCTTCTCCGTCTTATCTTTATAATGTCAGCAGCAGCAGCAGCAGCAGCAGCAGCAGCAGCAGCAGCAACTTGTTCTAAAGTTTACGAGCAGCACGAGGCTCATTGACCAACACCGGGACACTTCAGGGCTTTTATTGTGAAAGGGAAGGTCAGTGGAGCCTAGATCGCCAGATGTTGATTAAACAGACGAGTCCAGTGATTGAACCCTGAGTTTAACTCTGAGTCACAGGGGACAGAGTTAAAGGTAGAGTCCTTAAAACACTAAATGTAGACGTATAGCTACAACAGAGATCCTCCTCTATCACCTCTAGGCTTCTGCTCAGGTGGTGGTGAATGTTTTGGTGAAGTTGGTGTTTTTTCTCCTCAGCCAATGACAGAGCTCAGCTGAAGTTGGGCATGTAGCGTTGTGAGCTTGTATAAAAACTACCACCAAGATAAACAGAGACAGGACGCCGTCAAGCTGAGAAACGGGAGAAATGGTTGATACACACTTACTGTAGGTATCGTATCGTTTAGGTTTTATCCGATACCAGGTCATTTTTAAACGGTGCCTGAACTGGTGTTTAAAGATGGAAAACGTACAAACTTTGTTGAAAAACGGTGCCTTTTCATCTTTAAAGGGACAACGAGGAGTTTCTCCATCGGCAGAACGAAAAGTTCCACAACAATAAAAAAGTCTGATATTAATGTGGATGAATCTACGTTACCACTTGTTAATGGTCCATTTTAGATAAATCTATGGTTTTGTCTCTATGGTTATTTTGTTATTATTAGTGGTGGTGGAAATGCTGGGCGAGCCGACCAGCGTTTCTTTACTTTCGGTTTCGTGGCGAGTCATGAGAATAACGTTTATGGTGGGAACTACGACGGTATGTGATCGTCTTCCAACCTCTGACTTTAATTCTTGATGAATGAAAACATGAGTCTGTCTTGCGCCGCTCAAAGAATTTCACGGTGCGGAGGCTCATAAATGTAGTGTGGAAACACTTCGCTTTAACAAAACTCCTCCTTGTCCCTTTAAGGCATATTGTGACGTGCAAATTTAACAGAATATTAATTCAAAGCAGAAGTAAGCGATATTTTTGTGTTAATATAAGTCTTAAATAGTTGTATCTTCCGACAGCAATCACTTCTATAGAGTGTTTGGTCTGAAACACGGGTCTGTCAGTCACTCTGCTCTGCTCTGAGCCCAGGAGAAAACTTTCCTTGTATCCTACAACCTTTATCCAATGAGGAGAGAGAACGGCATAAAGGGGCAGTCCTCTCTGTGTGTGCAGCCAAGGGATGCGTGTGAATGTGGTGACGTAGGGACGAGGGCGGGGACTGCTAACTCCATCTGCTGACAGGAAGTTAGACAAAACCACCGGATCGCTTACTTCTGCTTTAAATAATATAAATACAACTTAGACTAAAGAAAAAATTAAAGGGACTATAAGGAGTTTCAGAAAGTAAAGTGTTTTCACTACATTTCCCATGAGCCTCGGCGAAATTCTTGGACGGACGAAAGCGAAAACATTTGAAAAGAATGTTTTCATTGAGAACGAAGAACGAAAGTTGGAGGTTGGAAGACGATCAGATGCCGTCGTAGTTTCGACCATAAACAGCGATCCGGCGGCGTTATTCCCCTGACCCGCCGGGCAGCGTCCGGGAAAACGAAACTAGGAAATGCTGGGCGAGCCGACCACTAAATAATAATATCAAAATAACTATAAAGACAAAACAATATGCAGTATTTATTGAAAATGGAGCCGTTAACAAGTGGTACCGTAGATTCATCCACATTAATATGAGACTCTTTTAGAACCAAATACAAACTCCTCTGGGTATCGTTTATAAAACAAAGTTGTATTTACAAACTGCAACGAACAAACCTCCAGACTCTGACTTTAATTAATTTAGAAATCTGTTCATCTGATTTTAATCTTAATTAAAATTAATTTACCTCATTTTCTGATGCCTAAACATAAAAAAACAACTGATTTGATCCTAAATTCACTTCTTCAAGTTTCTAAATCGTCTCTTCAGTTGTGTCTTATTCTCACTTTTCACAGATAAAATCCACAACCTCTGACTTCTGTACAAAATAAATATAATTTAGTTTTACTATTGATTATAAACCAGGTTTCTGCTCAGTCTCTGAAGAGTTGGATGTTTTCAACATGTTCGTTCGTCTTTCTCCTTCTTTGTGTCATCGTCATTTGTTGTAATGTGTTTTTATCAAACTGCTTCAGTCCTTTTCTCTGCGTGTGTGTGTGTGTGTCAAACTAATTAACACACAGAATAAAAAACCTCTGGCAGCGTATTATTCCATCAAACAGGAGCAGCAATTATTCTCCATCAGCAGAACATCTCACATCATTTTCTGTCCTAATGGCGGCGCAGACAGAGGAACGTGTCCGTCATCGCTCTGACGCGCTCGGTTAACGTCATTAAAACACTGCGTTCAGTCTGAGTCTCCGTCACAACGTCCAAATGTTGAGTTACACTCAGAAAAAACTAAGAAACTGGACAATAATCACATGTGACAAGATGGTGGCAGTGATTTTTTTTTATTTTTTTTATTTTACTGAGGAAACCAGTGAATCATCTGGGCTCTAAACGACCTGTTAGTTTCTGCCTGAGGAAACAATGAAGCTGCCGTTCGTATGGACGTCAGCTGTTAAAACACGACATGAAACTACTCCAGTTAGCTCAGTCATGTTGGAACTCAGATATCCGCTGGAGAAAATATGTTTTCATGGACCGTTTATTGCAGGGGTGTCAAACTCAAATATGCCGTGGGCCAATTAAAAATTGGTACAAGTTGAGGATCAGACTGGTTGTTTATTGAGAACTTATTGAAATGACCTTTTTGCACTTATTGAACCTAGAACTAGCAAAGCCTGTAAGTTATTGCATATAAAACAACATTAATCATTAAATAAATAAAAAAATCTGTTCTATCGATTCTATCTGCAGCTTTAAATAGTCATTTATTAGGGATGCACATGATTATTAAACCATTAACCAATATCAAGAACTTTGACTGACTAAAACTATTGATTAATATTTGTTTAGCTCCTTATGTCGTCAACTTATATTGATATTATCACACGGTCCAAAGATTGCAGCCGGTTCTGGCCCGCGGGCCTTGAGTTTGACATATGTGGTTTATTGAGTCACTGAGTTATTAAAGTTAAACAGGTAGCTAACCGTTAGCCCGGCTAATCTGATAACCATGACTAATTACAAAAATGTGCACACATAAATAGTAATGTTTGTCCAATCATTGGTTTTATAAACTTTACAAACATCAGATTAGTCTAAACGGTGATATAGTGACATGAAAAATTAGATCAATAGGCCTATTCTGTCCTACAACGGAAGAAAGGGGTAAAACTCCTCAGAGTGGAATTCTGAGAAAAATGAATTTAAAGTGTTTTTGTTGTCCAGTCTGTCCAACTGTATTGAATTTAGGATTCTGAAAATTAGTCAAATCCTTGCATTTGTGAGTAGTAGTCTAGCTGTGTAAAAATATTTAACTCAAACTTAACATTTTACCCTTATTTCAGAGTTACCTCTGTCTGTTTGTGCATTGAGGCAAAATATAAGATGGTCATACAACATAAGAAAAGGGGAAACTCCCATTGGTTCTAAAATGGTAGTAACCTGTTGTACAGTCGGGCCTGTTAATCATTCTATACACAGGAAGAAAAAGGTAACTCTAGTTACTGTGTTCTCTTGTTGTTTCACCGCAGTTTTTGGGAGTTACTGTGAAAACCACCTGCAAATATATCCCAAATAAGATAACGTTGAGTTAAGATATTCATCCACATGATGTAGCAGAACCTTTAAAGCAATACTTACCTTTCTGGAACTTTTGCACATTTCTTTGTCTAAGTTAAAATGCTATTAATAATCTGATGATACATTAAAATGTAAGAGAAACCCAACAGGGTTAAAAACTCATCATTTTTTCATTCTCATATAATTCTGAGAAAAGTCTGACCAATAATATTATTCGATCCGATTAATAAGATTTGACGAGCGACCGAACCTACTTAATATGTAATCACTTTGTGCACCCCTCTCCTCCTCTCCCCCCTCCCGACCAGGAAGAACGCTTATTGACAGAGCAGTAGCAGGACACAGAGCAGAGGAGACTAGAGTCACAACACACTAGAAAGAAGGTTTTTGGAAATAAATAGTTTTTTAAAAGACCAATAACTGCAGCCGCAGCTGGTCGTGGAGTTTCATGTCTGATATTGTAACGTTGATAGTGATCAGCCCCGAGTGATACGTAAACACAGGAAGTCAAAAGCATCCAGTGCTAACGGCTAGGGGGCTAGGCTACTGTTAGCTCTGTGCTAACGGCTAGGCTACTGTTAGCTCTGTGCTAACGGCTAGGCTGCTGTTAGCTCTGTGCTAACGGCTAGGCTACTGTTAGCTCTGTGCTAACGGCTAGGCTACTGTTAGCTCTATGCTAACGGCTAGGCTACTGTTAGCTCTATGCTAACGGCTAGGCTACTGTTAGCTCTGTGCTAACGGCTAGGCTACTGTTAGCTCCCTTAGCTCTGTGAGTTCTCAGCGGTCCGGACCCGGTTGAACTCCGGACCGGCGCGGCTCGACTCGGCTCGGTCTGGATTTATTTTGGCCCTGAACCAGCGCATCAGGTGGTGCTGGTCCGGCCGCCAGCCCGGCTCGTTGAGAACTGTAATCTGTAACAATCACTTCCCCTGCGTCTCCAGTAGCAGTAGGCTAACAACAGTTTATTATAAAACTCATCAGTCATCATCACTGAGTCCGTTTATACGGTTTAAAACTCCGGTGTTGTGTTTGTTTGTGTTGTTCCCGTTTCACTCGCGTTCCTGTTCTGTTTACCGTTGCCATGCCAACGCATGCAGCAGGGAGGGAGGGGGCTCGTGGAGATGCGGCAGGAGCGAGAGGTGGGTGGGACTTGTGAGGGAGGTGGAGCTGTTGATTTTCAAATGTTTGTGCTGTGCTGAGTGAAATGCCAGATCGGTAAGTATTGCTTTAATGTCCCAAAAATGTCAAAATCTCATTTTTGACAAAAAATGAGTTACCCCCTTCTTGCGTTGTAGGGCAGTATAGTGAAACTCTCGTCCGTCACTATTGTTCTCATGCTGGTTTTCTACCAGGAAGTAGCTGTAAACAACAAGGAGATTCGTCCTTAGTGCCGTATTTACCCAGAATGCATCGCGCTTTGTGCTGTCAAAGTCACGTGTGCCAGCAAGGTCCATTATCCGCACTATCTCTGTCATGTAAAAACTTTCCATTCATCTGTTTTTCTTCGGTTCTCTGTTGAGTGAAACGAGGATCTATCATAAATCTGAGCTGTGTTGCAGTTTTAACCAGTGGGACTGTGTGTGGATGCTTGAAGCTGATTGGTGGAGACAGGCAGGATGTGGTCATCAGGCCTGACATGGACTCAGACCAGCAGAGCTCAGGTGCTGAGGAGACTCTGGATTTGACCCAAAAGCTTCACAGACTGTGGTGTAATTAATTAAACGTGTCATAACGAGGGGGCGGAGCCTGATAGTTGGCCGTCCATCGACCTGTAGGTGTCGCCGTTTCTCCAGCAGAGACACAGAGAGGAACTTAGATTAAAGATCTGAGACGTCCAGATGTGAACTGTTTACAGTCAGGTACAAATACACAGAAACTAAGACACTTAGAGTTTTATTTATTTATAAAGTGTCACGTTGGCTCAGAAACTGAACTCCTTCAGGTGTAAAACAGCTTCAGTTCATCGTCTCTTTAATCAGCTGCAGCCACAACATAAACTCACTTTGCTCTCTGGTGTGGATAATCTATTAAAGTATTAAACATTTAGATCAAATTACATCAACTTGAATTCTTTATATTTTCCCTCTTTATAGTTATTAATGATTAAAGGAACAGTTCAACATTTTGGGAAGTACAGTTATCAGCTTTTCCTCTGAGAGAAGATTAATAAAGTTAAAATGAGACAACTGTTGATCTTGTGGTTCATGGAGGGAGAGTGTTTTTATAGGAGGAGAAGTCATCATGATCACTGTGGAGAGTCTGTTTTCTTCTACGCTCACTTCATCCAGACAAACTGTGAGTTTATAAACTGAGGTGACACAGATACACATCAGTCACTCTCTGCACTAAAACATCTAAATACCTGTTCACACCTGGCATCAACACGCGTCTCCAGGGTCTAATGAGATCTGATCACATGTTTGGGCGCCAGGTAGATTAAAAAATAAAAAAATAAAAAAAATAGTATTAGTATTATCTGGATACAGGGCACATTACCGTTTACACTTGTGTTCAATGTGATTATTGCGTTCCAGAGGTGGTTTGGTCGTGGTGCGTTTACACCTGTACTTTTTGTACAACTAATATTTTGCACAATAACCGTTTTTGTATTCTGTATCTATCTATCTTCATCTTTATTCTATTCTCTTTTATTCTTTTAATATAAATCCTACATTGTATATAGTATATGCAATTTTTTTGCACTATTTATTCTATTTTTTAAATCTTATATTATTACAATTTTTATTTTATCGCCTCACCTTTTACTATTTTTATTTATTTTGCTGTAAACCGACTTCTACTGCTCTTGGCAATGAAAACATTTCTGATCCTGATTCATGTGGTGAACAGGACCCAGATCAGATATAATATTACAGTAACTGTACATTAACACAGTGTTTTCCTCTGTGTGTGTGTTTCCCTACCTGTCCTGCAGGGGGAGCTGCTGAGCCCGTGCCGCTGCGACGGCTCGGTGCGCTGCACCCACCAGCCCTGCCTCATCCGCTGGATCAGCGAGAGAGGATCCTGGAGCTGCGAGCTCTGCTACTTCAAGTACCAGGTCCTGGCCATCAGCACCAAGAACCCACTGCAGGTAAGAAACACCTGAACCACAATACCACAACACACCTGTAGCACCTTAAAGGGGGAGTGCTGTTTTTTTTTTACAATCTGGACCTTATTTCTAGCATAAATCCGATCATTTCCTCCCCCAGATAACTTTGGTGTCATTCCAAGTGGTTGTGATGAAATGAGCTCCAGCCGAGAGGCGCGTATATCCGTATAATGGAGTCTACAGGGCAGCAGAATGCAGCCTCTAAATAACACATTATCTGCAGAGAAACTCCTTCATTTCACCAATATTTAGTTCTGATAGGCTAGTGCTATTCCCCTCTGAGTCCGGGGTTAGCTGTTATCAACATCCGGGGTCTGTAGGTTGACCTACTGACCTCTGACCTGGATGATGTCATCTCTGAGCGCCGCGCGGCTCATTCTGATAATAATCATTCTGCTTCGGCATTCGGGTCCATTTTTATCTCAACTAGCCGGAGCTTTAGTGAGTCCAGGTTGAGGAGAGGAAGCCTGTGGAAGCTGAACTTCATCCAGCTGCTCATTTTGTTCTGACAAGTCAGAAACACGCAGAAACGAACCGTAGCATTAGCGGTAGCAACAAGCCGCGCGGCGCTCAGAGATGACATCATCCAGGTCAGAGGTCAGTAGGTCAACCTACAGACCCCGGATGTTGATAACAGCTAACCCCGGACTCAGAGGGGAATAGCACTAGCATATTACTGTAAATTAAATTTATGTTGAATGTTTATCTTTAGGAGGAACACTTGACTTGACAAGCCCTTAGGTTTTTTTTTGGTTACTCCTGCACATTTGCTTTATCTACTGTATACTTTGTATGTTTTTTGTTGTTGTTGTTCCACTTTTTAATATGCTGTTTTATATATCTTTTATGTGCTAATAAAATACAATACAATACAATATCATAACAAAATATTGGTGAAATGAAGGAGTTTCTCTGCAGATAATGTGTTATTTAGAGGCTGCATTCTGCTGCCCTGTAGACTCCATTATACGGATATACGCGCCTCTCGGCTGCAGCTCATTTCATCACAACCACTTGTAATGACACCAAAGTTATCTGGGGGAGGAAATGATCGGATTTTATGCTAGAAATAAGGTCCAGATTGTAAAAAAACGGCAATTATCCATTAATCACCTACAACACCTGCACTAAAACCAGCAGCACCATGAACCCACTGCAGGTAAAACAGCTGCAACACCTGCACAACAACATCAACAACACAGTCTGTTGTCATGGTGTTGTCATGGTGTTGTCATGGTGTTGTCATGGTGTTGTCAGTGGTCCCGTCTGTTGTCGGCTCTGCTGCCATATTGCTCCGACACATTCTCCGTGTGCGTCACCGTCCTTCTGCCCTCACAGCAGCCACAGGTCTGAACGTATGAGGCTGCCATCAGCGCGCGTGTGTGTGTGTGTGTGTGTGTGTGTGTGTGTGTGTGTGTGTGTGTGTGTGTGTGTGTGTGTGTGTGCAGCGTCTTTACATTACCTGCTCCACAATAATGTTTTGACTGCTCATCAATAAAGATATTTACACTTCAGCTCTACTGTTACATGGAGCAGTGACGACTCAGACTCAGATCTGGAGTCAGTTTCTGCTGAAACAGGGAAATAAGAGCTGTTTAAATGGAAATACTGAAGTTATTTTTAAAAAAATATATATATATAGTATCTGTCTTTATTAACTCAAACATCATTGAAGGGAAAAAGGATTGTGGAAAGAAGGAAGGGAAAGGGAAGTAAAGAAAGATGGAGGTATAGGGAACAGACCAGGGTCAATTGGATCAAAAGAGGAAGAAAGAAGAAGTAAGGATGGAAGGACAATTTGACCCAGAAGGACAACAGGAGGGTTAAAGGGATAGTTCACCCAAAATTCAAATTTCACTCATTATCTCCTCCCCCTCATGTGGACTAAGGGCTGGGAGAAGTTTCAGAGTCCTCCGTGGCTTCTCTGAGTTACAGGGGGTCTCGGCGTAGCAGTGCATGTCCATATAACGGTTGCAAATGGATACCAACTGTCTTCGTAACAAAAAGACACACCAAGAAACATCCAAATACCTCCATGCTGCTCGTATGTAATGTCCGTCTTGTATTGTCCCGAAAAAAAGTCTATATTTCAAGCTTGTTTTGTAGCGGAAGCTTCTCGAAGCTCCTCTTCCCGGTTCGTCAAATTTGGACAAACAAGCTTACTTAACTTATTTAATTTTTTTCGGGACAATTTCGCATTTCGGGGCTTCAATACAAGACAGACATTACATACGAGCAGCATGGAGGCATTTGGATGTTTTTTGGTGTGTCTTTTTGTTACGAAGACAGTTGGTATCCATTTGCAACCGTCATATGGACATGCACTGCTACGCCGAGACCCCCTGTAACTCAGAGAAGCCACGGAGGACTCTGAAACTTCTCCCAGCCCTTAGTCCACATGAGGGGGAGGAGGAGATAATGAGTGCAATTTGAATTTTGGGTGAACTATCCCTTTAAATTAACAAATATGTAGGTCATGAGGACCAGCCAGTGTCTCTGTACACGACGAGGGTCAATAAGACGGAAGCAGAACTCTGACCTGTGTATCTGTTTGTTCGGTTTCTGATCAGTGGCAGGCCATCTCCCTGACGGTGATAGAGAAGGTGCAGATCGCAGCCATCATCCTGGGCTCCCTGTTCCTCATCGCCAGCATCTCCTGGCTCATCTGGTCGTCGCTCAGCCCCTCGGCCAAGTGGCAGCGTCAGGACCTGCTCTTCCAGATCTGCTACGGCATGTACGGCTTCATGGACATCGTCTGCATAGGTAAACACACACACACACACACACACACACACACACACACACACACACACACACACACACACACACACACACACACACACACACACACACACACACACACACAAACACACATTGCAAAAACTCAAAATCTTTCCAAGAATATTTGTCTTATTTCTTGTCAAAATGTCTAATTTCTAGTCAAAACTAATCTCTTTTCATTTAAAATGAGACTCATCACCTAAATATTAACTTGTTTTTAGATCATTTTCACTTGTTTCAAACAAAATTTTCCTTAAAATACGTAGAAAAATCTGCCAGTGAAAGGAATTTTTTTGTGCTTGTAATAAGGAAGAAAAACTTGCTCCACTATCAGTTTTTCTACTTATTTCAAGTGAAAATATGCTTGAAAAAAGTTTAAAAGTGTCTAAAAACAAGCTACTTTTTAATGTGATGAGTCTTATTTTAAGTATAATGAGATTTATTTTGACTAGAAATGACATTATGACTAGAAATAAGATACATTTTCTTGGTAAGATTTTGAGTTTTTGCAGTGCACACGGAGAACACGCAGAGGAGCAACAACAGCAGAGATATTAGTGATCATTAGTTTGATTATGCGAGGACATGATGAGGGAAAGATGTGTTGGTTTCACATTCTGCTGGTCGTTCAGGTCGTTAGAAAATGACAAAGTGAAGCAGCAGATGGTTGATGGAGAAGAAGCGCCAGGCAGAAAGTGATGAAATGGCAGCGAGGAGCAGATTCTGTTTTCCAGCAGCAGCAGCAGCAGCAGCAGTCTGGTGGTGGACTGTTAATGTAAGACGACACTCAGAACAGATGGCAGCAGATATCTGCGCTACGACTACTGCCAACTGTCTATTCTCATCCTCAGGCGACGAGTTTTACCTCTGAAGCTGAAGCTGTTAGCTCCTGTTAGCTCCTGAGTCTGTTAGCTCCTGAGTCTGTTAGCTTCTGTTAGCTCCTGAGTCTGTTAGCTCCTGAATCTGTTAGCTTCTGTTAGCTCCTGAGTCTGTTAGCTCCTGAATCTGTTAGCTTCTGTTAGCTCCTGAGTCTGTTAGCTCCTGTTAGCTCCTGAGTCTGTTAGCTCCTGAGTCTGTTAGCTCCTGTTAGCTCCTGAATCTGTTTGCTCCTGAATCTGTTAGCTCCTGTTAGCTCCCGGGTCTGTTAGCTCCTGTTAGCTCCTAGGTCTGTTAGCGCCTGTTAGCTCCTGAGTCTGTTAGCTCCTGTTAGCTCCCGGGTCTGTTAGCTCCTGTTAGCTCCTAGGTCTGTTAGCGCCTGTTAGCTCCTGAGTCTGTTAGCTCCTGTTAGCTCCCGGGTCTGTTAGCGCCTGTTAGCTCCTGAGTCTGTTAGCGCCTGTTAGCTCCTGAGTCTGTTAGCTCCTGTTAGCTCCCGGGTCTGTTAGCGCCTGTTAGCTCCTGAGTCTGTTAGCTCCTGGGCAACGATGCAAACCGTTTCGCCAAGAGGTCAATGACCACTTGGCTGTTGGGTTCGCACGTCTTTTATGGTGAGTGAGGTGAAATTCAGTACCGCTAACCGCCACAAGTTGTCATTTCACCTCACTGGTCCCTCGTGACTGTAAAGGCCCCCACATACTCGGGCGTACATGAGTACCGCCAGACCCATGCGCACAAAGCTCAATATTTACGACCGTGCGGACTCCGCGTACGCGTACTCACATAATAGATTGCTCGGCGGGAAATCTTCACATCGACCTGTTTTTAATGTGACGCTGTGCGCCCGACTATGAAAGCTCAAACGTCCGCGGACAGTGCGCACAGAGTCCGCGCTGCTCACAATACGCCGGAGTATGTGGGGGCCTTAACTGTGCGTTCACACCAGAAGCTTCCAAAGCGTCAAAAACGCTCGAGAGTGCGCTTCAGACAAGACAGCTTCCAAACTGGCAAATATTTTCAGCCGCTTTGGTCGCTCGTCACGTGACTGACGTCAAAGTTTGATCGCGCTGGTCAAACCTCGTCATAGCTAATTACCCTAAAGTTAAGCAGGGCTCAACTTCTCGTTTGGTGACGCTTTGGACGCTCAGTGTCGCCGGGCTCTCATTGAAAATGAATTGACTTCTGGCGTTTTGACGCTTTGGAAGCTTTTGGTGTGAACGCACAGTTAGTGGCTATCACCGTGGACCTCCGTTATATCAGCTCCTGAGTCTGTTAGCCCCTGAGCCAGACTCGGTCCAGACTTAGTCCAGACCCGGTCAAGGGATGTTCTGCTGAGATTAAAGTATTTTCAATTTTGTTTCTTCTGTTGGCAGAAGCTTAAAATGTTTCTCTTTAGCTGTAGTTGGTTTGGATCATTTAAGGCTGAAAAAGAAGCAAGATTGATGAGACCAGATTAGATTACTGATGCCTGTTGACTGAACCACCGCGGCCATCTTTAAAAACCAGAGTAGTTTGATGAAACTGGGCTCAGATCCTGGTTCCTGGTTCCTATCAGGATCAGTGTAGCCCAGTCCTCCTCATCCTTCATCTGAGACCTCTACACAACATTTGCATCAGTGGATTAGAACCTGTTACCTGAAGCAGAACTCAGGTGAAGTGAGATGAAACCAACAACATTGAGTTCAGCCTTTCTCTCTCTCTGTCTCTCTCTGTCTCTCTCTCAGGCCTCATCATCCACGAGGGCTCGTCGGTCTATCGGATCTTCAAGCGATGGCAGGCCGTCAACCAGCAGTGGAAAGTTCTGAACTACGAGAAGTCGAAGGACTTGGGCGACCCGCTGAGCTCGAGCAAGACGGGCGCTCGCGGCTCGCGCTCCTCCAACCCGCACGGCCTGGCCAGCAGCGGCGGCGGCGGGCGCCACGGCCGGCGGCTAAGGACTATTCTGAACCACCACTGTGGCTACACCATCCTCCACATCCTCAGCCAGCTGCGGCCCAACGACCCGCGGATCAGCGCCGCCGCCAACCGCGAGGTGGTGATGAGGGTCACCACCGTATGAGGGGGACGGGCTCGTCTCCGTGGCGACAGGCTCGTCCCCGTTGTCCAGATGTAAATGATGAGTTGGACGGACTTGATGGACTAATGTAAAGCTGCTGCGTGAGACAGACAGACTGGTGTCGCAGCAGCAGCAGCAGCAGCAGCAGCAGCAGCAGCAGCAGCAGCAGCAGCAGCAGCAGCAGCAGCAGCAACGTCCACTCAGTCTCTCTGGTTTCATACCGATACAGGACGACGTACAGCAGGCGGCTGCTTTTCAATAACTAAAAGAACTCATGTGATAAAAATAAGGACGTTTAAACGTGTTAAAGACACAAAAGAGGCGCGAGGGGACGAGTGTAAACCGGCTTTGTAAAACTAAATCCAAGAAGACGACGAGATGAAGAGATTTTCCAGTTCAATATCAGGATGCACAGAGACATTTCTTCTGTTTCGGTTTTTGATTCTCTCTCTCTCGGTTTGATTTGTATCTGATTCTTTTTTGGTTTGTTTTTTACTCACTTTGATTTTGTACGGATGTTTGATTTTAGAGGAAATCATGTAACTCCATAGTACATGCCGAGCATTTCCAACAAGAATTTACAACTATGTATAATGATGATCTTAAAAATTTCTACGAGCTAACCGAACCGATGCTGGTAAAACAAAGACCGAAAACTGAAACAAACTGAAACAAACCAACCAACCAACGCGAGGGAGTCGGAGGAGGCGACAGAACAATAATCATTACAAGTCAAACAAAAAAAAAAAGAAAAAGAAAAAACTACAAAATAAAAAAAAAGAAATCAATAAGATTTCAGTGACACTTAAACCTTTCTGCAATAAAGATGCGTATGTACATTTCACAGGGACGTTTTGCATGGGTATATAATTTTATTCTTCATCACATAACATAAGCACATGACAAATTTGCTCTATTTCGAATGGTGCTTGCCAAAATAAACACTTTAAAAACATCTGATTTCATTGCACCAACTTTTTGTCGACGTGACAAACGGCAGAGTGTTCCAGCGACTTCAGCTCAAATACAGGTTGTTGCTGCTGAGTGCTGATTCAGATTTGATAATAAGTAAAAACTATTGGATTAAACTCGGGGATCTGACGATCTCTTACTAACCCGTGTCGCTCTGTCTTTTCTTTAAGAGGTCGAAGTGTCTTTGTGTGTGTGTGTGTGTGTGTTTGTGTGTGTGTGTGATTATGTTTGTGTGTGTGTGTGTAGACGGGGTTCCTACACATAAAAATTCGGTAACACTTTACAATAAGGGTCCCTTAATTAACGTTAGTTAGTACATTATTAAGCATTAATTAACTGTTTACAGATATGTTAACAATCATTATTATGTATTATTTAGGATTAGGAAACACGTGAATTAATGTAGCCTATTAGTAAGCAGTTGATTAAAGCAATACTTACCGATCTGGCATTTCACTCAGCACAGCACAAACATTTGAAAATCAACAGCTCCACCTCCCTCACAAGTCCCACCCACCTCTCCCTCCTCCGCAGCTCCACGAGCCCCCTCCCTCCCTGCTGCATGCGTTGGCATGGCAACGGTAAACAGAACAGGAACGCGAGTGAAACGGGAACAACACAAACAAACACAACACCGGAGTTTCAAACCGTATAAACGGACTCAGTGATGATGACTGATGAGTTTTATAATAAACTGTTGTTAGCCTACTGCTACTGGAGACGCAGGGGAAGTGATTGTTACAGATTACAGTTCTCAACGAGCCGGGCTGGCGGCCGGACCAGCGCCACCTGATGCGCTGGTTCAGGGCCAAAATAAATCCAGACCGAGCCGAGTCGAGCCGCGCCGGTCCGGAGTTCCACCGGGTCCGGACCGCTGAGAACTCACAGAGCTAAGGGAGCTAACAGTAGCCTAGCCGTTAGCACTGGATGCTTTTGACTTCCTGTGTTTACGTATCACTCGGGGCTGATCACTATCAACGTTACAATATCAGACATGAAACTCCACGACCAGCTGCGGCTGCAGTTATTGGTCTTTTAAAAAACTATTTATTTCCAAAAACCTTCTTTCTAGTGTGTTGTGACTCTAGTCTCCTCTGCTCTGTGTCCTGCTACTGCTCTGTCAATAAGCGTTCTTCCTGGTCGGGAGGGGGGAGAGGAGGAGAGGGGTGCACAAAGTGATTACATATTAAGTAGGTTCGGTCGCTCTTCAAATCTTATTAATCGGACCGAATAATATTATTGGTCAGACTTTTCTCAGAATTATATGAGAATGAAAAAATGATGAGTTTTTAACCCTGTTGGGTTTCTCTTACATTTTAATGTATCATCAGATTATTAATAGCATTTTAACTTAGACAAAGAAATGTGCAAAAGTTCCAGAAAGGTAAGTATTGCTTTAATGTTTACTACTCTAGTTACTCTAGTTACCCAGAGGAGTTTGTATTTGGTTCTAAAAGAGTCTCATATTAAAGCAGAAGTAAGCGATCCGGTTGTTTTGGCTAATGCTGCGTTCCAGGCAGGCTTTTGAAACGGTAAATTACAGCTTCAAGTCACAACTTACGACTTTGTAGCGTTCCAGGCAACCCACTCGTGTTTTTCCGACCTGTTTTACCGGTGAAAGTCACTATAACGGCCACTCGTAACTTCTGACCCGTGAACTCGTACCAGATCGAACTGGTACGACTTCACAGGTCGGAAAAACACGAGTTACGAGTTGCCTTGAACGCACCATAACTTCTTGTCAGCCGGTGGAGTTAGCAGCCCCCGCCCTCGTCATGGATCTATTGGTCCTCGTCCCTACGTCACCACATTCAGGCGCATCCCTTGGCTGCACACACAGAGAGGACTGCCCCTTTATGCCGTTCTCTCTCCTCATTGGATAAAGGTTGTAGGATACAAGGAAAGTTTTCTCCTGGGCTCAGAGCAGAGCAGAGTGACTGACAGACCCGTGTTTCAGACCAAACACTCTATAGAAGTGATTGCTGTCGGAAGATACAACTATTTAAGACTTATAGTATTAACACAAAAATATCGCTTACTTCTGCTTTAAGTAATAATAAAAGTTGAATAATGTAATTAGTTATTATGTATTGCATTACTCAGCATTAATTAACACATTAGTTTATATATTAGGCTAATGCTTAATAATGCACTAACTAACGTTAATTAAGGGACCCTTATTGTAAAGTGTTACCAAAAATTCTAAACTTTTTCCAGAACCTAATTTCCAGACTTCTCTAAAAGAAAAAAAATTCAAATAATTTCTGACATTTGGGTAATTAGATGCGTATCATGTAAATAAATTGTGCAATTAATCGTTTGGTTTCATTATTATGAATGTGTATTCCATGATGCCACCAAATAATTGCCAGGAGACTGTAGCTACGTACAAAAGTGCATACAAAATAATTTTCCCAAATAACTTCAGACAAGACCAAACCCAGAGAATTATTAAGGTAATATTTCCATACAATAGTTTCCATTTTCCATACTTTCCATACTTGCATATAGGAACACTGGAACATGTGGTGAGGGTTGTCCTTCACTGCAAAAACTCTAAATCTTTCCAAGAATATTTGTCTTATTTCTTGTCAAAATGTCTTATTTCTAGTCAAAACTAATCTCTTCCCACTTAAAATAAGACTCATCACCTGAAAAAATACTTGTTTTTAGATCATTTTCACTTGTTTCAAACTAATTTTTAGTTTTATTTGAAATAAGTAGAAAAATCTGCCAGTGAAAGCAGGTTTTTTTGTGCTTGTAATAAGAAAGAAAAACTTGCTCCACTATCAGATTTTTCTACTCAATTCAAGTGAAAATCTGCTTGAAAGAAGTAAAAACTGTCTGAAAACAAGCTACTTTTAAATGTGATGAGTCTTATTTTAAGTAGAATGAGATTAGTTTTGACTAGAAATAAGACAAATATTCTTGTTAAGATTTTGAGTTTTTGCAGTGTTTATTTAACTGTGGCTTTCTGCATAATTTATTATTGATCACAATAATAAATAACAGACAAACTTTTTTTTTTTTACAAGGAGAACAGTGGCCCCAAACTTAAAACTGTTGGGTTGAAAACAGAGAATTTAGGGGTACACACTGTAATTCGACTTGCAAAGCAAATATTTACATTTCACCTTGTTACTGATAAATACTTTGATGATGATCCACATGATGGTTCACTACGGTTACCAGGGAGAAAGTAAAGTCTGCATCCATTGTTCGCTCAGACAACGTCAAAATTACTGGTTGCACATGTGCAGGTCGGTGAAGAATGTCTCAAATCTTAGGGTCAAGATGCCTCCATTTGTGAGCAGTCTGGAGCTCTGAGCGATCAGAGTGAACTTGATGAATCAATTAGTGGATCAATAGATAATCAATTAGGTGATAGGCTGCTAGCCATGGCAACCTTCATATTTCACTTTGGTTCAAAACAAACCGTCAATCGACTCTTTGTGAATGTGTTTGAATGAATAATAGTTTCTGTATCGCGCTTTGGGTATCGATAAACGCTATATAAATGTAAACCATTATTATTATTATAATTAAACACCTGAGGTGAAGTCGTCCAGGGTCAGAGGTCAGAGGTGTGTGTGTGTGTGTGTGTGTGTGTGTGTGTGTGTGTGTGTGTGTGTGTGTGTGTGTGTGTGTGTGTGTAACTGTGTTAGTTCAGGTAGAAACACTCCTGCATGTGAATGAGGCAGCGTCTGTCGCCACCTGGTGGAGATCCGTGTTGTTGTCACTCAGTGTCTCAGTCTGAGTCCATTTTACCTCAGTGCAGGACCATGACACACACACACACACACACACACACACACACACTGAAGAAATCTCACTTTAAAAAAAGAAAGAAAAAAAAGTCATCTTTTATTTCTGAATCAGATCTTTAAATTTAGGCCAAAGAAAATATCAGATAAAATATATTATTATTATTATTATTATTTGCAGCAGGAAACAAACCATGGTCCTGGCTGAGAAGGAAACAGTTTTTTTTATTTATATATTTAACCTTTATTTAACCCGATAAAAGACCCTTCAAGGAAGGCAGCAGCACACGTCATAGTAAATAAAGACAGATAACAACAACAAAACAAACATTGGCATGTAAAAGTGCAAACAGTTTGACAAATAGTGAAGTGTTGAAAAATGTGACTTGACGATGGAGAGTGAGTGAATAAACACTTTAATGTCTGGGTTTTGGATTAAACATGTCGGGTTTTTTTTGTTTTTTTTCCAGAAACTTTATTAAGTCAGCATGGTGCAATACCTGTGCAATACAAATCAATACACCGACAAAACGCCGCCAGGGGGTTTCAACAATACAGAGGCTTTCATACAAAGACATTGTAAAGTAGTGTACATGAATTCAAAGTTTTTATAGCTTTCAAGTTGATGGATTTTTTAATAGACTTATTGTTTTGTTTGGCTTCATTTTCAAAGATAAGAAAGAGTGGTTTTTCATTAGTGTAACGACATTTATGGATAGCTATAAACTGTATAATGAGATAATTTTCTTTTGCAGATGGATTGTCAGTGAAGCCAAATAATATATATTCAAAGCACAGGGGAAAAACATGTCGTTATAAATATGAAATAATAAGTTTTAAGTTTTATTTTGATAGTGTGTCTTCCGGTCTGCAGGTTTCGCCGTGTAAACTTACAGGTCACGTGCTGCTGGTAACAAACCGGAGGAACAGGTCTCTTTGTTAAACATTGTCCCGGAGAGAGAGAGACTTTGTCCTCAGGCTGCTGCTCCGCCCTGAGCCTTCACCTGTCCCTCACCTGTCCGCTCAGTCCACAGCTCCATGTCCACCTGTCCTCCTCCTGCACGCGCCACAGGGAACAGGTGAGAGATGAGCCAGGTGAACTGATCACCGGAGAGCACGAGCTGGTCTGAGGAAGAGGAGGAGGAAGAGGAGGAGGAGGAAGAGGAGGAAGAGGAAGAGGAGGAGTGAGACGGTCCGTGATGAAGAAGATGAAGATGTTCTCCTTCCTGCGCCCAGGTGAGTCTCAGCCAGGTGAACTCAGTCTGATGTTGCTGTCCCACTCGGGTCATATGGGTGACGTCATGGCAGGATGTCATATGATGTAATTTAAAGGGATAGTTCACCCAAAATTGAAATTTCACTCCTTATCTCCTCCCCCTCATGTGGACTAAGGGCTGTGAGAGGTTTCAGAGTCCTCCGTGGCTTCTCTGAGTTACAGGGGGTCAATTTTGAATGAACTATCCCTTTAATCTATAAAAATAGGCTATAATGTAATGACGTCATAAAACACAGGAAGTGGTTCTGCTGTGGAAGCAGATGTTTAATCTCATGAACTCAACAAACTCTTGACCTGAACTCACCTGAAGCAGCAGCAGCAGCAGCAGCAGCTGCTAACAGCTGCTAACAGCTGCATGGAGGAAGACTGGGGTTTAATTACTGTTTAATTATTTCTCAAGCAAAGATGTTCAGCCTGAATGAAACCGGATCTACTGCATTTTATTACAACTGTAGACTGAATATTTTACCTGTAGGTTTTTGGAGATTGTTGGTTGGTTGATGCTGTGACAGTCAATATATCAAATCACAGGAGCTGCAGGGTTTATTTTCTTTTAAAGCAGAAGTAAGCGATATTTTTGTGTTACTATAAGTCTTAAATAGTTGTATCTTCCGACAGCAATCACTTCTATAGAGTGTTTGGTCTGAAACACGGGTCTGTCAGTCACTCTGCTCTGCTCTGAGCCGAGGAGAAAACTTTTATCGTATCCTACAAGTTTTATCCAATGAGGAGAGAGAACGGCATAAAGGGGCGGTCCTCTCTGTGTGTGCAGCCAAGGGATGCGCCTGAATGTGGTGACGTAGGGACGAGGACCAATAGATCCATGACGAGGGCGGGGGCTGCTAACTCCATCTGCTGACAGGAAGTTAGACAAAACCACCGGGTCACTTACTGCTGCTTTAAAAAAGATAAAATAATGTGTCATGTTTGACTTTGTAGACGTCCTGGACAACAACTTAAAGGGATAGTTCAACATTTTGGCAAATTGTTCCCATTGCCATAATCCCTATAGTCATAGCAGTAGGTTCGTTACCTTTAATTGTCGGTGCAAGCTGTTTTTAGAACGGCGGAGCAGAGCCGTGAGCTGCTCAGAGCTACGCTACGGAGGCTCATTATGGGATTTCTTGGTTTCCCTCATCAAACTCATCAAATTCATGCAAAACCACTGCTGATGCACGTTGCCTTCAGGGACAGTTTTTCATCAACAGTCTCTGTATTTACCTCTACAACAACTCTGTGTGGTAACGTTGTGTTATTATCTCATAGCGTGGTGAATGTGCAGCTCACAACTTGTCCACCAGAGCGTTGTGGAGTTGTTGGATTGTGTATTTGATGAGTTTGATGACGAGGGAAACCAAGAAATCCCATAATGAGCCTCCGTAGTGTAGCTCTGAGCAGCTCACGGCTCTGCTCCACCGTTCTAAAAACAGCTTGCACCGACAATTAAAGGTAACGAACCTACTGCCACTTTGTGTGCACTGTGACTTTATTAATCCACTCCTGTTGTCTCCCTGCAGCGAGGGCTTCCCCCCCTGCTGAGGACATCCACATCTCCTCGCTGCCCCCCAGCGCCCCCACAGACCAGGAGGTGGAGCAGCAGACGGCAGCACCAGGTGAGCTTCTTCTCCTCCTCCTCCTCCTCCTCCTCCTCCTCCTCCTCCTCCTCCTCCTCCTCCTCCTCCTCCTCCTCCTCCTCCTCCTCCTCCTGCTCTGTGAACCAGGACAAACTGCAGCTGTGGTTTTATTACCAGTTTATCTCTCATGTTCATCTCTCTGCCCCACATACACACACTGGACTTCACTTCTGTCCCAGTTTCAGTCTGTTCACTGCTCATGTTCACTCTGAAACTTCTCAACACAGAGAAACTGATCATACAAACATGAAGACAACACAAAGGAGTTGTTGTAAAGAACTCATCTGATGTGACAGAAATGTGTTTTTTATTCACCTCCATGTTTCTTTAGCAGCTGTTCTGGAGCTTTCATTCATTCATATGAAGATGGAGTTGTCGTCATTGAGCTGAAAATCAGTTCGAATATTTACTCAAAGTTCATTTAGACGTCCATATTTCCATGGCAAGTGGGAACACTGCAAAAACTCAAAATCTTTCCAAGAATATTTGTCCTTTTTCTTGTCAAAATGTCTCATTTCTAGTCAAAACTAATCTCTTTCTACTTAAAATAAGACTCATCACCTAAAAATGTATTTGTTTTTAGATCATTTTCACTTGTTTCAAATAAATTTTCACTTGAAATAAGTAGAAAAATCTGCCAGTGAAAGCAAGTTTTTTGTGCTTGTAATAAGAAAGAAAAACTTGCTCCACTGTCAGATTTTTCTACTTATTTCAAGTGAAAATCTGCTTGAAAGAAGTAAAAAAGTGTCTAAAAACAAGCTGCTTTTTAATGTGATGAGTCTTATTTTAAGTAGAATGAGATTAGTTTTGACTAGAAATAAGACAAATATTCTTGGTAAGATTTTGAGTTTTTGCAGTGAAACAGCTGATGTTGTTGATCAGATCAGCTCATATTTATCTTACTGTATTTTTCTTCTGTCCGTCCACTCACACATTAATACCTCAAATAGAAACTCAGTAACTGTATTAAAGCAGAAGTAAGTGATCCGGTCGTTTTGGCTAATGCTGCGTTCCAGGCAGGCTTTTGAAATCGTAAATTACAGCTTCAAGTCACGACTTACGACTTTGTAGCGTTCCAGGCAACCCACTCGTGTTTCTCCGACCTGTTTTACCGGTGAAAGTCACTATAACGGCCACTCGTAACTTCTGACCCGTGAACTCGTACCAGATCGAACTGGTACGACTTCACGGTCGGAAAAACACGAGTTACGAGTTTCCTTGAACGCACCATAACAGTCCTCGTCCCTACGTCACCACATTCACGGCGTTCCTTGGCTGCACACACAGCCCTGCATGCCGTTCTCTCTCCTCATTGGATAAAAACTGTAGGATACGATAAATGTTTTCTCTTCGGCTCAGAGCAGAGCAGAGTGACTGACAGACCCGTGTTTCAGTCCAAACACTCTATAGAAGTGATTGCTGTCGGAAGATACAACTATTTAAGACTTATATTAACACAAATATATCACTCACTTCTGCTTTAAACCGTCCAGACGTCTCATACAGGACGTTTGATTGGACCTGAGTCAATCTGTTATAAGACAGTGGATCAGACACTGTGGTCTGCTGCTGCTGTGAATCTTCAGACATTTATTTTGTGTTTTTTCTTTGTGTTTCAGACGACGAGGTCGGAGACAAAGCCGTGATCCAGACCACTCACACCCACAGAGTCTCCGCTCCGTCCGTCTTCCTCAACAAACAGGACCAGGACCCGTCGTCCAGCGCCTACTTCGACCAGAGAGTTCCTGTTCCCGAGGACGACGGCGTGGTGAGTCCTGCAGGGTGTTCATGATGGGATGCTGCTGCTGCTGCTGCTGCTGCTGCTGCTGTTGCTGCTGCTGCTGCTGCTGCTGCTGCTGCTGCTGCTGCTGCTGCTGCTGCTGCTGCTGCTGCTGCTGCTGCTGCTGTGACAGTGAGTTTACTGTGTGATGGTTGTATTTCTCTCCTGCAGTGCGGCATCAGCCTGCGTAAGCTGTGGGCCTTCACCGGGCCGGGCTTCCTGATGAGCATCGCCTACCTGGACCCGGGAAACATCGAGTCTGACCTGCAGTCTGGAGCTAAAGCCGGATTCAAGGTACAATACCTTCACACTCAACTGTCTGATCTCTGAAATACATATAAGTATAGATGAATTAACTCGTTTACAGTCCAGATACATTCAGTTTACAAGCTCATAACAGGAGGAATAGACCAGTAGATGTTCTGATTCAAAAGCTGGAACTTTATCAACATCTTTGATCAATATTGACTTTGATAGTTAAACAGATTGTTAAAACAACAGCAGCTTGACGACAACTGCAGAGACACAACGTAGTAGTAGTAGTAGTACTACAGTCAGGCATCAATCAACATTCATTAATTCAAACTTAAAGGGATAGTTCAACATTTTGGCAAATTGCCCCATTGCCATAATCCCTATAGTTGGTTGTTTTAGAGTTTCCCTCTCAGCTCATATCTCCCCTCTCTTTCCTTAAACATGTTTTGAATATTGTTCTGGAGTAAAGTGATTGATAAAAAAAAAAGACGCCAAACGACCTCAAAGAGACAGAAACATGTAAAAACCATCAAACATCAGCCTGTTGGTCTCAGATCAGCTGAAGACGACACGTCAAAGTTTAACAGAGATGAACTTCGTCCTTCTGGGACCCGGAAACAGAGTCTGGTAGAGACGGAGTGAGTGTTGACAGAGTGGTGAAACAGTGACTGATCCTTCAGCCTTAAACCAGATCATCAGTTAAAGGAACAGTCTGTTGTTTTCTTAAAGGGATAGTTCACTCAAAATTGAAATTTCAGCACTGCATGTCCATATGACGGTTGAGAACAGAGCTCACTTTTCTTCGTCCAAAAAGACACACCAAAAAATATCCAAATACCTCCATGCTGCTCGTATGTAATGTCCCTCTGGTATTGAAGCCCCAACATGAGAAATTGTTCCGAGAGCTCCCAGTGTTTCTCTGCTGGAATCTCGAGCTACAAACAAGCTTAAAATATAGACTTATTTAATTTTTTTGGAACAATTTCTCATGTTGGGGCTTCAATACAAGACGGACATTACATACGAGCAGCATGGAGGTATTTGGATGTTTTTTGGTGTGTCTTTTTGTTACGAAGACAGTTGGTATCCATTTGCAACCGTCATATGGACATGCACTGCTACGCCGAGACCCCCTGTAACTCAGAGAAGCCACGGAGGACTCTGAAACTTCTCACAGCCCTTAGTCCACATGAGGGGGAGGAGATAATGAGTGAAATTTCAATTTTGAGTGAACTATCCCTTTAACAGTGAAAACTCAGCTCCACCTGTCTGGGATGATGACTCAGGTGTAGTAAAACAGATTGTAGTTTTATTAGCAGCATCACTGATGATCAATCTGGGTCGACTTCCATATAAATGTAGTTTTATTGTGTTGAGGAGAAGTTTTCTCTTCTACACGTATAAATATCTCTCAGAGTTGATCTCCTGTGTGGGTGAAACCTGAACTCACTGTGATGAAGTCAGAATCAAACCAGAGACTCTTCCTCTGCTGCTCCTCGGTTTGATGGATCTGACACCAGAAACTATTTCTGTCTGTTGAAACAGGAAAACAAACACAGAGTCTGAAGATGTTTGTGACATAATGTTCAGAAATAAAATAACCAGCAGGTCGACACCATGAATCACTGTGATGTTTGGTGCAAAAACAGATAAAGAAACATCGATGGTGTCCAGAGAGGATCAGAGTTTATTCACAGACTGTTCATCTAGCGCCACCATCAGGTCATAGTTTAAACATCTTGTCCCTATGATTAAAACTGATGTGTATAAACAATATCCCAGTTAAAGGTATAGTAGCATTTTTTTAAAGTGGGGTTGTATGATCTACAAATAGCCCCTAAGTACTTTAATTCCATTCACAACACTGTATGTTGTAAATCTCTGGGCAGGGCTATTATGGGCTGGCGTTGTTAACGGGAGGAGTGCAGAGAGTCTTCTACTGCAATTAAAGTACCTAGGGGCTATTTGTAGATCATACAACCCCACTTAAAAAAAAATGCTACTATCCCTTTAACACCTGTAATTAGTTAACAATTTAGTTCTGAAACTAAAATAATAAAATGCTAAAACTTCACGGCTCAGGCCGTGGGCATCGTGGGAGCCGTCATCATGCTGCACAACATCTACCTGCACTCTGCTCTGGTCAAGGTGAAGCTCTGCACGCTGCGGTGGTTGTGTTGTGTTGTGTTGTTGGTTAGTTGGATGCTCAGCTACATCAACATAAACCACAGACATGAGCTAATTAATGGAAAAAAATAACATCTGCATTAAAGGGATAGTTCAATATGTTGTCAAAATGGCCCATCACCATAATCCCTATAGTCATAGCAGTAGGTTCGTTACCTTTAATTGTCGGTGCAAGCTGTTTTTAGAACGGCGGAGCAGAGCCATGAGCTGCTCAGAGCTACGCTACGGAGGCTCATTATGGGATTTCTTGGTTTCCCTCATCAAACTCATCAAATACACAATCCAACAACTCCACAACGCTCTGGTGGACAAGTTGTGAGCTGCACATTCACCACGCTATGAGATAATAACACAACGTTACCACACAGAGTTGTTTTAGAGGGAAATACAGAGACTGTTGATGAAAAACTGTCCCTGAAGGCAACGTGTATCAGTGGTTTTACATGAGTTTACCTGCGTATATACACGTCACAATGTTTCAGCACCTGTGCTACATACATCACTTCCTGAGGGCGACTCCATACACGGTCTTGCACTATAATGTTAAGTTAAACAAAAACAGCCACAGGTGATTGTCCAAATGCTGAACACACATTCCTAAGTTTCTACCATACATAGTTTTACAACCTTTTACAACTTTGAACAGATCATATAAGGACAGGCTCCACCCCTTTCAGCATTCATTGCTCACATCAAAGAAGAAACTACTCTACATTTGTGTCCAAAAATTGCGTCACAGTACCGTCAAAAGTCAAACCGTCTCATCATCATCAGAATAGGGAGAAATACAATATTTACTTACAGTTACAGATTACTTACTGATAAATCAATGTTGTTATTTCTCTCTATTTTAAATGATCTGTTTCATTATTTTAAAATGCTTCTTTTTTATTTGTTTGTGTCCTTTGTAATGTTTTAATGCTTCAGTTACATGAAGCACTGTAAATGTAAAGTTTGTCCTTATGGTCATTCTGGTTGTGGTGCGTCCCGAAGTCGGAAATCTGAGTTTTCAACTGCAGCATCAGTCTCTGTCTTCGACCTGGTTTAAGTGTTTGCTGACCCGGTGTCTCTGTTCTGGTTCTGGTTCTGGTCCTGGTTCTGGTTCTGCAGCTCCTCTGGGTCCTGCTGGGCGCCACCATCATCGGCCTCCTGCTGCAGCGGCTGGCGGCCCGGCTCGGCGTGGTCACGGGGATGCACCTGGCTGAAGTCTGCAACCGCCAGTACCGCACGGTGAGTCAGTCAGTACCAGGTCTGGGTCTGGGTCCGGTGGTCTGGGTCTGGGTCTGGGTTAGGGATGTCATGATTATACATTTTCTTGGTACGATTAGATTATCACCATTATTATGCACTAATTAATTTCACAACATGTGTAAAATCAAATATAGTCAAAATATAATTACATTACACATTGTTTACACAAAATATTTCAAGTATCTATTAATATTATGACCAATTATTAACCCCCCAGGGGAAGCGTTTGAAATATTCAGGTCATAAATTGTCATCTATACCAAATGTTTGTGTTTATTTTAATCGTTTTTTGTTTTGTTTTGCTTTTTCTTGAAAATTAAAAATGACACGCTAACATTTAAATTCCTACCAATTCAATGTTACGTTAGATAAATGGACCAGTATCTGTGCATTTACCTTTAGTTTTGTGCACATCTGCCGATATGGTTCCAACATCAAATTTTTGTGAAAGTAACGGTATTTAGGAATCTTTACGATCAATTAATTGTGGCGTTAAATACCATGATTAATTGTGAAAACAAGTAATCGTGACATCCCTAGTCTGGGTCTGGGTCTGGGTCTGGGTTTGGTTCTGGGTTCAGATCCCCCACAATTTCTGAAAAACATGAATTGTTGTCCCCCCCAATAAAAATAACCCAAACTATTCAAAATTTAACAAATGTATTTTCAGACTTCACATTCTTCACATCTAAAAAGAAATGATTGAAATGTTGGAACAAATAATGTTTGATAACCCCATCCCATCTCTGGTCTCCTCCACTATAATGCAATGTGATGTGTAGCTTCTTACACAGACGCTGATGACATCAGCAGGCTTTAAAGGTGTACAGAAATGGCCGTTTGTCCTGTTTGTCGCGCTGAGTTGTCACGAGCTGCAACACGAGTTTACCCGAGTGAGGAAAACGAATTTGATTGGTCGTTATCGAGCGGGCGGGATATTCAAAGCTTGGGGCGAGACCGAGCTCCGTGTGTGTGTGTGTCTCAGACGTTTGAATGACGGATGACGGATCCAATATCAGTGGCTGGTGAATCGTGTACAGGCTGACGTATAATCCATGCGCCTGCATTATGCAATGCGGGAAAAAAAATACACACTTTCATCCGGATTTACTCAAAAATAGAATTTTGCACAAAGTTTGGCCTACATCGTCTGAAAGATGAGTTATCATATTAATTTTATGACCCAGAGTGGGCTCAAATTCAATTTTCTTTTCTGTACACCTTTAAAAAAAATGACCCCCTCAATCTTAGGGCTTCATATTTTGATATTCATCCATATCAATTCATCATGCATAAAGTTCCATACAAAGGAAGATGGTGAGAAGAACTTGGGATCTGGGAGGGTCGGTGGGAGGCGAAAGATAAGAATGTGATATTATGTGTCTGAGACCCTTTAAATTATAATTTACTAATATAACAGCAGTGATACGGCTGTTGGCTGTTTAGGACAAATAAACAAGAAAGGTATAAGCACAATAAATAATTCCCTGTGCAGGACTTTTTGAATGATATGCCGAGACTTTGCGGAGTTGTGATTTATGGCGGCATGGTATGAGTTGCATACGGGTAAAAAAAAAAAAAAGCCGCGACCACCTGAGCTGAAGATGCTGGTTGTTGCGTAAGCAGCTCTGTTGTTGCCGCGGCGGCGGCTCTAATCCTCTGTTATATAACGGAAGACAAGAACAAACATTATCACAGGAAACAGGACATTTACAGTTAAATTCAGAGCGACTGAAACAATCATTCATGTTTATATATAGCCTAGCTCTAAATCCAGGTTGAATGAAATGTCTCTGCTTCTCTAAAACCTGAGGATTAAAAAACGACTGATATAGATATAGCCTATAAAACAAAAGGATGTAAAGCTGGAAAATGACTTTATGGAGTCACATCTGAACTGTGGTCAAATGCCGCTAACGGGGCGAGATCGGTCAAAACGGAGGGTTCAAGCAAAGACGGTTTCTTTTGGTTCAAGCTAGCTACATCGAGGGAGATAGAGCCTGTATCACCCGTAATTAGCTTAGCTCAAACGCTGGAATCGTATAGGTAGTGTTAGCCTGCCTCCACCTAAAGTCGCTAATTAGCTTAGCTCAAACACTGGAAGTGTGTAGTGTTAGCCTGCCTCCACCTAAAGTCGCTAATTAGCTTAGCTCAAACACTGGAAGTCTATGGGTAGTGTTAGCCTGCCTCCTACCTAAAGTCACTAATTAGCTTAGCTCAAACACTGGAAGTGTATGGGTAGTGTTAGCCTGCCTCCTACCTAAAGTCGCTAATTAGCTTAGCTCAAACACTGGAAGTGTATCAGTGTTAGCCTGCCTCCTACCTAAAGTCGCTAATTAGCTTAGCTCAAACGCTGGAAGTGTATGGGTAGTGTTAGCCTGCCTCCACCTAAAGTCATCAGAGAAACTCTTCAGCAACTCTAAAGGGAAACCGGCGGGCCGATCTTTGTCTCAGAGCTGACAAAACTCTCCGGTAAGGCATCTTGAGCGGTCAAATGCCGCTAACGGGACGAGATCGGTCAAAACGGAGGGTTCAAGCAAAGACGCTTTATTTTGGTTCAAGCTAGCTACATCGAGGGTAGGTTAGCTTCCTGTTTCAAAGTAAAAGCACAAATTCTATCGTCATGGTTTTCTGTATGTAAAGGGCAACGGGTGTTTTTATTTTGTGAAAGTAACTGGAAGTGCGTTGGTCACAACGGCTAGCTTGAGTAGCGCCGAATTCATCCCAACAAAATTGTAAACAGCTGGTATTTAGACAAATTAACGACACACTGCTGATCTAAACGGCTACTTTCTCACCTAAACATGTTTGAAATGTGGATAAAGTGATTTAGTTAGAGTTTAGAGCTAAAAGCTTCTGACTGCTGATTTCGGCTCAGGTAGGAGGCAGGCTAACACTACCCATACACTTCCAGTGTTTGAGCTAAGCTAATTACGGCGATATGGCTCTATCTCCATGGTTACCGCACGCACAGTCGAAAGGATGGTGTCTATCTGCTGGTCATGGACTCGAGGCAAGACACAAAAAAATGCTGGCTTATCCCTTTAAAGGGATAGTTTGGCAAATTGGCCCATTGCCATAATCCCTATTGTCATAGCAGTAGGTTCGTTACCTTTAATTGTCGGTGCAAGCTGTTTTTAGAACGGCGGAGCAGAGCCATGAGCTGCTCAGAGCTACGCTACGGAGGCTCATTATGGGATTTCTTGGTTTCCCTCATCAAACTCATCAAATACACAATCCAACAACTCCCCAACGCTCTGGTGGACAAGTTGTGACCTGCACATTCACCACGCTATGAGATAATAACACAACGTTACCACACAGAGTTGTTGTAGGGAAATTCATGCAAAACCGCTGATGCGTGTTGCCTTCAGGGACAGTTTTTCATCAAGCAGACTCTGTATTTCCCTCTAAAACAACTCTGTGTGGTAACGTTGTGTTATTATCTCATAGCGTGGTGAATGTGCAGCTCACAACTTGTCCACCAGAGCGTTGTGGAGTTGTTGGATTGTGTATTTGATGAGTTTGATGAGGGAAACCAAGAAATCCCATGAGCCTACGTAGCGTAGCTCTGAGCAGCTCACGGCTCTGCTCCGCCGTTCTAAAAACAGCTTGCACCGACAATTAAAGGTAACGAACCTACTGCTATGACTATAGGGATTATGGTGATGGGCCAATTTGCCAAAATGTTGAACTATCCCATAACATTGCAGTATCTTGATGTTTCTCCTGCAGGCTCCTCGTATCGTCCTGTGGCTGATGGTGGAGCTGGCGATCATCGGCTCCGACATGCAGGAAGTCATCGGCTGTGCCATCGCCTTCAACCTCCTCTCCTCCGACAGGTGACGTCCAACAGACTCGCTCCTCTACCGCCACCATGTTGGATGTCGATCGCTTCACTTCCTGTGTGTGTGTGTGTGTGTGTGTGTGTGTGTGTGTGTGTGTGTGTGTGTGTGTGTGTGTGTGTGTGTGTGTGTGTTCTCACCCGTAGGATCCCTCTGTGGGGCGGCGTCCTCATCACCATCATCGACACCTTCGTCTTCCTCTTCCTGGATAAGTACGGTATGTACGGCGTGCAGGCCACTTCACTGCAAAAATTCAAAATCTTACCAAGAATATTTGTCTTATTTCTAGTCAAAATAAATCTAATTATACATAAAATAAGACTCATCACATTTTAAAAAGTAGCTTGTTTTTAGACACTTTTTAATTTTTTCAAGCTAATTTTCCACTTTAAATAAGTAGAAAAATCTGATAGTGGAGCAAGTTTTTCTTTCTTATTACTTTTAGCTCAGAAAACTTCCTTTCACTGGCAGATTTTTCTACTTATTTCAATTGAAAATTAGTTTGAAACAAGTGAAAATGATCTAAAAACAAGTTAATTTTTAGGTGATGAGTCTTATTTTAAGTGGAAAGAGTTTAGTTTTGACATATTGACAAGAAATAAGACAAATATTCTTGGAAAGATTTTGAGTTTTTGCAGTGTTCCTGTCCCAGTTTGACATGGATCGAGTTCAGATGAAAGTGAAACACGTCGTTGTTTCTCTTTCTCTGCAGGTCTGAGGAAGCTGGAGGCGTTCTTCGGTGTTCTCATCTCCATCATGGCCTTCACGTTTGGATATGAGGTATTTAAGTTAACAAACCTGCATCTGATAATTAAATCAATAATCAATGCATTAAATAGTCAGTGACAGTAAAATGAGGATTCACAGGCTCATGAATGTTGAAAATGAACATATTAAAGGTCACGTGTACATTTAAGACAAGTCATGTATTGTTTTAATTATCTAAATAACCCGAGTTAAACATTAAATTACATTCATTCAGAGTCTTAATGTGCAGTTCATGTACGTTGCGTACTTATAACGAGAGTCTGCTCAGTCGAACTTGTCAGAGTCGTTTGTACCTTATAAACAAAGCTGTAAATAATTTAGATTTTTTGGTTTTTGGTTTGATTGAAACTTGAAGATAAAGAGCAGTTCCATAGCCTGGTTGCAGGGTGTTTAATTATTTAAGACTTATAACAACTAATAATACAGTTTTCTTATTGGTTAAGACATATAATGTGTGTTTTTTGGTTAAATAATGAAGATATGGAGCCGAGACTAGTTTTTGACTGTGTTTGCACAGGATTATTGTTTTTGTCTTATTATTATACTGCACAGTTTTTCATTTTATAACAGAAAGTTTTTCAGTCTGGGGAGTTTTGTTTTTGAAGCACCAATCGGCTACGTGCTCGGGCTCTGCAGCCTGAGTGGGCATCTGCAGGAAATAGACGTAGCCGCTCTAACGCCTGTGTTTCCTGTGTTTCCTGTGTTTCCTGTTGTTTCCTGTGTTTCCTGTGTTTCCTGTGTTTCCTGTTGTTTCCTGTGTTTCCTGTGTTTCCTGTTGTTTCCTGTGTTTCCTGTGTTTCCTGTGTTTCCTGTTGTTTCCTGTTGTTTCCTGTGTTTCCTGTGTTTCCTGTGGCTCAGTATGTGACGGTGGGGCCGGACCAGGGCCAGCTGCTGATGGGGATGTTCGTGCCGTACTGCGAGGGCTGCGGCGCGGTGCAGCTGACTCAGGCCGTGGGCATCGTGGGCGCCGTCATCATGCCGCACAACATCTACCTGCACTCCGCTCTGGTCAAGGTGAAGCTCTGCTCTGTTGTGTTATTTGGATCTCTTTTAGGCCAGTTGGGTGATTCCTCCAAGAGTCCAGAACATAAACACATTACAGAATACAATACAAACACTGAAACACAATACAATATAGAACAGACACAAATGACGTCATGCAGCCCAGTGTCAAGTGATGTTACCGGTGTATTTTCATAAAAATCTGATTATATACAGGGAAAATAAATGTAATTCACTTTTTTTTCAATGCAATACTATGTATTTTGACAAATTTTACATAATTTGTCACACTTTATTTAGCAAGAAACTGGTGTTTTTTTTTCGATAAGTACGATAGAGTATTAGGGCCACATTAAGAAAAAAAAAAACACAGACTTAGAGAATAAAGTCGTAAATTTACGAGAATAAAGTCATAAATTCACGAGAATAAAGTCGTACATTTCCTACGAGAAAAAAGTCATAACATTACGAGAATAAAGTCATAAATTCACGAGAATAAAGTCGTACATTTCCTACGAGAAAAAAGTCATAACATTACGAGAATAAAGTCATAACATTACGAGAATAAAGTCGTACATTTCCTACGAGAAAAAAGCCATAACATTACGAGAATAAAGTCATAAATTTACGAGAATAAAATCATAAATTTACGAGAATAAAGTCGTACATTTCCTACGAAAAAAAAGTCATAACATTACGAGAATAAAGTCATACATTTACGGGAATAAAGTCGTAAATTTACGAGAATAATGTCGTACATTTCCTACAAGAAAAAAGCCATAACATTATGAGAATAAAGTCATAAATTTACGAGAAAAAAGTCACAACATTACGAGAATAAAGTCATAAATTTACGAGAATAAAGTCGTAAACTTACGAGAATAAAGTTGTAAATATTAGGAGAATAAAGTCGTACATTTCCTACGAGAAAAAAGTCATAACATTACGAGAATAAAGTCATAAATTTACGAGAAAAAAGTCACAACATTACGATAATAAAGTCATAAATTTACGAGAATAAAGTCGTAAATATTAGGAGAATAAAGTCGTAAATTTACGAGAATAAAGTCGTACATTTCCTACGAGAAAAAAGTCATAACATTACGAGAATAAAGTCATAACATTATGAGAATAAAGTCATAACATTACAAGAATAAAGTCGTACATTTACGAGAATAAAGTCATACATTTCCTCCAAGAAAAAAGCCATACATTTACGAGAAAAAAGTCGTAAATATTTGGCTGTTGTACCAACCATAGCATCAGTCTGAACCAGTTTCTGACAGATTAGATACTGTATGTGTGGTGTCCAAGACAGATGACTATGGAGTTGAACACCTACAGTCTCTAGTCTCATGTATCTGTTCTACCTGTTGTTCTGTCTGGACTTGAACCTGGTCCGGCGCTGCGGTGTGTGTCCTCCTGTGTTTCAGTCCCGAGACGTGGACCGGAGCGACAGGAAGCAGGTGAAGGAAGCCAACAAGTATTTCTTCCTGGAGGCGACCATCGCTCTGTTCCTCTCCTTCCTCATCAACGTCTTCGTCGTCGCCGTTTTCGCCGAAGCTTTTTACAACCGCACCAACATGGAGGTGGTGAGTGTCTCAGCCGCCGCCACCGCTGCTCGCTGTTAATGCCCTAATTGATTCAGTTTAAAGGGATAGTTCACCCAAAATTGAAAACTGTCTTCGTACTGTAACAAAAAGACACACCAAAAAACATCCAAATACCTCCATGCTGCTCGTATGTAATGTCCGTCTTGTATTGAAGCCCCGACATGAGAAATTGTTCCGAAAAAAATTAAATAAGTCTATTTTTCAAGCTTGTTTGTAGCTGAAGCTTCTCGAAGCTCCTCTTCCCGGTTCGTCAAATTTGGATGGACCAGGAAGAGGAGCTTCCGCTATAGAGGGATTACCAGCCTACGTCACTGACGTTCTACTGCGCATGTCGCCTGCAGAAAGAGAGCAGCAAGAGCCGTGATCGTGTCTTTTTGTGCTGGAAGTTGCACTAATTGTTTTGATAAAAATAACAAAACGCGCAAATTTAACAGAATACCGTCAACTCGCACCCATTTCAAGGCAAACGAGAGAGAAAATAGTACATTGGCGATTAATTTCGAGCAATATAACGTGTTGGATACGTTGGTTTGAATGGTGATAAAGCTAAATGCTCACAGGCACAGCTGTAACGTTAGAACTGCAGCGAATGAGTTGTGAAATGTTTACTACGACAGTGACTGAAGACGAGGTCACATACTAATGGAAAGCAAGCTGAGATTAATTAACGTTAAGCTACATTGTTTTAGATTACCGGTACATACTCAGCCATGCACGTAATGTTATAGTTACGTTATGCAGTTGTTCCAGACTTTAGACAGGTCCGTCCTCTTCCCTCTCTGACCAGGCAGCAGCTCAGTGAAGTCCTCACAGACACTGAGTTTTGTAATCGTGAGTATTTTCCTGAACATGATTGTCTGTTAAATAGCTGTAGGTAACGTTAGGGATGCACAGTGACAGTGTTGTTTTTACCGATAACCGACGCCGTGCTGTGAGTGTCCGTGTCTTGTCCCGTGGCTGAGTTGCCGCGGTACAAACTCGATCCTCCGTCCTGACGTTTTTTTTTTTTTTTTCCTGCCGTTATAAAACCTACAGTCTATGTATAAAACACACACTACATCAGTAGGTGATAAACTGTTGTGGTAGGCTGACAACATCGCTAGCAAACACCGCTTTGACTACACTAGATCCATGGAGGTAACCATGACAACCGGTTCTTTCTGCAGTCAGGTTGCGCACGCATCCTGATTTGTTGGTAAACAGATAATCCCTCTATAAACAAGCTTGAAATATAGACTCATTTAATTTTTTTCGGGACAATTTCACATTTCGGGGCTTCAATACAAGAGGGACATTACATACGAGCAGCATGGAGGCATTTGGATGTTTTTTGTTGTGTCTTTTTGTTACGAAGACAGTTGGTATCCATTTGCAACCGTCATATGGACATGCACTGCTACGCCGAGACCCCCTGTAACTCAGAGAAGCCACGGAGGACTCTGAAACTTCTCCCAGCCCTTAGGGGGAGTACTAGATAATGAGTGCAATTTCAATTTTGGGTGAACTATCCTTTTTAATTAACTTTGTGAATCCTCAGTGGCTTCGTTCTGTTCACAGCTCACAGATCTCTGGTTTCCTCTTTGGTGTTTTCTGATTGCAGCACACCGTCTGTAACGAGTCAGGAAGTCCTCACACACACATGTTCCCTCTGGACAACCAGACTCTAGAGGTCGACATCTACAAAGGAGTGAGTTTCACTTTCATTTCCTTCACTATAAAACACACAGGTTAAATTTTAGTTTAGTTTTTCCAGTTTGCTTTTTTATTGCAGTTTAGTTTTAGTTCATTCAACAAGTGATGAAGAAGTTTAAGTTTAGTTTTTATTTAGTTTTAGTTTTTTAGGAGGAAAGTATTGATTTGTAGACGTTTCTCTCTCTGAGCTCTGAAGATGAACTTTCATATTTGTGGGATTTTTCTCTTTTAGTTTCCTCTCACAAATGTTCCCATCAGTCCTCATCACAGTACATTTACTCTTATCTACCTGAGGGCTCGGATTGAGACTGTACCCTATTGAGTTGTGGTGGGTTTTTTTTTCCTTCAGCAGCGACACAGGCAGACGCCTCCCGGCTCTGGTTGCATTAAATTAATGCATTTTTAATCTGCATTCATTTATTCTGCAGAAACAAAGTGTAAACACAACTCTGGTGTATTTGTTTCCATGAGTCTGATGTGGAGCTTCATTAACTTTGATCTGAAATTGTTGTTCTGTTGGACAGGTGATATTTTACACTGTAAAAAATGCTGCTAAAGATATAGATTTAAGTAACTTTCACATTTAAACCAGTCGCTCTCTTGTTGTTATGATGTTTCTGTATGCGTAGCTCTGCTGAATTAGTTTGGTTTCATGTGTGTGTGTGTGTGTGTGTGTGTGTGTGTGTGTGTGTGTGTGTGTGTGTGTGTGTGTGTGTGTCAGGGCGTGGTGCTGGGCTGCTTCTTCGGCCCGGCGGCGCTCTACATCTGGGCCGTGGGGATCCTGGCCGCGGGTCAGAGCTCCACCATGACGGGGACGTACTCGGGCCAGTTCGTCATGGAGGTGAGTGGAGGAGGAAAACGCCAAGATCTGATTGGTTGTGAAGCTTAGAACACTTTAAAACTTTTTTTTAAACAGCTTACAATGAAATAAAATGCTTTTAAATGCTCTATTGCATGGGGTTACTATGGCTTTTGTTGCTAATGGATACAGATACGAAATATGGACAACATGGACGGCAGTAGGAACGTGAGTATCAAACGTGAATCACATTGTTCGTTTAATGTCATAAAAGTTTTTGTCTGGGCCAACGTTTCCACAACAGTATGACATTTTATATTGTATGAACACGTTGGCCCACACACACATAGCCTATAATTTTATTTCTGTTTAATTTAAGCACACGGTATTTAAAGGGACAACGAGGAGTTTTGGAAAGCGAAGTGTTTCCACACTACATTTATGAGCCTCCGCACCGTGAAATTCTTTGACCGGTGCAAGACAGACTCATGTTTTCATTCATCAAGAATTAAAGTCAGAGGTTGGAAGACGATCACATACCGTCGTAGTTCCCACCATAAACAGAGATTCGGCGGCGTTATTCTCATGACTCGCCACGAAACCGAAAGTAAAGAAACGCTGGTCGGCTCGCCCAGCATTTCCACCACCACTAATAATAACAAAATAACCATAGAGACAAAACCATATATTTATCTAAAATGGACCATTAACAAGTGGTAACGGAGATTCATCCACATTAATATCAGACTTTTTTATTGTCGCGGAATTTTTCGACAACTCCTCGTTGTCCCTTTAAAGTATCTCGGTTTCATTAACTTAAACAAAATGTGCCGGCCAAGCGAGCTTCCAACAAGATCAATATTATATATATATTACTGTTTGACGACGTGCATATAAGACTATCGTAGTAAACGTATTATGGTCAAACCGTCGTTACACCGTCAGATACATTTTCACACATTAAACGAGCAATGTGATTTACGTTCCTACTACCATCCATATTGTCCATATTTCTTATACATTATCTGTAACCATTAGCAACAAGACAGGTGGCGCTGTAGCAAAAAACCAAGGGGTCTGAAATGTGCGGGTCTGCAGACACACACACACACACACACACACACACACACTCTCTCTCTCTCTCTCTGCTGACTTCCTGCCGGTCCTCAGGGCTTCCTGAACCTGCGCTGGTCCCGTTTTGCCCGCGTGCTGCTGACGCGCTCGCTGGCCATCACGCCCACGCTGCTGGTGGCCATCTTCCAGGACGTGCAGCACCTGACGGGGATGAACGACTTCCTCAACGTGCTGCAGAGCATGCAGGTCTGACCTCACGCCGCTCCGCCCGGGGCCTCGCCACGCCATCCCATCATCATCATCATTAACATCATTATTAGGACCAGTGACGGGAATAACAGCATTTAAATAACAGCATTTAACAGCCATTACTTCACTGCAAAAACTCAAAATCTTACCAAGAATATTTGTCTTATAGTTCTAGTCAAAATGTCATTTCTAGTCAAAACAAATCTAAAATAAGACTCATCACATTAAAAAGCAGCTTGTTTTTAGACACTTTTTACTTCTTTCAAGCAGATTTTCACTTGGAATAAGTAGAAAAATCTGATAGTGGAGCAAGTTTTTCTTTCTTATTACAAGCACAAAAAACTTACTTTCACTGGCAGATTTTTCTACTTATTTCAAGTGAAAATTAGTTTGAAACAAGTGAAAATGATCTAAAAACAAGTTAATTTTTAGGTGATGAGTCTTATTTTAAGAGGAATGAGATTAGTTTTGACCAGAAATGAGACATTTTGACAAGAAATAAGACAAATATTCTTGGAAAGATGTTGAGTTTTTGCAGTGTTCACTCAAGAAGTCCATCAGAAAGTAACACTATTGTAACGCTGCCTTGTTAGCGTCACCTCGATCTGAGAGATCCGTGGGTCGTAGATGAGAAACAGCACGGGAGCTCCGGAGTAGTTTAAGGACGATGGTTTATTTACACAACCAGACCAAAACGACAACTGCCAGTCACTCGTCTCCTGTACTCCTCAACTGACATAAACACCCCAACATTCTATCTTGGGCCAACCAGATCATTCCGCCCTATAACATTCTAACATAACAGTTTTAATTACACAACATAAAATAGTCCCTTATAACAAAATAAAATTCATCTTACATTCTTCCCCCTCTTCAAATGAAATGTCCTCATTTCAAAAATAAAATTCATCTTTAAAGTATAAGCATATATGTACATCACATAAACTTATATATCACATCAACTTTTTTTTTTTTTTTCATAAATACTAAACACTTGAAAATTGACAGCTTTAACAGTTTTTTTTTTTTTTTTTTTTTTTTTTTAAACACAAATCACAATAGTATTCCCACCAATGTATGTACCAGTCCACACTAAACAGTCCATGTTAATCATGTAAGTGGGAAGGAACATGTTATAACCCCAACCGTTGAGGCCTGTGAACAACCCGTCCTGCACGAGTAGTGTATGTGTCATTTGTCCCGACAGGCACTGTATGAGCAGTATCCTGTGTTAGGTTGTCTTGAGATGGGACTTGAGAGACCCGACCTGATGGTCTCCGTAGCAGGGGAACTGAGGGGCAGGCAGGAACAGAAGCCTGTCCAGTGTCAAGTTGTCTCGGATGTAAGGGGAGAGAACCAGATAGTGCTGTGTATGTGGGGAGAGAGTCCTGCTGCCAAGCCAGAGGTTGGTTCACTTGTGCTGTGGGACACATCCACAGCACAAGTGAAGTAACTGAGTAACAGTAACAAGATAGAATGTTGGGGTGTTTATGTCAGTTGAGGAGTACAGGAGACAACTGCCAGTCACTTGTCTCCTGTACTCCTCAACTGACATAAACACCCCAACATTCTATCTTGGGCCAACCAGATCATTCCGCCCTATAACATTCTAACATAACAGTTTTAATTACACAACATAAAATAGTCCCTTATAACAAAATAAAATTCATCTTACACTATGTTAGATCCAGATAAACCGGGGTTTGGGAGGGAAGTCCTAGTGACATGACATATTTGAGCATTTTATAAAACAGTAACACAATAGTTACTTTCCTTGTCTGTTACTCAGTTACTTTTTGGGGAAAGTAACTAGTAACTACAACTAATTAGTTTCTCAGTAGTCCAGTAACGTGCCCAACACTGATTATAAGATAAACAGCAGTTTGGATTAGATTTCATTTTCCGCTCTGAATCCATGTTTGTGTTAATTTCACAGTCTGATGCGTTTTGTTAGTGAGTAATTATCTGAGCTGGAGAAGTAGTTATTTAGTTTTTTCTATGACCCATTTATCAGTACTTGAAACACTTTTAACACACATCAAACCTAAAACACACAATTCCCAAGACAGTTAATTTCATGCGTAAAATCACACAGTGTAACTAAACACAGACACACATTTCTAAAATACAATAATACACTAACACAACTCACCAGATCTACCATGTTGTCTTCCAACAGAAATAGACAGATTATTGTATTGATCATAAACTGATGTTCGTGTTGTAGTTTATTTTGAACCCCTCTTCATTTTTCATTTGTTGGGCATGAATTTTGTTCCTTTTTTTTGTAACACTCAGTACAAAAAGTGAACGGCCCATCTCAGAGCAGCTGCAGCTTTGCAGGATGTAAAGTTTATGAAAGAACAAGACAGTAAATGACAGGATGTGCAGTAAACACTTTACTGTATTACAGTATTTGTAAATGAAAATGACTTATAATGTGAAAGCAATTGAAAATTTACCAGTTAAACATCTACTGTTTTAGTCTTAGTTGTGCTTACGTGTAAAAGAAGTTAAAACAAAATGTTAAATGTGTTAATTGTATGGCCCACACAGGCTGATGTTGTGGTAACTGTGTGAAGACTTTTGAAAAAGTGTTAAAAGTATTGAAAAACGGGTCATAGCGATCGTAAAAAACTGTATAACATGTGTTAGGGATGTTTACATCTGAATCTAAAGGACTCATCATCATCTTCATCTCTCCTCCAGCTTCCCTTCGCCCTCATCCCCATCCTCACCTTCACCAGTTTACCGTCGCTCATGAACGAGTTCGCCAACGGACTGTGAGTTCATTCAGAGAAAAACCTGCACTAGTTTACCCCCAAACCCTCAAACGCCCTCAAACCTGTTCATCCTCTCTCTGTCTGTCTCTCTCTGCCCCCCCCCCCCCTCCCTCGCTGCAGCGTGCTGAAGGTGGTCGGCGGCGTGGTCGTCCTGGTCGTGTGCAGCATCAACATGTACTTCGTGGTGACGTACGTGACGGAGTTCGGCAGCGTGTGGCTCTACGTGGTGGCGGCGCTGCTCTCCATCGCTTACCTGAGCTTCGTAGGATACCTGGTAGGGAAGAAAAACTTGCTCCACTATCAGATTTTTCTACTTATTTCAAGTGAAAATCTGCTTGAAAGAAGTAAAAAGTGTCACCATTAACAATAATAATAAGTACATTACAATATCATGGAAAAGTCAATTTCCAGTAGTTCAACCCCAACCAAGTATTGAGTGCATATAGATGGACATAGTTTTCAGAGGGCCAACATTTCTGTATTTAAAATGCTTAAAAAAAAAAAAAATTCCTTTGCAATATTTCCATTTTGGAGATACTGATTTTTAGGTCTTCACTGAATGTTAGTCATAATTATTACTATTAAAATAAACTGAAGAAATAAAGACATGGGATGTTTCATTCAGTGTGTAATGGACATATAGCCCTATATAATGTGTTAGTTTCACTTTTTGAATTGAACACATTCTACATCGTGGAGGCGACGTCTTTCCACTTATTAGGGCTTCCTTCACCGGCGCACGTCGCGTGTCTACATCGGAGGTCGGCTGTTATCAGTATAATCAGACACAACCATGAATGAGTTTGCCTCAGTTTCACGTGATTGTCACTGTCACTGTTACTGACCCCAGCTGACACGCTGAGACCCCCCTCCCTCCCAAAAACAAAAACTCATTCACACAAGTCACCTAATTGGTCATGAAAAAAGCGAGTTTCGGCGCGCTGTTTGCATCCCTGATACGCTCATGTACTTTCTTGCACACTGCGTCCACTTGAGGCTCAAAAGTAATCTTATTGTCAACCAGAATGCCCAGATATTTGTACTGGTTGACAACTTCCACTACCTGGTTATTTATTTAAAACCACAGCTGGGGTGACTGACTACAGGATTCTTCCCAAAATCTATAGTCATTTCTTTGAGGTCACATGATGATGAGAGCTGCATGTGTCTGGGTTCACTTCACTTCACTACACGTCACCGTGTGTCATCTGTCATCTGATCGATCGGTTATTGATCGATATCTCCTCACTCTGTGTGTGTGTGTGTGTGTGTGTGTGTGTGTGTGTGTGTGTGTAGTCGTGGCTGTGTCTCATCGCTCTGGGAGTTTCCTGTCTGGACCCGGCGTCGAGGAGCGACAACGACACGAGGATCCTGATGGAGCAGCCGGAGTTCGACACCTGAGGCTGCGATGCTTCGATGCTTCGATGCTTCGAGGCTTCGAGGCTTCGATGCTTCGGTACTTTAATGTTTCTAACCAACAACCACAAAGAGTTGGAAACAGAAGAAAAACTGATCTGAACGAACTGAACAAGACGTCACAGAAACAGTTTTTATTCACGATGAACTGACCAGAGGAGTTGGGTCTCGTCATGTGACTCCAGACTGATAATGTCACATGACTCACACATGAAACCTCAGATCGTTGCCAAGTGCCACATATATTTTTTTGTCACCCTGTACCTTAATTTTACTGTTAAGATCAAATGTAAAAAATTAAGATCAAATATAAAAAACATTACAGTGCACTCACTTATTATTATATCATAATTTCAACACTATAATCTTCATCTCACTTTTTTCAACTCTACTTTCTCTCAGTTCTCAATTAGATTCAGAGATCCGCACTTTTGGAATTCATTACCAATTCACCTTAAGGGATAGTTCACTCAAAATTGAAATTTCACTCATTATCTCCTCCCCCTCATGTGGACTAAGGGCTGGGAGAAGTTTCAGAGTCCTCCGTGGCTTCTCTGAGTTACAGGGGGTCTCGGCGTAGCAGTGCATGTCCATATAACGGTTGCAAATGGATACCAACTGTCTTCGTAACAAAAAGACACACCAAAAAACATCCAGATACCTCCATGCTGCTCGTATGTAATGTCCCTCTGGTATTGAAGCCCCGACATGAGAAATTGTTCCGAAAAGATTTGGACGGACGAGGAAGAGCAGTGAACTGAGACACTGGGAGCTTCCGCTACAAAACAAGCTTGAAATATAGACTTATTTAATTTTTTTCGGGACAATTTCTCATTTCGGGGCTTCAATACAAGACGGACATTACATACGAGCAGCATGGAGGTATTGTGTCTTTTTGTTACGAAGACAGTTGGTATCCATTTGCAACCGTTATATGGACATGCACTGCTACGCCGAGACCCCCTGTAACTCAGAGAAGCCACGGAGGACTCTGAAACTTCTCCCAGCCCTTAGTCCACATGAGGGGGAGGAGATAATGAGTGCAATTTGAATTTTGGGTGAACTATCCCTTTAAGGTTTTTATTTATTTTACTTCATTTTGTCTCTTTCGTCTGTAAATTTCTCCTAAACTCACCAAAAGTTATTCTGACCCATGTCATGTCAGGTGTTGTTGTAAAGCTCTCTCTCCTGAACAATGATGTCATTTCCTCCGTATCCACAACAAATCATAAAAGTACGATTTACATTAACAATCTCTGTAGTTTTACAGTCCAAGTCTTTAAAGGCCGTTTTCTCAGAAAGAGTTTTTCAGACTCAGACTCTGAGCTAGAAATCTCCACTTCAGCAGCACTTACAGACACCAAACCTTCCACTTTGATCCCTTTCTATATTCTGAAGGTTTTTACCGAGGGGATTGTTGATATATCATTCACAGCCTCATTTATACAACATTTTATTACTAAAAACATGGAGATATTTGATTTTTTAGGGCTGGTGATTTTCTCATTTACAGAGTGATAAAAAGAGATATCCACAATCCTCCTCTGTTAAAACTAAAGACTCTAATATGTCAACAAAATAAAACAAGAGTTTTGAAAGTAGCTTTATCCATTGTTCAGATTTCTGTTCTGGAAATACATGCAAATGAGTGCATATTTAATTAGATATTGTCTCATTTACATATTTAAACATACAATTCATGGTGTTTCATGGTGATATCTGTTTTTTCTATTCCTATTTATTGATCAAACAACTAATCAATTAATCATTAAAATAATCTACAGATTAATCAACAATGAAATAAGCGATGGCTGCAGCCCTAATGTTTATTAATAATATTATTTTTAAATATGTTTTTAATTCTATAAGGCTACGTGTGTTACATTATCATTTCTAATTCTAACTTATTCCATACATTGACTCCTGTAATTGATTAAAACGTCTCTGTTTCACATCTGTTCTGCAGCGTCTCGGTGCAGTTTGAGCTGCGGCCACAGGGCGGCGCTGCAGCCTGACAGCTGAGACCTAAACCCCCCCACCCTCCTCCCCCCAGCCTCACTACTACACCTCTCTATCTCTCTCTGTCTCCACCAGAGCTGAACAACATGACACAACACATTATTAAACGACACGGTGCGTTACATCATGTTGTAACGTGTTGGTGTGGCTGCACAGGAGGAACAACACGGTGACAGTGAACGCAGCAGAGAGGGGGGGAGGAGAGGAGAGGAGAGGGGGGGTTAGAGCTGCTGCTATTGCTGCTGCTCTGTGTCGGTCTCTGTGTTGTGTTCACTCCTGTTGTTGTGCAACACCGAGCTGAGACTCTGCTGCTGGTCTGGATTCCTCTGCTCCGAGCAGCCGACAGACACACTGCAAAAACTCAAACATCTTACCAAGAATATTTGTCTTATTTCTAGTCAAAACAAATCTCATTCTACTTAAAATAAGACTCATCACATTTAAAAAGCAGCTTGTTTTTAGACACTTTTTCCTTCTTTCAAGCTGATTTTCACTTAAAATAATCTGACAGTGGAGCAAGTTTTTCTTTCTTATTACAAGCACAAAAAACTTGCTTTCACTGGCAGATTTTTCTACTTATTTCAAGTGAAAATGTGTTTGAAAGAAGTGAAAATGATCTAAAAACAAGTTCATTTTTAGGTGATGAGTCTTATTTCTAGTGGAAAGGGATTAGTTTTGATTATAAATGAGACATTTTGACAAGAAAGAAGATGAATATTCTTGGAAAGATTTTGAGTTTTTGCAGTGTAGACAGACTGGTTTCTCTTGTAGTGTAGCCTATTATCCACCTGAGCTGTTTGTATTTATGGTTGTTGCAAAAGATACTGCTGTGTGTTTCAGTTTAGTTTAGTTTATTTATTTCATTCATTCATTCATTTATCGAGCATAAAAACAAAAAAATAAAACAATGACAATACTGTAACTCTTGAATGAAAGGGGGCAGAAAGAAGCAAACTTATATTGTCTACACTGCAAAAACTCAAAATCTTTCCAAGAATATTTGTCGTCTTTCTTGTCAAAATGTCTCATTTCTAGTCAAAACTAATCTCTTTCCACTTAAAATAAGACTCATCACCTAAACATCAACTTGTTTTTAGATCATTTTCACTTGTTTCAAACAAATTTTCACTTGAAATAAGTAGAAAAATCTGCCAGTGAAAGGAAGTTGTTTGTGTTTGTAATAAGAAAGAAAAACTTGTTCCACTGTCAGATTTTTCTACTTATTTCAAGTGAAAATCTGCTTGAAAGAAGTAAAAAGTGTCTAAAAAAAAATGACATTAAATGTGATGAGTCTTATTTTAAGTAGAATGAGATTTGTTTTGACTAGAAATAAGACAAATATTCTTGGTAAGATTTTGAGTTTTTGCAGTGTGTATGTAAGTTTGTTATTGTATGTCCATGATGTGGTTTTGCTAGTATGTGGATATATTGAAACCTCAGATGTCCTTTTTTGAATACAAGTGAAGACGTGTCTGTCGGTGGTGATCCCTTCTTTTCATCAACACATCAATATACCACACTCTCACACTGCAAAAACTCAAAATCTTTCCAAGAATATTTGTCTTATTTCTTGTCAAAATGTCTCATTTCTAGTCAAAACTAATCTCTTTCCACTTTAAATAAGACTCATCACCTAAAAATTAACTTGTTTTTAGATCATTTTCACTTGTTTCAAACTAATTTTCACTTGAAATAAGTAGAAAAATCTGCCAGTGAAAGCAAGTTGTTTTGTGTTTGTAATAAGAAAGAAAAACTTGCTCCACTATCAGATTTTTCTACTTATTTCAAGTGAAAATCTGCTTGAAAGAAGTAAAAAGTGTCTAAAAACAAGCTGCTTTTAATATGATGTGTCTTATTTTAAGTAGAATGAGATTAGTTTTGACTAGAAATAAGACAAATATTCTTGGTAAGATATTTGAGTTTTTGCAGTGCTGCATTGTGGCGCGGAACAACTCTGCTTTATTTTTTCTTCCTCCTCCTCCTCCTCCTCCTCCTCGCTGCCTGTCATGGAGGCAGCGTTGTGTTATGTAAGATGGGAGGAGGAGGAGGAGGAGGAGGAGGAGGAGGAGGAGAGTCTTCCCTTCCCACCGCCTCCTCCTCCCCCCTCTGTGTTTTTGTTTTTCTCAATGAGCCAACGTCTCCCTGCCGAGGCCTCACAGCTCCACTGCACTAGGCCTCTTTCCTGGAAACGCAGCCGAGCAGAGGCCACGCAGGGGGAGGAGGGGGAGGAGGGGCAGGGGGAGGCAGCCTGGGGAGGAGAGGGGCTCTTCCAGCAAATCACATGACTGCAGACCCTCCAGCCCCCGACATGAGGCTCAGATGCTGCGAGCAACGTTTCAGTTTCAGCTGCAGCAGCTTCAATCTCCTCTGTCACCGAGCTGCAGACGGACACGAACCAGGTGTCACAGCACCTGATGATGGCTGGGTGTGTGTGATAATTTAAATGATTTCTGCTCCGTCTGTGCAGTTTGAACCTGATCTGACACAGTTTCTGATATTATTTGTAGTCGTTAATTGCAAAAACTCAAAATCTTACCAAGAATATTTGTCTTATTTCTAGTCAAAAATGTCTAATTCTACTTAAAATAAGACTCATCACATAAAAAGCAGCTTGTTTTTAGACACTTTTTACGTCTTTCAAGCAGATTTTCACTTGAAATTAGTAGAAAAATCTGATAGTGGAGCAAGTTTTTTTCTTCCTTATTACAAACACAAAACAACTTGCTTTCACTGGCAGATTTTTCTACTTATTTCAAGTGAAAATCTGCTTGAAAGAAGGAAAAAGTGTCTAAAAACAAGCTACTTTTTATGTGATGTGTCTTATTTTAAGTAGAATGAGATTTGTTTTGACTAGAAATGACATTTTTACTAGAAATAAGACAGATATTCTTGGTAAGATATTGAGTTTTTGCAGTGTATGCAAATTAGAAATCATCTGTAAATGTAAACGAAGCCACTGAGGAGCCAGAAAAGTTCATTAAACTGAATTAACGACTACAAATAATATCAGAAACTGTCAGATCAGGTTCAAACTGCACAGACGGAGCAGATAAACATTTGAAATATCACACACACATGGTTTCAAACACGGTTGAAAAAGGTCCTGTGGACTGAAACATTGTTCATTAAAGTCTTTTGCAAGTGACTTGACAGTGTGCGGGAGACCCTTATTTCCTTTGTTCACTCCTATCCTACGCTCCAACGCACCTGCTTTTCAAGATTTTTTAGGTGTGCATCAGCCTCCACACCTTGACTACTTATTTCAAGTGAAAATTAGTTTGAAACAAGTGAAAATTGTCTAAAAACAAGTTCATTTTTAGGTGACGAGTCTTATTTTAAGTGGAAAGAGATTAGTTTTGACAAGAAATAAGACAAATATTCTTGGAAAGATTTAGAGTTTTTACAGTGCTGCGGCCTCGTTCTGATTTGCATGTGAAGCCGCTCTAACACACACACACACACACTGATGTTATCTGTACTGGTTTTGTGTGTGTGTGAGTGTGATTTATGTTTTGTGTGAACACAACCTCCATGCTGGTTTATTACTGTGCCACAGCTGAACGTGCTGCTGCTTTAATGAGATGCAATTACACAAGACAAAAAATCATTACACACAGAACACACACAATAAAAAACTGTTGTTTACTGATCTGTGTGTTCAGGTGTGTGTGTGTGTGTGTATCTTACATGTATCTGCTGTTTGAAGTCACATGTTCTGGACACATTTTCCATGAAGCTTCTGCTGCTGCACCGTGTGTGTGTGTGTGTGTGTGTGTGTGTCCAGGCCTCCTTAACACCATCTGACCCCTGAGCTCTGTGTGTGTGTGTGTGTGTGTGTGTGTGTGTGTGTGTGTGTCTCCTCTCTCAGGAATGCCGAGGCGTCGTTGCAGCAGCAGCAGATAATGAATGTTAAAGCTGATGGAGTTTAAACAGTGGCATCAAGCTTTTTAAAAACCACATGACGTCTTCCAGCTGCGTCGTCCACACTCATTATGTTTTATATATATAAATAAATATATAAATATATATTGTTTTGTTTTGTTACACACAGATCTGTCAGTGCTGCCTTAAAATGTCCGACACCAGGAATGCACAGAGCAGCAGTCGTTCCTGTTTATTCCTCACATTGTGGCCGAGCTGTGGCAACGGGCTGAGCCTCCTCCGCTCTGCTCTCACTCTCTATTAACCAGCTTCTGCTCATTGTTTCTGTCTGTTGTGTTTCAGCTCAACGCTCCTACACATCTACACTCTGTCTATGCACACACACACACACACACACACACACACACACACACACACACACACACACACACACACACACACACACACACACACACACACACACACACACACACACACACACACACCACATATCTGCTGTAACTTAATGTCACGTCACGGTTGTTCCCTGCAGAGTGTCGATCCACTGCCTCCATGTTGTATATGTATATTGGTATCTTGAAGCTCTGTCTTCTCATCTCATGGTGACCCAGTGTTCCTGTTTTAAAGGGATAGTTCAACATTTTGGAAAATTGGCCCATTCCCATAATCCCTATAGTCATAGCAGTAGGTTTGTTACCTTTATTTCTCGGTGTAAGCTATTTTTAGAACGGCGGAGCAGAGCCGTGAGCTGCTCAGAGCTACGCTACGGAGGCTCATTATGGGATTTCTTGGTTTCCCTCATCAAACTCATCAAATACACAATCCAACAACTCCACAACGCTCTGGTGGACAAGTTGTGAGCTGCACATTCACCACGCTATGAGATAATAACACAACGTTACCAGACAGAGTTGTTTTAGAGGGAAATTCATGCAAAACCACTGATGCACGTTGCCTTCAGGGACAGTTTTTCATCAAGCAGTCTCTGTATTTCCCTCGAAAACGCCTCGTAACTCGTCTTTCGTCTCGTAACTTTCTGTTATTATCTCATAGCGTGGTGAATGTGCAGCTCACAACTTGTCCACCAGAGCGTTGTGGAGTTGTTGGATTGTGTATTTGATGAGTTTGATGAGGGAAACCAAGAAATCCCATAATGAGCCTCCGTAGCGTAGCTCTGAGCAGCTCACGGCTCTGCTCCGCCGTTCTAAAAACAGCTTGCACCGACAATTAAAGGTAACGAACCTACTGCTATGACTATAGGGATTATGGCAATGGACCAATTTTCCCAAATGTTGAACTAACCCTTTAACTGAAGAAGCATTTCTGATTTGTTGAATAACAATTACAATATACAACCGTAAGAAGAAGGCCACAATGACCAACACAACACTGAGACTGAAATAACAGTATATATATAATGATTAATATCTATTCAACAAGTCAGAAAGAGCATCTTCAGTTAAAACAGGAACAGGTCACCATGAGATGAGAAGACAGAGCTTCAAGATACCAATATATATATTTAAAGGGACAACGAGGAGTTTTGTTAAAGTGAAGTGTTTCCCCACTACATTTATGAGCCTCCGCACCGTGAAATTCTTTGACCGGTGCAAGACAGACTCATGTTTTCATTCATCAAGAATTAAAGTCAGAGGTTGGAAGAGGTTCACATACCGTCGTAGTTCCCACCATAAACGGAGATTCGGCGGTGTTATTCTCATGACTCGCCACGAAACCGTCGGCTCGCCCAGCATTTCCACCACCACTAATAATAACAAAATAACCATAGAGACAAAACCATAGATTTATCTAAAATGGACCATTAACAAGTGGTAACGTAGATTCATCCACATTAATAGGAGACTTTTTTATAACCAAATAGAAACTCCTCGTTGTCCCTTTAAATATATAGTACAGACATGTGGGGAGCCAGTGGTTGACCACGTTACCTAACATGGTGTCAGACCCACTGGTATTTATTTGAACAAGGTGAAATGTGAAATGTGTTTCAGCTGCTCAGAACACGACTGCACCCAGATCAGTGAATGACAATATGGATCAGAGCTTGGTGCAGAACCTGAACCTGAACCTGAATCCCCGGTGGGTGTTTCTCTGAATGACTCTCTGGGTTCAGACTCTGAACTAAGCTGCATTTTCTGACATGATGCAACCGTCATGTAACGTAGTTCCAGCAGCAGCAGCATTAAAAGAATAGTTCACCCAAAAATTGAAATTTCACTCATTATCTCCTCCCCCTCATGTGGACTAAGGGCTGGGAGAAGTTTCAGAGTCCTCCGTGGCTTCTCTGAGTTACAGGGGGTCTCGGCGTAGCAGTGCATGTCCATATAACGGTTGCAAATGGATATACTGTCTTCGTAACAAAAAGACACACCAAAAAACATCCAAATACCTCCATGCTGCTCGTATGTAATGTCCCTCTTGTATTGAAGCCCCGAAATGCGAAATTGTCCCGAAAAAAATTAAATAAGTCTATATTTCAAGCTTGTTTGTAGCGGAAGCTTCTCGAAGCTTCTCTTCTTGGTCCGTTCAAATCTCGCGAGATTTGCGCCGGCGTCAGTAATTGCACGCCGGTAGCAGTATGGAGGTATTTGGATGTTTTTTGGAGTGTCCTTTTGTTACGAAGAAAAGTGAGCTCCGTTCTCAACCGTTATATAGACATGCACTGCTACGCCGAGACCCGCTGTAACTCAGAGAAGCCATGGAGGACTTTGAAACTTCTCCCCAGGGCCGGCCGCTGGCATAAACCCTCTATGCGGTTGTTTAGGGCCACAGCCGTTAGGTGGGGGGCCACATGATCAGAAAGGTACCGGGGTTCATCAAGTCATTTAAACATCCTGAGGTCTGCACGTGCAGCTATGAGCTTTATATGTAATGTGAAGTCAATATTCAGCTTCTTTTATCTCACATTTGAGACATTTGGTGAAAATAGAACGGCAGAATGACAACATTTGTGCTCAAAAAACAATCTTACAAAATGTCATTTTAGACTTGTTTTCTACACTTATCTATTACTGTATTCATATCCTATTTCAAGCACCAAAACAGTTCATTCTCATGACTGAAGGAGTGTTTTCACAAGGGATTTGACATTTTTCAAAAAGCAGACCTCAAATTTCCAGCATTTGGGTTAAAGAAATAATTTATTTCTTTCTACAGTGTTCTAGGACAAACTGGCGTCAGTGTGCTTACAGCGGAGGTTCTAATATTTAGACATAAAACACTTGACTATTGTTACACAAGATAAATTTAAGAAAATATGTAAAAGTCGAGAAAATGGCCTCAAACCTCAGAGGGCATAAACACGTCTGTATGCAGTTTTAACCAGTGATTTGGTGTTTGCGCTTAGAGTGCAGGGCCACAAACAAAATCTTGTTTAGGGCCACCACAATCCTAGGGCCTGCTTCTCCCAGCCCTTAGTCGACATGAGGGTGAGTAGATAATGAGTGAAATTTCAATTTTGAGTGGACTATCCCTTTAACAGCAGCAACAGGGTCCTGGTCCTGGAGCTGCTGCATCAGAGCCGTGTTGTTGTTGTTGTTGATCTCATGTAGGGTGATTACCGTCACACTGTGGCTCAGTAAAAATCCCCCCGACCAGAAGAGAGAAAAAAAAGAAAGAAAAGTTTTCAGGGCAAAACAAGTTAGTTTCATTTTTACAACCGAGTCACTGGAGAGAAGAGAGAGAGAGAGAAAACGAAAGAAGAATCCTGGGTCACTGGTTTCACTGTGTCCTCTGTTACCTCCACACATGAAGCTCTGACATGAGGTCCAGTCCACAGTCTGGTCCAGTCCAGGGTCTGGTGGTCCAAGACCCTCAGGTGAAGACTGGCCCACATCATCTGCATTACTACAGGTAGGCCTACAGTAGGACTCTACTGTTTGTTTTTAAGGGTTTATTACATGTAACTCAACCTTTTAGTTCACATTGTTAACATTAATAAGCACTTGTAGTGTTACAGTGTTATAAACAACGTATTAAATGTTTAAATAATGCTAATAATTCATGTTAAAAAGGGAAGTAAAAGGCAAAATAAATGCTAATAATAACAGTAATGCACTGTGGTTTTGGTTTCTATATTAATCACAGATTGATATCATGATCTTACTCAGTAACAGTGGGTTTGATAGTTACTGTGAAGTCAAATAGGCTATAATATAATCTTATGGTAAAACTAACTAACGCCAGTGACACACCTACACCTAACCACGCACTTCATAATTGTTATAGCCTAGGCCTAGTATTATTTTATTCTTTTGTGTGGTTACGTAATTATAACAATCATAATTATTCAAGTGTAATGATAGTCCATCATAAAAACTGCGCATTAAAGCAGTAAACTGATGTAGTAGTAGAAAAACAAAACGTTATATAAACAAAAAAACAAACAAACGTCACGTCGAATAATTTCAAAATAAGAGTCTGGATGAGCCCGGTCCCTCTTCGGTCCCTCTTCACCTGCTGTAACGTTTCATCTCAGATATCAATAGGACTACTTATTTATTTATTTATTTTTAATAATTTACAAACAATGTGATCTCATTATCGATCCGCAGCAGCAGCAGCAGCAGCATTAACAGCAGCAGCAGCAGCAGCAGCAGCACTGGAATGTGTTCGCTGCGGCGCGTGCGGGACGGGGAGGAATGCCTTGGCCACGCCCCCTCGATGCCGTCTTCTGCTTCTCAGAGCACGTCAACACGGCCGCCATCTTGGGTCGGTTTCTGACAAGCAGTCAGACCCAATCAGAGCCTTGTAGAACACATTTCAGTGTATTTATGCCTGTGGGTGTGTGTTTGAGTATATAAGTGTATGTTTAAAAGGATAGTTCACCCAAAATTCAAATTGCACTACTCACCCTCATGTGGACTAAGGGCTGGGAGACGTTTCAGAGTCCTCCGTGGCTTCTCTGAGTCACAGGGGGTCTCGCCGTAGCAGTGCATGTCCATATAACGGTTACAAATGGATACCAACTGTCTTCGTAACAAAAAGACACACCAAAAAACATCCAAATACCTCCATGCTGCTCGTATGTAATGTCCGTCTTGTATTGAAGCCTGATTTAATTTTTTTTCAGAACAATTTCGCATTTCGGGGCTTCAATACAAGTGTGTCTTTTTTTCTGAAACTTCCCAGCCCTTAGTCGACATGAGGGTGAGTAGATAATGAGTGAAATTTCAATTTTGAGTGAACTATTCCTTTGATACATAAAAGAAAAAAAAAATATATAATTTCTTTTCAAAAAAAAAAAAATGTTGTTGTTGTATCATAAATATATGTCTGACATTTATAATAAACCAAACGGCTTGAAAATTAGTTGAATATTCAGTGAGTTAAGGCGATTTTATTTCGTTGATAGACCTCCGCCTCTGTTAACTGATGCAACCGACCCAAGATGGCGGCCGCGTTGCCGTCTCATTCCAACGGACAGCAGCAGCAGCGTCAGAGGCGGCGTCATGGCGTCTGTTTGTATTTTTTCTACGGGGAGGAATGCCTTGGCCACGCCCCCCTCCTCTCTGCTCGCTGCGGGGCCGACCAATCAGAGCGCGGCGACGGTTTCTAGGCGCCCGCGAGGTCTCGACCGTAGAAAAACAAACCCAACGGTTTACAACAAAACTCACATTTTACTCACAACTCGGCCGCGGATTCGACCTTTTTACACCGGCAACGAGACAAAGCTCCGGGCGGCGGTTGGTTGGCGTTTTCCCCGCGGCTGCTGTGCGAGGTCTCTCCATCCGTCGGTGTTGTTTATCTGTAGTAAAGGGGAAGGGGGAGGAGGAGGAGGAGGAGGAGAGGAGGGTTAGGGAGGGGGGCTTGAAACCGGCCTCCCTTGCCCCATTTCCTCGGTTGTTTTCCTTCTCTCGCCTGGATTCTCCATGTTGTTGCTGCTGCCGTTGCTGCTGCTGCCGCCGCCGCTGCTGCGAAAGTGACGGGAGAGAGAGGAGGGCAGCACGGCTACACGACCAGAAGAAGGACCGGGAAAACAAAAAGAAAGAAAGAAAGAGAGAAAAACCTCCGGAAAAGGACTCTTAAAGTGAAAACATATCCATATAAGTGCCTAGTTCGGGGACGAGAAGACGGAGGAGAAAGAAGAAGCGGGAAGAAGGAGACGAAGACGAAGCAGCAGCAGCGGCGGGAAAGACTCAGAGAGAGAAGGAAGGAAGGAGAAGAAACCCCGAGAAACAAGACGAAAAGGAGCTGGTTCTCCTCTTCCTTCTCCTCCTCCTGCTGGTCCTCCTGCTGCTCCTGGTGGTGGGTGAAGAGGAGCCGATGTCGCGGACTTGTTGTGGATCATTTGCGGATCATCATCATCGTCGTCGTGACTCGGGCTCAGTGATTGTCCGATGGAAAGTTCTGTCATCACCCAGGTGCAGAAAGAAGACGACGTCCACCATCACGAAGTGTCAACCAAAACAGGTGAGAAGGGGAAGGGAAGGGAGTGTATTTGTGTGTGTGTGTGTGTGTGTGTGTGTGTGTGTGTGTAACATAACATCAGTACCGACACCTGCCCCCCCCTTCTCCCCCACCCCCCCTTCGGTCGGTGCTCGGTGTGTTTGTTTACGATTGGGTTAATAATAACCTATAATAATCACATTTAACTCCTTTAAATACACCATGGAGGAGTTTAATCTTAATATATTCTCATTGGTTGTTGTGTTTAATAATGGATTAATAAATAAAGATGAGATTAATCACCTGATAATTGATAATCAAAAGTGTAGATGGGCTCCAGTTAGTATTGATAACCTATAATAATCACATTTAACTACTGTGTTTGAGTTTAATCTTAATATATTCTCATTTAGTTGTTGTGTTAATAATGGATTAATAAATAAACACGAGATTAATCACCTGATAATTGATAATCAAAAGTGTATTTAGTATTAATAACCTATAGATGGGCTCCAGTTAGTATTAATAACCTATAGCCTAATAATCACATTTAACTACTGTGGAGGACTTTAATCTTAATATCTTCTAACTGGTTGTTGTGTTAATAATGGATTAATACATAAACATGTGATTAATCACCTGATAATTGATAATCAACAAAGTGTAGATGGGCTCCAGTTAGTAATAATAATAACCTGTAATAAACACATTTAAGTCCTTTAAATACACCGTGGAGGAGTTTAATCTCCTCTTCTCATTGGTTGTAGTTGTTTTTTATATCCACACCTGCAGATTAAACTCCTAATAATGGATTTATAGATAAATATACTGATAATCAATATGGTTCCAGTTGATAATAACCTGTAATACTCACATTTAACTACTAATGGAGGAGTTTAATCTGCCCTTCTCATTGGATGTTGTTGTTTTTTATATCCACACCTGCAGATTAAACTCCTAATAATGGATTAATAAGCAAATATGAGATGATATTAGACACTTGATAACTGATACTGATAATCAATAGGGCTCCAGATGATAATAACAACCTGTAATAATCACATTTGGAGGAGTTTAATCTCATATTCTCCTTGGTTGTTGTTGGTTTGTATTTCCACACCTGCAGATCAAACTGTTTATAGATGAAACACTTGATAACTGATACTGATAATCAATAGGGCTCCAGTTGATAATAACCTGTAATAATCACGTTTAACTCCTTTAAATACACCGTGGAGGAGTTTAATCTGCTCTTCTCATTGGTTGCTGTTGCTGTTGTTGTATTTCCCCACCTGCAGATCAAACTGCTAATGGATTAATAAATAAATATGAGATTAATCAGACTAATCAGCTGATAACTGATACTGATAATCAATAATCTATACTGTAGATGTGTAGATGGGTTGGGCCTGGCTCGGCTCGGCCTGGCTCGGCTCGGCTCGGCCCAGTCATTCACACACATGGTTGTGTTGTGTTGTGTAGTGTTGGTTTAAGCTGTGTAAGTGTAAGTTCAGTCTCCATTACGCAGCGGCTCGGCCATCCAGAGCTTAGCTACTGTTGATCCTGTTTTTGTCTCTCTCTCTCTCTCTCTCTCTCTCTCTCTCTCTCTCCCTCTCTCTCCCTCTCTCTCTCTCTCTCTCTCTCTCTCTCTCTCTCTCTCTCTCTCTCTCTCTCTCTCTCTCTCTCTACCTCTCTCTCTCTCTCTCTCTTTCTCTCTCTCTGTACTCTCTCTCTCTCTCTCTCTCTCTCTACCTCTCTCTCTCTGGGCTCTTATTGTGTCAGTGTGTGTGTGTCGCTCCTCAACATGTGTTGTTGTTGTTCAGGTTATCACTGACTTCCCCCACTCTCCTGTTGTATAATATAGGTTATCAGAGTGTATTTTTGTCTTTTATAATGTATTTTAGTGTAGTATAGTGTGTTATTGTGTTTCATAGTGTAATATTGGGATTTACAGCGCAACTATTTTAGTGTATCATTGGGTTTTATAGTGTACTATTGTGGATTATTGTGTGTTGTAGTGTATTATAGTATAATATAAAGTCTTATAGTGCAGTATAGTGTGTTATAGTGTATTATAGTGTGTAGTGTTATAGTGTGGTGTTGTTGTTGGTGTCCAGCTCTCCGGAGCCTCAGCAGTCTGAGTGTTCATGTCTATCAGGTTCCAGCTTGTTTGGCCCTGTCCCAGTCCTCCTCCTCCCCCCTCCCCCCCTCTCCCCTCCTGGGTCCTGTCACCACAGAACCAGGGTCCAGATTCTGGTCCAGATTCTGGTCCTGGTCCTGGTTCTGGCTGCTGTTTATTCTGGGTGTCAGGAAACAAGTGCTGGGACTTTGTTTTTGTTGCTGCTTTTTGAATTATTTGACGCTGAACAAAAACCACCAGAGCAGCCAGAGAGGTGTGTGTGTATGTGTGTGTGTGTGTGTGTGTGTGTGTGTGTGTGTGTGTGGAAATACCAGGTGCCGTGGCGGTATTGACAGCAGGAATGCACTAACACACCCTCTGCACACGCCCATTGTAGCTCCGCTCAAAGATGTCGTTGTTTGACGCCTCTCGGCCCTGAAACTGAAACAGGCTTCTGCTGCTCCTCAGCTCCGAGCCTCATCCACCTTCACTAATCCACCTTTATATGAACACATATACATATATTTAATATATATGTGAATGTGTGTGGTTTGATTGGCCAGAGCGCTTCTCTGTGATATTCAGCGTGTCAGAGATATAAACCTCTGCAGGATTAATCTGCTCCTCTGGCAGCCGGGCGGCTTTAATGTAATGTATGTGTTATGTCATACATGGAGCAATATATGAACACATCTTCTTCTGCTGCTTCTTCCTCCTGTGGCGGATCAATAAGCAGCTGCTCGGCTTCTCTGGTTGTTGTTATAGACACGCGTCACGTGACTCCACTGTATTGATTTAGATTTAATCATCTTTTCTACTTTCACATAGATGAATAAAAACGAAGAGTAGATGTCGATGTTGTGAAGATCCAGAGCTTGGGAGTTGTTGTGTAACATGCTGTGTGTGTGTGTGTGTGTGTTGGTGGCAGCTGAGGCTTTTGCATTTGAATTAACAAACATAATCAAACAAAACCACATAGATTTCACACATTTCAAGTAGAATTCACACATATAATTCATTCTTTCTTCATTTCCAAGCACTTTTTAAATGACAGTAGCTTTAGTAGAGACCTCGTCATCAAAACAACTCCTCAGGCTTCACACATACAAGCTGCCCGACTGACTGAGTGTGAGTGTGTTTATAGCAGCTTTAATACCGACGACGACGGATGTATAAAATCAAATCAAACAAGTCCTCACATGAACAACAACAACAACAGCGCAGCAGCAGAAGGGACTTGTAAGGAGGAGGAACTCCCCCCTCCCCCTCCCTCTCCCTCCTCCTGCTGCTCTCTGAGCCTTTATGCAGCGAGGACTCCCATCGTTACAGAGGCCGATCAAAGACCGAGCTGCACCGAGGTGTGACCGTCTGTCCAGCACACACACACACACACCAACACACACACCGACACACACACGCCTGCTTCTCTGTCTGTTGTCCGTCTTGTCTGGCTGCAGGCTGCTTCTCTCTTTCTTTCTCTCTCTCTCTCTCTCTCGGCTCTCAAACCGTCCCAGAGTTTTAAAATGGTTGGAATGTTTTCTGTCTGTGTTTTTCTGTTGAAGGTAGAGCTGCCTAACGCTGCTGCTGCTGCTGCTGCTGCTGCTGCTGCTGCTGCTGCTGCTGCTGAGGAGGAGTGTGGGTTTTCCCGCCCTCTGTGATTATATAACATGTACCAGCCATTTCCAGCAGCAGCAGCAGCAGCAGAGGCAGCAACGCATTAAAAACAGATTTCATATGCCTCATGTCTGTTGTGTTGTGCCATCATCATCATCATCATCACATGTGTTGTTGTTCAGGTTATCACTGACTTCCCCCCACTCTCCTGTAGTATAATATAATTTATTAGAGTGTATATTTGTCTTTTATAGTGTATTTTAGTGTAGTGTAGTGTATTATTGTGTTTCATAGTGTAATATTGGGATTTACAGTGCAGTATAGTGTATTATTGTGTTTAAAGTGTATTATATGGTAGTATAGTGTATTATTGGGTTTTCTACAGCAGCAGCAGAGGCAGCAACGCATTAAAAACAGATTTCATATGCCTCATGTCTGTTGTGTTGTGCCTTCATCATCATCATCATCATCGTGTCAGACAGATGGACGAGAGAAGAAGCTGCTTCTATACGTTAACAAACAACTCATTAGCTGAGCGCTCTCTGGTCTTTTATTGCTGATATCTCATGTGTTGTTGTTTTGATTATAGACTGCCCTTTAAATTTGAGAGTGTACAAGTAACATTTGTCATCTTCTTCCACATGTGCAACCAGTAAATTTGCCTTTTTTTGGTGAAACATGTAATGCTCTATGCACTGTGTGATTTTAATGATCTTTTGCATGACCAGTGTTTCTGCTAGGATTTACAAAAGGTGTAGGCAACGTGGTGTTGAACCTCTGGGCTGCAGTAACATCTTCGGTTTATTCTTTATTCCGCTAGCGCAACTCGGCTCCACTTTTTAATTTATTTATGTATTGAATTATTTATGTTTTGCTTTTCCACTAGCACTCGAGCGCGACGTCCGACATAAGAATCAAACACGCTAATTTAAAAGACACACCGGCGGTAACAGCGCCCACTGATCTGTAGTGAGACTGTTCTCACTGTTCTTTTACACGAGTTAAGTGACGGTTGCGTGGAAAACAACGCTGTGGTCCGCGATCGAGGAGCAGACGAGTGAGTTTGGAGTTGACGAGAGGAGAGAAAAGAAAGAGCGAGACAACGCTGCATGACGACCTCGCCCTCGCCGAGGGGGAACTAGGAAGAACTCAGCTGTGATGGAACCGAGTGTAGTGGAGAAGAGTAGATCAGATTATTATTGTGCGTCTGCCCCAATACTGAAGCAGTGGCGCCAATGATTTAGACGTGGCGGACCACCACGACAAAAAAGCATGTAGCGGAAACCCTGATGACAACGCTAAGCGACGAAGTGGGTCTAATAAACTTTAGTACGACGTCAAGTGTGATGCCTGCAGATTGTACGGTGACCGTTTAACTACTGAATTACGTCAGGTTACAACGTACGTACGCCAATATGCACCGTCATCATCAGCGTGCACCGCAGCAAAGCCGAAGTGAGAGGGAAACTGATACGTCCACGAGCAGAACAAACACAAACAGCCGCTCATGGTAGCAGCTGCAGGAAACATCAAATAAACTGGCGCCACCAAACTTTCCTCTTTCTCGACTTCTTGTTTTTCTTTTAACCTCCATGGCAGGCGATCGTTGGTTTGGGTTTAGCACCGGTTTTCTTTGACAACGTGCGTCCTTGAACCCGCCTCACAGTGTCTCACACGACGTAAGACGACCGTGGTTTCTCCTACGATGATCGTCTTTCATCTGGGAATCGGCCACAAGGGCGACTCAGAGACTCTGTAATCTGTCATTACGGCCACAACAGTACCCGTCTGCAGGCAAGATGGCGGACAAGGGCGCCGCCATCGCTCCGTACTGGAAGCCGGTCTTCTTTCGTGTATATTTTTCACCATACTTGATAACGTAACTGCATAATTTACCAGTTAACTGACTCTGAAGTCTTTTCACGATTTAAAAAACTGAGATGTTCGCAATTAGAAGCCCAAAATAATCACCTGATCAAGTGATTATGTTCATGTTTCATCGATTTACAATTAATATTAAGTGTGAATATTATATCTTAGATGCTTTTTAGATGGATGATGATAATTAAAACACTCTTTCTCTCACGGCTCCATCTCTTTGTGTCCGTGGTATCGTCTCCGTCGCCTCCTCCATCGACCATTTGGACGCAGCGACGAATAACAAGTAACAAGATACGAGTTGGAAGTCCCAACAGGAAGTCGGTCTTCTTCCTGTATATTATTCGCCGCTCCGTACCGCCGTATTGTGTTCTACCTAAAATTTGCAATCCGCCATATAACGAGAATTTAAAAGGTAAATATTAAACCAAGTAGATTAAAACTGAGTGAGTATAAAAGATCTGTCCAATCCAGTCCACACTGGAACAGGAAGTTGGTCTTCTTCCTGTATATTTTTTGCCGCTCCGTACCGGTTATCTGATCTACCTGAAGTTTACGATTCACCATAAAGCGATAATTTAAAAATATAAAACCAAATGGATTAAGGAGATTAAAACTGAGTGAGTATAAAAGAAGACAGGAGGACGTTCGTCTTCCCCGTGTGCTAATGTTTTGCATGAAGCGGCCGGATTTAAAACCCAGTTACAATGTCAACTTTTCATCGATTTGCAAATATATGTTATATAATGTAATTAATATTCTGTGTGTGTCTCTGTGTGTGTGTGTGTGTGTGTGTGTGTGTGTGTGTGTGTGTGTGTGTGAACAGGCCAGGTGAGCCGCTCGGCGCTGAAACAGCCTCGGAGTTGTAACATCTTCAAAGCGCTCTTCTGCTGCTTCCAAGCTCAGGATGGCCCCAAACCTCCGTCGCCACTACCGCTGCCTTCCCAGCAGGCTTTGCTGGATTCACAGGAAAATGGATGCGTTGTCAAGGTAACGCTGCTCTTTATTTCCTTTATCTAACATTCACATCCACCGAAACCTGGGATCGCTCTGGTCCGTTTTTGAAGAAATGTATTTTAGTGTTGATTCAAGATTTTTACTTCCTCACCATCGACCTACAACACACATGCACCAGTCGCCATGAAAGAGGAGGCGTTGGAGTTACAGCCGCAACAATTAATCAATTAATCAAACAATAATCGATTATTAAATTAATCGTCAACTATTCTGATAGTCTAATAATCAGTTTGAGTAGTTTTTTTAAAGAAAAAAAAGTCCAAATTCTCTGATTTCGGCTTCTTCAATGTGAATATTTCTGGTTTCTTTGTTCCTTTATGACAATAAACTGAGTCTCTCTTTGGTTTGTGGACAAAACAAGACATTTAAGGACGTCGTCTGGTGGTTTGAGAAACACTGATTCACATTTTTCAACATTTTATTGACCAAACAACTAAATTGATTAATCGTATAAATCGATAATGACAATACTCGTTAGTTGCAGCTCTAGTTTGAGTAAAGGAGAGCAACCATGATTTATTTTTGTGTTTATTCTAGATTTTTACTTCCTCATCGTCGACCCACACACACACATGCACACGCCAGTCATCATAAAAGAGGCGGTGTTTGAGTAGAGTGACCGAGCATGCTGTTGTAAAAACAAAAACATGCTTCCAATTCTTCTTATTATTATTGTCTTTAAGCCTCCTTTTGTTATTTTGTTTCAAACCACGGCTGCACCTGCTCTGAGCATCTTAAAGCCATAAAAAAAACTCAACTGTCTGCGGATACGGAGCGACTTTGATGTTCACACTCGATCCTGGCAGGAAGATGAGAGCGCCACAGAGAGAGAGAGAGAGAGAGAGAGTAGAGGACGACGATGGCTGTGGATGATAATTGCTGAGGTGGAGAGAAAAATACTAAAGCCCGGGGCCGGGCGGCAGAGCAGCGGAGCGACCACGCTGGTGAGCGCTGTCAGCCTGATTAGAGCCTCGCCACCGTGGTAGAGAGGGAGGAGGAGGAGGAGGAGGGGGGTTTAATGAGATGCCATGTTGGTTCACACTGAGGAGTTTCCTCCAGCAAACAGGAAGCAGATGAAACTGGATTAAAGTTGAACTCATCTGACTTTATATCGATAAAACAATGATGGAAGATAAACATTTTTAGTTTAGTTTAGTTTAGTTTAGAGCTGCAACTAACGATTAAATTCTCATTATCGATTAATCTGTCGATGATGTAAACGATTAATTGATTAGTTGTTTGATCAATAAAATGTTAAAGGGACAACGAGGAGTTTCTATTTGGTTATAAAAAGTCTGATATTAATGTGGATGAATCTCCGTTACCACTTGTTAATGGTCCATTTTAGATAAATCTATGGTTTTGTCTCTATGGTTATTTTGTTATTATTAGTGGTGGTGGAAATGCTGGGCGAGCCGACCAGCGTTTCTTTACTTTAGGTTTCGTGGCGAGTCATGAGAATAACGCCGCCGAATCTCCGTTTATGGTGGGAACTACGACGGTATGTGATCGTCTTCCAACCTCTGACTTTAATTCTTGATGAATGAAAACATGAGTCTGTCTTGCACCGGTCAAAGAATTTCACGGTGCGGAGGCTCATAAATGTAGTGGTGAAAACACTTCACTTTTCCAAAACTCCTTGTTGTCCCTTTAAAAACATCAATCAGTGTTTCTCAAGCCACCAGACGATGTCCTCAAATGTCTTGTTTTGTCCACAAACCAAAGAGAGACTCAGTTTATTGTCATAAAGGAACAAAGAAACCAGAAATATTCACATTTAAGAAGCTGGAAACAGAGAATTCGGACTTTTTTTCTTTAAAAAAAACTATTCAAACTGATTATTAGATTATCAGAATAGTTGACGATTAATTTAATAACCGATTATTGTTCGATTTGATTGATTAATTGTGTCTTTGGTTTGACATGGCAACTTGAAATTAATGAATAAAGGAGGCGTTCAATAGACATTATTTCTCCTGCTCTATTACATATCAGGTTATGTTACACTATGTAAATCTAATGTTTCATTTGTATCAACAATATATAAGAAAAGCGAATGTATGAACGAAATGTATGACACTGATAAAAACAGAGAATTATAAATAATAAGTCAAAAAAAGTTATTATGTTGTTATTGTGCTTCGATGCTTTTAGGACCTTTCCCAGATGATTCCATACATTAAAATGACGTCACATCAAACGTAAAACACAATATAAACCTCATGTTATTATTATATCTTTATATTATTATATATTATCATGTTATTAGTAGCGGCTTCAGCATTTGTAATGAGCTGCCTGCAGCCAACAGGAAGCAGCGTGAGCACAGAGCCTCTGCTTATTGTCTGGAAATGAAACTGGATTAAAGTTTTGGTGCCGACGGGGTCACGCTGCTGCTGCTGCTGCTGCTGCTGCTGCTGCAACTGGCTCCTCGCCGCCGCCAACGCCGTTGTTGTTGAAAGACGATTCATCTAAATTTTGACCTACCTTCCTTTACTGGATAAATGTTTCTTCTTTTTTTTATTTTTTTCTGTTATGCAATATTTTAAATAATTAATTTCAGTTTCGAAACAAAAAATGACGCAGGATGTGAAAATGAGATTATACGGAGTTGATTTGCTCTCCTGTAGAGTTTAATAAGCTGCTATCGGAAGTGTAATGAAAGACATAAATATGCTAATGGTGACGATATATAACAACATAAAAAGTAAATAATTAAGACCACACACACACACACGCTCTTCCACAGTCGTTAATTTCCCAGCGGTGAAGTCAAACAGCCGAGGTTCGACTGTCGTATGAATCACGGAGCGTTTCGGGTCTCATCATGTTCCTCAGCTGTAAATATAGAACCGACAAGACGGATGAGGGGCGTTGTTATTAAAAAGAGGGAACTGTGTGTGTGTGTGTGTGTGTGTGTGTGTGTGTGTGTGTGTGTGTGTGTGTGTGTGTGTGTGTGTGTGTGTGTGTGTGTGTGTGTGTGTGTGTGTGTGTGTGTGTGTGTGTGTGTGTGGTTGCAGTGCGACGACGTCAGCCTGCTGCCCGAGGTGAACGACCTCGACCAGGGGAAGATCTGCGTGGTCATCGACCTGGACGAGACTCTGGTGCACAGCTCCTTCAAGGTACCGCACAGCAGCGCCGCCGTCGTCATGGGGATGTGGTAATAGTAGTAACGCAAACACAATTTAGTTGGAGTTAGTCAAGTTCTTGAACGCAACAAGTAATAAACTTTGATGCATTTTTTATTAAGTTGTTACATAATGCAACGGTTCTCAAAGTGAGGTCTGAGGACCCCCAGGGGTCCTGGAGAGGGTTCAAGGGGTCCTCAACGTTTTCTTGGAATTTTACCGCTTTTTTCTAGAATTTTTTAACTTTTTCTTTTCTTTTTTTGAGAAATTATTATTAATTTATTTAGAAATTTTACCACTTTTTCAAGAAATTTTTTACCACTTTCTTTCTAGAATTTTTTTTTTTCACTTTTTTTTTTTTTTTTTTAATTTTACCACTTTTGTCTAGAATTTTTTTTTTTACTTTCTTTTTTAAATTTTACCACTTCTTTCTAGAATCTTTAAAAAACTTTTCTTTCTTTTTTTTTTTTTTTACTGCTTTTTTCTAGAATTTTATTCTCTTTTTTTTTGAGAATTTTTACTATTTTTTTTTCTAGAAATGTTTAAAAGTTTTTGGAGAAATTGTACCACTTTTTTTCCAGAAATTCCTCTACAATATTTCCAAAAATTCACGCCATTGGCCCTAATTTTAACGTACATTGACTAAAAAAGTAACGTTCTTCATGTTCTTCAGTGTGTATTTCTGGAGTTTGTAGTCTAATTTGTGTTAAAGCAGAAGTAAGTGATATATTTGTGTTAATATAAGTCTTAAATAGTTATATCTTCCGACAGCAATCACTTACATAGAGTGTTTGGTCTCAAACACGGGTCTCTCAGTCCCTCTGCTCTGCTCTGAGCCCAGGAGAAAACTTTTCTCGTATCCTACAGTTTTTATCCAATGAGGAGAGAGAACGGCATGCAGGGCTGTGTGTGCAGCCAAGGGACACCGTGAATGTGGTGACGTAGGGACGAGGACTGTTATGGTGCGTTCAAGGAAACTCGTAACTCGTGTTTTTCCGACCTGTGAAGTGGTACCAGTTTGATCTGGTACGAGTTCACGGGTCAGAAGTTACGAGTGGCCGTTATAGTGACTTTCACAGGTAAAACAGGTCGGAAAAACACGAGTGGGTTGCCTGGAACGCTACAAAGTCGTAAGTTGTGACTTGAAGCTGTAATTTACGGTTTCAAAAGCCTGCCTGGAACGCAGCATTAGCCAAAACGACCGGATCGCTTACTTCTGCTTTAATTGAGGGCTCATGGTGTAAAACAGTTTGAGAACCACTGACATAATGCACCGAATTATTACAAAATGTGAGAGTTGCACTTTTTTAAAATGAAAAAAATGTAATAATTTGGTGCATTATGTAACAACTTATTACAAAATGCGGTTAAGTTTATTACATATTGCGTTCAAGAATTTTATTACACAATGTGACGCTACAGGGCCCTAAACAAAATCTTATTCTGGGGCCCTCTATTACTGCCAAGAATTGAATTGAATTGAATTGAATTGAATTGAATAAACTTTATTGATTCTGAAGTAAATTCTCGATGCTAGCAGCCCATGCATACATCCACTCAGATAGATAGATAGAATAGCAATAAATAGACAGAATGAATAGATAAACCTTTACATTACATCTAAAACCAATGCTTGCTAAGACTGATACTGGTGCTGCAAAGTGACTTAAAATAAAGTGCATAAAATACAACTGCTCATACTAGTAAACTGTGTAGCCTGATTTCCCTGGGGATGAAGGATCTGTTGAGTCTTTTGGTTGAGCAGTTTTGGGATCTCAGGCCACTAAATGTGCTCTTAATACTGATGATTGATCATCTACACACCAGCTACAACCTCCATCATCCTATCCTGGGATGTTTTTAAACCAATCTTTGGTTTTTAATCTCGAAGCGGAACCAGATTCAGCTCAAAGTGCAGCCTGGGGTCGAAACTGAACGTCATATAGGCCTACAACTAAACCTAACAAGATAAACCAATTGACAATACATTTACTATTAACACATTATCTGCTTTTTTTTATTTTGGGTTTTAAATAAACTAAAGGTTTAAAGGTTTTTTGTAATTACACAGGATTTCTCCAGGGATCGTCAGACGTTACAAAGTCACTTTAGCGTTAAACAAGTTAATTGCTCTTCGGGGCCCCCTTGTGGTCACGGGACGCTAAGCAGCTGCTTAATTCGCTTACACCTTGTGCTGAAAACAACAACGACAGCGTCCCACAGGAGAAATTAGATGAGCTTGTTTCTTTCTGGAGCTCCAAACTACGATATTTGTATTTATTTATTTCGTTTATATATCATTTCTGAGAAGGAGGATGAGTCTGTTGTTAATCTCTGAGTTGATTCTCACAGTAAAGCGACTGATATACCGTGTGTGTGTGTGTGTGTGTGTGTGTGTGTGTGTGTGTGTGTGTGTGTGTGTGTGTGTGTGTGTGTGTGTGTGTGTGTGTGTGTGTGTGTGTGCTGCTCCTCCGTGTGCACTTGTTATGTAATAACTCCATGTGAATGTACAGAGCAGCAGCAGCAGCAGCAGCTCGTGTGAACGAACATGAACCGTGTCTCTCTGTGTGTCTCCTCCCTGCAGCCCATTAGCAACGCAGACTTCATCGTGCCTGTGGAGATAGAGGGGACCACACACCAGGTAAATACACCACTGCATGTGTGTGTGTGTGTGTGTGTGTGTGTGTATTGGGCGGAGAAGGGATGGGTCGTTGTAAACCGATCGAGCCAGGTTTCTGTGTCTGTGTGACGGTGCAGGGCGCCCCCTACTGGACAGAGGTGGGAGTAGAAACAGGAAACACATCAACACACACAAACAGCAGCAAAAAAAAGAGTCACTTGTCTTCATGAATAAGTGTGTAGAGCTGCAACTAACGATTATTTTCATTATCGATTAATCTGTGGATTATTTAAACGATTAATCGATTTAGTTGTTTGGTCAAGAAAATGTAAAAAAATGTTGAAAAACATCAACCAGTGTTTCTCAAACCACCAGACGACATCGTCCTCAAATGTCTTGTTTTGTCCACAAACCAAAGAGAGACTCAGTTTATTGTCATAAAGGAACAAAGAAACTAGAAATATTCACATTGAAGAATCTTTTTTTCTTAAGAAACGACTCAAACTGATTATTAGATGATCAGAATAGTTGATGATTAATTTAATAATCGATTAATTGTTGCAGCTCTAATGGAAACACGTTAAACTGCAAGGAAACAACTCAATACACCAATATGATCGCAAAACAGCACATGAGTCATTACGCACAGCTTTTTATTCATTTAAAGGTCTGAGATGGAAACGCACTTGAACCAACATTATTCACATTAATATTTTTTATCGATCTTCAGATAATTCGATGGACAGGTGGATGGAAACAAGAGACTCAGTTTATTGTCATAAAGGAACAAAGAAACCAGAAATATTCACATTTAAGAAGCTGGAATCAGAGAATCTGGACTTTTTTTGATTATCTAAATGGTTGACAATTAATTTAATAATCGATTATTGCAACAGAAATTACAACTCAACATAAATACAGCAGCTAGACAAAGATGACAGAGCAAAATGAATGAATAAAGGAGGCGTTCAATAGACATTATTTCTCCTGCTCTATTACAAATCGGGTTATGTTACACTGTGTAAATCTAATGATTCATTTTTTATAAATTTTATAATCGATTACTGTTCGATGAATTGTTGCGGCTCTATAAGAGATATAATCGTCATCGTCGTCGTCGCTGCCACCGAGGAGAGAGAGAGATCATGTTGGAAACCTCTCGGCCTCTCACTGTGGGACATGTGGAAACGTAATTAAAGAGAGAAATGAGATTCCTGGGACCCCCCCTCCTCTTCCTCCTCCACCTCTACCTCCTCCTCCTCCTCCTCCACCTCCACCTCCACCTCGACCCCCCGTGGGCCTGGGACCCCCCCTCCTCCACCGCCCCGTGGGCCTCTGCCTGGTTCAAGTAATCCAGGATAGGCTGGTTAACTCTGGCACGGCCTATTCTTGATTACTTGTTTCAGGAACCGGCTACTTGCAGCTGAAGACGAACGAACGGGTGGAGAAAAAACACAGGAAAAGAACCAGAACCAGAACAACGAGAAGACGTTAAAAACTGACACCAACCATGTTTTTATTCGCATTAAGCAATAACGGATTAAAAACGCCTCATGGAAACGGTAAAATTAAATTAAATGTCATGATGAATATCGATAAAAAAGTGAATACGGTCGATCTCATCGGATTTTCTCTTGATCGATACAAAGTTAATGCAGCAGATTCTGATGGAAACAGTTGTTTGTTGGATAAATGTGAGTTGCGAACGTGTTTTATGTCGATTCTGCTACGTATTCCAGCTGCAGTAAACACAGAAAGATGCATAATTGTAAATTATGTTTTACAATCGATATTTGAAATGATGAAGGCACTTCAAAATGACAAGGTCGAACCAAACGTAAACTATACTCTGGCGTTTGAGTTTTACCTCTTTACAGAAGATTTCTTTAAACTGCTTTTTTAAATACAAAATGAAACTAAAAGACTGTGGAAGATCCTGGGTGGAAAATAATGAGAACAAATATGAAACTAAATTGAAATCATACTCTAAATCTCTCTAAAATAAAAACACTTTAACTAAGCTTTTATTTTATTTACCAACTTAACTTGGCTGGCGTGCGTGTGGCTCAGTGGTTTCCAGGCAACGACTGTTGTTTGGTCAATAAAATGTTATAAAATGTTGAAAATCATCAATCAGTGTTTCTCAAACCACCAGTCGACGTCCTCAAACGTCTTGTTTTGTCCACAAACCAAAGAGAGACTCAGTTTATTGTCATAAAGGAACAAAGAAACCAGAAATATTCACATTTAAGAAGCTGGAATCAGAGAATTTGGACTTTTTTTCTTTAAAAAAACTACTCAAACTGATTATTAGATTATCAGAATAGTTGACAATGGATTTAATAATCGATTAATTGTTGCAGCTCTAATGGAAACACGTCAAACTGCAAGAAAACAACTCAACACACCAATGTGATCGCTAAACAGCACATTCATCATTACGCACGGCTTTTTATTAATTTAAAGGTCTGAGATGGAAACGCACCTGAACCAACATTATTCACATTAATACTTTTATCGATCTTCAGATAATTCGTTGGACAAGCAGAAGGAAACCTGGTTATTAGAGTTTGTGTTGTGTTGTGTTTAGTTGTGTGATAACAACGTGTGTGTGTGTCTGTCCTGCAGGTGTATGTGCTGAAGCGGCCGTACGTGGACGAGTTCCTGCAGCGAATGGGAGAGTTGTTTGAATGTGTGCTGTTTACGGCCAGCCTCGCTAAGGTACAAACATGTTTAATTCACCGCCGCCGTGGAGTGTTTTCTTCTTCTTCTGACTCCTCCTCCTCCTCCTCCTCGCTGCCGTTAGCCACCTGAGCTTTAAACACCTCTAATTAAAACACACACGTCTGCTCGGCTGCGTCAGCTCTTCACAACTTCACACTGAGTTCTGACATAATTGATTTCAAAGCGGAGAATTAGAGTTAATTACATTAAAACAGGTTTCACACACACACACACACACACACACATGCTGGTTCTTATGCAGAGATAACGGCTGCACCGCTGATTGAAACTGACTGTGACCGACTTCATTTGCTGCAAATGACTTAATATAGATAAAACAATGATGTAAGATTGTTATACTTTTATTTTTAGTTTGGTTTAGTTTATTTCAGTCTTTTGTTTGACACTTCACCTCATCGTGCAGCTAGAAATTACAACTCAACATAAATACAGCAGCGAGATAAGTAAAGGTCAGAGAAAAGATGACAAAACAAAACTAAGCAAATCAAAGTAAAGAAAGACAAATAAAGAAAGATAGACGGAAAGAAAGAAAGAAAGACAGACAGAAGGAAAGAAAGACAAAGATAGAAAGAAAGGAATACAAAGACAGACAGACAGAAAGAAAGAAAGAAAGAAAGAAAGAAAGACAAAGACGGAAAGAAAGACAGAAGGAAAGAAAGACAAAGGCAGACAGACAGAAAGAAAGAAATACAAAGAAAGAAAGAAAGAAAGAAAGACAGAAAGAAAGAAAGACAAAGACAGAAAGAAAGAAAGACAAAGACAGAAAGAAAGAAAGAGACGGAAAGAAAGACAGACGGAAAGAAAGAAAGAAAGAAAGAAAGAAAGAGACGGAAAGAAAGACAGACGGAAAGAAAGAAATACAAAGACAGAAAGAAAGAAAGAAAGAAAGACAGACAGACAGAAAGAAAGAAAGACAGAAAGACAGACAGAAAGAAAGAAAGAAATACAAAGACAGAAAGAAAGAAAGACAGAAAGAAAGAAAGACAGAAAGAAAGACAGAAAGAAAGACAGAAGGAGAGAACGACAAAGACAGAAAGAAAGAAATACAGACGGAAAGAAAGAAAGAAAGACAGACAGAAAGAAAGACAGAAGGAGAGAACGACAAAGACAGAAAGAAAGAAATACAGACGGAAAGAAAGAAAGAAAGACAGACAGAAATACAAAGACAGACAGAAAGAAAGACAGAGACAGAATGAAAGAAATATAAGTTAATTATCCTTTTAAGTGTTTTTTTTTAATGTTGTTATTGTGTTTCATGTTTTTAGGACATTTTCCTATTAACTTTTAAATTACACACAATAAACACACCTTGTTTATTAGTGGTTGTGATGCTGCAGCGTCGTCGTATCGGCTCAGTTTAATCTGCTGATGTCGTTCCAGCTGTGAGTCTGTGAACAGCTGCTGCAGATGTTGCACATGAGCAGACGACAATGTGTTGTTGCCGTAGTAACTTCAGACTGAACATCCTCCACTTGTAGAAGCTGCTTCGTTAGCTCCTCTGCCTCACACGTCCCACTCTCCCTCCTCCCCCCTCCTCCCCCCACCCTGACCTTCCCCCCCGGCAGTATGCAGACCCAGTGACGGACCTGCTGGACCAGTGCGGAGTTTTCCGGACTCGATTATTCCGGGAATCTTGTGTATTCCACCAGGGCTGCTACGTCAAGGACCTGAGCCGCCTCGGGAGAGATCTCCACAAAACGCTCATCCTGGATAACTCTCCTGCCTCCTACATCTTCCACCCCAACAACGCTGTGAGTGTCCACACGATACCCAATAATAATAATATTAGATTCGACAAATACCAAGGCAGCTCTGTTTTGACAAAAAGTTAAAATGCCTTTATTTAAAGGACAATTCCGGGCAAATTCAGCTCGGTCTAAAAGAAGGAATCTGAAGGTTTTCAGTTTAATGTCTCCTGTTTTGCGGTAGTTGTGTCTGTCCCCGCGTCGCCACGGCAGTGATGAATGGGAGCGGATTGAAGTTCTGCTGCTTAGGCTGTTTCCATCCCTCAAAGCCACAGACAGCGTCAGATGGAGACTCAAACATGCAGCCAGAAGTTTTTTTACTTCAAGCAAGTCCAGAGTTGATATTCCTGTGTTTATGACACAAACGGGAGCTTCCCACTGCACCTGAACACACCGAGCGTCAACTTGGGTCTCGACTCCGCCAGACTTTGAATTAGATCTAGTTTTACAAACAGTAGGGATGTGCCAAAAAATTGATTCACATAAGAATCGCAATTCTCATTTAATATGATTCAGAATCGATAGAAAATGTCTCAAAATCGTTTTTAAAAAATTAAACAAATCTGCTGCTGTCGGCCTCCGTTTCCTTAGAATTTAAAAGGCAGCTGTTTAACTGCACTATTTATTTTAAATAAAGAGGCACTTTTAATTTTGTTACTTAAGCAATATGTGATGTTGCTTTTATGCAACAGTTTCAACAATTCCATCTAAGCATGGATAAATGTTTAAAACTCAATAAATGTGAAAAAGACACTTTAGTCATTCTGTCTTGTAAAGCAGACTGGAGTAGATCATGAGGATCCTTTCACACCGACAGACTGAAGCAGAAATCATTAGGAATCTAATCGTTTTGAATCGAAAATCCATTTTGAATCGAATCATAGCTCCAAAACTCAGAATCAAATCTAATCGTGGGAAAATAAAAGATTCCCAGCCCTAACAAACTTGTCGGCTTGCTTGAAGTAAATAAACTTCTGGGTGCATGTTTGAGTCTCCATCTGACGCTGTCTGTGGCTTTGAGGGATGGAAACAGCCTAAGCAGCAGAACTTCAATCCGCTCCCATTCATCGCTGCTGTGGCGACGCGGGGACAGACACAACTACCGCAAAACAGGAGACATTAAACTGAAAACCTTCAGATTCCTTCTTTTAGAACTAAAATGTTAGGAACATACAGCCCCCAGTTGAATTTGCCCAGAATTGTCCTTTAAAAAAGATGCCATACTCAGATCCATAACTATATACTTGATTAAGAAGGAAGGTTTTAAGTTTATTCTTGAAAGGTTTATTGTGTGTGTCCCTTTAGGTTCCTGTGGTGTCCTGGTTTGATGACGTGGAAGACGCCGAGCTGCTCAACCTTCTGCCTGTGTTTGAAGAACTAAGTCAAGCTGATAACGTTTACACGCGGCTGGACCAGCTGCGTGGACACTGAGACCGGCTGAGGGCCGACAGGGCCACGGCTGCAACAACACAACACAACACAACACACACATAGAGATATATACAACACTACAGGGTTCCCACATGGTGGTGTTGGTGTTGTTTTCCTCCTCACCTCTGCACAAAAAGCCTCTGTTTTATAAAAAAGTGTATTAGCAGCGCGGGGTGAAGGAAAACAAACGCTCTGGAAAAACTAAACTAAACTACACTAAACTAAAACCACAGATTGAACAATAGACCGAATCTCCTTGTTGTTTACATTCTACTTCCAGGTAGAAAACCAGCTGTAATTTGAATGAGATCAATAGTAACGAACGAGAGTTTAGCTATATATCATGTTTTTCACGCCCTATCACCGTTTAGACAAATCTGAAATGATTGAAGAAACATTACTATTTCTGTGTGTGTGTTTTGTGTTGCTATGTGTTGTATTTATTCAGTTTGGGGGAATCACAGTGTCTAGAAAGCATCAGTGGCTGCAGCTAACAGGGACAGCTAACGGTAGCTAAGCTAACGGCGGTAGCTAAGCTAACAGCAGGACGTCAGCTGTTAAAACCCTCCCGTTGTGGGACACGACATGAAACTACTCCAGTTAGCTCAGTCATGTTGGAACTCAGATATCCGCTGGAGAAAATATTTTTTCATGGAGCGTTTATTGAGTCGCTGAGTTATTAAAGTTAAACAGGTAGCTAACCGTTAGCCCAGCTAATCTATGATAACCATGACTAATTACAAAAATGTGCACACAGAAATAGTAATGTTTGTCCAATCATTGGTTTTATAAACTTTACAAACATCAGATTAGTCTAAACGGTGATATAGTGACATGATAAATGAGATATAGAAACTCTCGTCCGTCACTATTGTTCTCATGCTGGTTTTCTACTGGTCTACTCTGGTTTTTTCACAACAGCCACAGCCGGTCCCGTCACCATCACTCCACTAGTGTGAATAATATTACCACGGTTCTTTTGCCAAAGCAGAAGCCTGCCTGCCCTGACTTGACTTTTGGACATTGTGCTTTTTTTTTTTTTTTTAATTATTGTGCCTTTAAGGAACAACAGCAGAAAAAAAAAACATCAGCTCTTTTTTTAAAACTTTCCACCAGATTTTATACATTTATTGATTTCTTTTTATAGGTTGTTTTATAAGGAAATCTATTTTTAAATGGTGAACATGGTTCCTCTATGCAACCCAGTTCTGTAACTACATGGACAGTACCTCTTCCTCTTCAGTCAATAATTGCATTCAGCAGATGTAAACATAACTGTAGCCTTATTTACCTGTAAATGAACAGCAAAAAATAACAAAACAAAAGTGTATTTTTCTTATCATTTTTTTTTACATGCAAGAGAAACAGACAGACATCATTTTAGCGCTCAGATAGATCCGATGGGTTTGGTTTTTTTTAATTTAAATTAACAGGGCGATGCCGTTTGAGAGCAGACACACTGGAATATGTCGCCACATTATAGGACCATAAACGACGCCACAGTTTTCAGTCAATAACCGTTCACTTTTGTTCATATGTTTTATTCTTTTATTACTATATGACAAAACAAACTTGCACTTGTTTTATATTGACAGTGCTGAAAGTATAAAAACTGTGCCTTTGAAATTCGGACAGAGAATGGGGTGTTTCTGCCTGAACGGAGATTTTTGTGGGCCTACACACTCTGATGTGTCATGCTGAGCGTGAGAAAACACTGTCGAGAGCAAGTGTAACGCCATGTGGCTGTGGTACTTGCAGTGCAACACTTGAAAATATCAAATTTTGATTTTTTTGTTCTTGTTTTTGAACATGTATGAGTGTTTTTTCTGTATTTATTGGCCAAAAAAAACCTGTATTGTCCAGTATTTCTTAGTGCTTTACATTTTTGTATTGTCCATTTGCCAACTTTGAGGCTGGCCTTGCGTTTGACTGTTTTATCTGTGCCTGAATAACAAACACTCTGCTGTCGGAGCTCATCAGCAGTTAAAGCAAATCAAAAACATGAAAATCCAAGACTCAATCATGCAAGAATATGTCTTTTTTTTTTTTTTTAACTTCTTTACAGCAGATATTTTGTGGGGTTATGTTTCCTGGGTAATATGGTTTTTCTATGATGTTTAATGCCTGATGCAATTATTGCCTGCATGTTGACTAGTAAAAGAAAATATGACAATGAAAATCCACCAGTTGTGATGACCAAAAGTTCTTGTTTAGACAGTCACAATTTGTCTTTGTCTATCAGAAGAATAAATCAAAAACTCATTTTGTCTAAATGATTTGACCAAAACTATAAAAGACAAGGTGCTACCAGTTTTTATTTTAAAATAAAAATTGGTTATATTTTACTGTTTTCGTGTGTTGTTCTATTGTCTGACACAAACACCTTTCATCAATAGTCTGATGAAACTACTTATCTTTAATAACCATGAAACCTTTTCTACAACATTGTAGTACAGGCACGACGCATTACATTTACTGAAATACTGTATTTTAAAGTACTTAAATGATCTATTTCATACCGACCCAACAGTTTTTATGTATTAATAAGTCTATAGTAGTTAAATATGACAAGGGGCCATTCTTTCTACGATAATATACAGTTATTTTGTACCAAACTAATATTTGTAAGGGGTTATGTTTACATTATGGTATGGCTAATTAACATAGCCAACATTATTTAAGTCTGAGACAAACAGATGATCTGTATTTGTGTCGCATAATTCATTTCTAGGTCATGTAGCTTGTTGTTGCACCATGAATCACTGTGACTCTGAGATGGAGTGGTTTTCCAAAAGAGGAAGAAATACTTTGATAAGTACAATAGGCTGCATTGCAGGTAAAAGTCCTGCTTATTTTCTTATGTAAAATTACAGTTTTAGCAACAGCAAGTGTTCTAAAAATGTTTTATTTAATTAAAATACATTAAAATCTATGAGGATTGCTCATAACTTTATTAGTGATGTATTGCAACAGGAACTAGAGAATGCATTTCCTGAAGGAAATACGGGTGAATGCTGAAAGCTGGAAGCTGAATAAATTGTTGAAACAACGCTGAATGGGCTTTATGCACAGCTCCACTACTTCCTGAAATAAGCCAGCTCGTTTATTTCCTGTCTTACATTATTGGACCAACTGATTAATCCAGGTGTGTCTGATCAATGTTGTGAGGTCAGACACACCTGGATTAATCAGTTGGTCCAATAATGTAAGACAGGAAGTAGTGGAGCTGTGCATAAAGCCCATTAAGTGAAGAAATTGCTGAACCAATCTTGAAGAGATGAAACAATATATGAAGAGTATGAAATTATTGAAAATTATTTGAATTGTAATAGGTTGAAGATCAGTATGAAGAAAGTGTTCTAAAAATGTTTTATTTAATTATAATTCATTAAATTCTATGAGGATTGCTGTGTTACACAAACTTTATTAGATGTAATGCAACAGGAAATATTAGTAATCAATGATTTGACTCAGTGAAACAGAAATACTAAAGTGTAGTTGAGTATAAATTACTTTAGTATTAGATTCTAATCAGTTTATTATTGATCAATCCTTCATATTTGGGTTTGATCAGACACGTATCAGTGTTTTTAATCTGCTGCCCATTGATGGATGATGATGATGATGATGATGAGCCGTTGACTGTTGTCGGTGCAGCTGCTTTTATGAGTCCGCCATTTTAGGCGAACCGAGGACATTACCCGGTGACACCAGCAGGAAGTAGCTCTAGTCCGAAAATCAACCGTAGTAGACTCACTCAACGCAATAAAACACAGCAGGTCACGGTTTTCTGTGGATAAAAACGTGTTTGGTTTTAAATTAAACAAATTATAAACCACACGAGTTGTTTAAATGTCAGCTAGCAACACGAAGAACCGTCGTGTTTTCCGTTTCACCCTCTGAGAATCAGCGCTTTCCATCGCGCTGAAGTTCGCTTCATAATCGACATGTAATGTTTACGTTGTGATTGACAGTATTGTCAGAGACGTTCTATATTGGTATTGTAAATTTTTATTCATTTACTATTGTTAAATAAAACAAATCCTCCAGACAACAACTGGGTTAAAAAACTACATCTATTTACACTTGTGAAATAAGTTTAGACAGTTTAAAACACAAACCTGAGACCTGTTTGTGAACATAATTTATATTTTCACATTTAGACCACCGCGCCTGCATTCACCAACAAACAGAGAAGAACCTGTTTTAGTATTAGACAGTGTGAACAATAGGCTACACTAGAAAACTACAAACTGGATGGAGGAAATAAAGCTGAGATACCTCCAACTCAGGTAAAACTAGGCTACATGTTTCTCCATATGTTTGATTTGACTATTTTATGAAATGAGTGGTTGTATAAAAATATTTAACAGCAAATTTATCTGGATGGGGTTTGGATCCTCCCCATAACTGGAAATCTAGGATTTTTCAAAATAGACAGTGTCTCTATAATTCACACACATCTAGAAATATAAGTGAGTATTAAGTTATTTTTTTCTTATTTTTTATTGAGAGACTTATCTTATGTCTTACAGTCTATGGGTAAACACAGCTACTTTATTCTTCTTCTTTTTTTTCAAAACTTTGTTTCACATTATAAAACAGTTTTTCAGAATAAAATGCAACCATAAAGCACATCTATATGATATTATATGCCAGGGGGATTTTTTTTTTTTTTTTACAAGTTTACAAAAAAATGTTCAAGTTTTCACATATATAGAAAGTCTTAATCGCTTTCTGGTTGCTTGAGAATTTGATGGAGGTTATGTATTGCTTGAGCTCACCGCTAAGGTTTTTTTTTTTTAATGAACTTACATTTGTCAATATGAAAATTTGCCATTAAAATAATAAGGTTGATAATAAAAGTTATGTTGGCTTTTTCCTTGTTTTGTTTTTTTTGGTCAGGGAGCCCAAACAGTAGGCTACAATTCCTCCAAAACAAAATAAAATCACCATCAACAGGGTAAACACGACAGCTACTCCCAGTCTGAAGCGGACTTCGGTGTCGTCATTATTCTGGGCGTTTCCATGGTGACATCAGCAGGTCGGTCGCTGCTGTGCGCGCGCACTGACACGTCTTCCTCCTCCTCCTCCTGAGTTAACACACAGGAATAAATAAATAAAGAGTCGGAGAGTGAAGCTTGGAGCCGAGGAGAGGACACACACTCACTCACACACAGGTCTGTTGTTCACCGTGACACCGCCGCCGTGTTGTGTTCGAGTCCCCGGTCTGTCGGTCGGGTTGTAACGGTTTTTAACGGTTATTAACGGAGAAGAACGAGCAGTCTGACGCCGTCGAACAGAGTTGAGTTTAACGTTAGCCAGTTAGCCAGGCCGCTGCGAGCTAAACGCGTTAGCAGCTGCTGGTGTTGGTTAACTTAACTTACCTCAGTCTGTTTGGGACACTGCACCGTGTTTAACTAGAACCGTCTCTCCTGCGGCTAACAACACGTTTATTTATAAGTCAAATAAATATAAATGTGTTGTAATAGTTGAGCTGTTAGCGAACAAACACAGCTAAGTTACAGATGCTAGTAGCCTGTTAGCTTCCTAAACATGACGCTGTGCTAACTGTTAGTGACAGGAAGCCGCAGCGATAACGATAAGTTGTTGTGTAATGTTTCACCTGTTCATCCAACTATTACACTTTAACCACAGGTTAGAGGTGAACCAGCCGTGTGTTGTTGGAGAATGTAACGTTATTTATCTAGGTGGTTGTGAGCTAAGTTAACACGTATTTTAGAGGAAGTGTTTTAGCTTATCTGATGGAGAAAGAAACCGACCGTGTTTGGTGTTGAATCTTCTTACGTACAGTTGTTAACGTTACATAAACCCAGTGTAGTGTAATGTAGTTAACGTTATTATTATGAGATATAAGGTAGAGGAATAATGTAGCAGGAAATTCAGATTTTCATCTGAAATAAATGTTGTGACACAGGTTCTTCCGTTTGAAATGTTACTCAAGTGGAAGTACAGAAATAGCAGCAGCAAAGTGAAACTAAAAAGTAAAAATACTGTCAAGACCACCCAACCTGAGACCAAGACCACCACTGTGTTCAGTCCCAGTCCTCATAATAATAACCATGTGTCTTGATATTAACATTATTCCCCCTCAGCTTAAAAAGAAAAGATGATTTGATGTAAAATCTAAACCATATTTAATGTAAACAAAGTTTGGATTGAACAGACGAACACAGCACAGAAGCTGCTGAAGTCTCCTCCAACTGCTGTCATGGTGACAGATGGTTTAACACAAGCAGAGACTTTGGTACAACTATTTGAATTATCTGTAATTTATTGAATTACATCACAGAAACCAAATTGGTGGTCTTGAGTACAACATCTGAAGTACAACAACACCGGCTGTTACATGAACCCAGTGTAGTGTCGTTAACATGAGAAGTTTCCTCACAGATACTAAAGTAAAGTAGAATGAGATGATAATAATGTGGCAGGAAATTCAGATTTTCATCTATAATAAATGTTGCGACACTGGAACTTCAGGTTCTTCTGTTTGAAATGTCACTAAAGGGAAAGTACAGAAATAACCGCATCAGAAGTGAAACTTAAATTTTTTTTTATCATTTTGCAGCAGGACACCTGTTAATGTTAAGATATTGGACTGTTTGGACTGTTTAAGATATACTGTCAGAGGTTAAATTCGTACCAGTGTTTCACTTTAAACTAAACACGTGTTTTGTGTCTAAAGGTTTAATTACAGAGCAGCATAAATTACATACACAAGGTAAAGTCTGTGTTAATAATAATAATAATAATAAACTTTATTTGTATAGCAGATTTAAAAACACAGTTACAAAGTAAAAATAACAGTCATCAAAAGCATAAAACCAAAAACCTGATCTGCTTTACAGAGTGAGATTAAACAGTCAGGATGAAAGCATGGAACCATAATCAGAAAGGAACAACTGGTCCTGAAAACAAAGATAATAATAATAAAACAAATAGAACAAATTAAATTAAAATCAGATAAAAACAATAAAAGCGTTGTAAATGTAGTTGCTGAATGATTTTTTTTGTCTATGTTATATTTGTATAATCTGTGGTCACAACTCACACGTGTTTCTGTCCATCAGACGTCAGCTGATCCCGTCTCTCTTCACACGTCACTTCCTGGTTCCATCATGAACGTGTTTGACCGCAACATCAACTTTGACTCTCTCTTCAAGTTCTCCCAGATGTACGTACACACACACACACACACACACACACACACACACACACACACACACACACACACACGCTCACCAACAGACAGCTATGTGCCGTACGTCATAGCTGCTGTACCTCCTGTTATCTGATGAGTTGTTGTCTTCATCTCTGTGTTGTTGTCGTCATTGTGTGTGTGTGTGTGCAGATCCCAGTCGACCCGAGTGCACCTGAAGAATGTGTACTCCAGCCTGGCCGTGTGTATGTTCATGGCTGCAGCCGGATCCTACGTCCATGTGGTCACACGCCTCTTCCAGGTAACACAGACTCAGAGAAAGTAGAATATGATGGAGGTCAGAGGTGTAAAAAACTGTCAAATGATCAAGTGGCCATGGATGTGTTTTTATGCTGCGCTCAAAACAACGTTACATTATTTCCGTTACATACGAGGACCACAATTTCACACAATACAACAATCACAGCTTAATTTAAAGGGACAACGAGGAGTTTTGTTAAAGCGAAGTGTTTTCACACTACATTTATGAGCCTCCGCACCGTGAAATTCTTTGACCGGTGCAAGACAGACTCATGTTTTCATTCATCAAGAATTAAAGTCAGAGGTTGGAAGACGATCACATACCGTCGTAGTTCCCACCATAAACGGAGATTCGGCGGCGTTATTCTCATGACTCGCGACAAAACCGAAAGTAAAGAAACGCTGGTCGGCTCGCCCAGCATTTCCACCACCACTAATAATAACAAAATAACCATAGAGACAAAACCATATATTTATCTAAAATGGACCATTAACAAGTGGTAACGTAGATTCATCCACATTAATATGAGACTTTTTTATTGTCGCGGAATTTTTCGTTCTGCCGCTGGAGAAACTCCTCGTTGTCCCTTTGAACATATTTCATATACTGCAATAATACACAAAAAATATGCATTAAAACCTCAACAAATAACTTAAAATGTTTATATTCTAACCTTTTAAGACGAGGGCCGCCATGTTTTGATGTTGTTGTGACGTCAAGTCGGAAAGTCGGAGCTCTGATACTCGAGTTTCCAACCTGTAATTTCCGAGTTCGACGCCGTTCAATTCGTTTTTGACAACTCGGAGCTCGTTTTTTTTCCGACTTCCGAGTTGTTTTGAACGCAGCATTAGTCTGGTCTTCAACCTTCACCTGTTGATCTTCACCGTGTCCTCGTCCTCAGGGCGGCGTCCTGTCGGTGCTCGGCTCTCTGGGGATGATGTTCTGGCTCGCCATGACGCCACACAACTCTGAGACGGAGAGGAAGAGACTGGCTATTCTGGCTGGATTCGCCTTCCTCACAGGTAAACTGGTTCATTCACTGGTTTATTTATTTAACAGCGACAATACAACACTAATCAACAGTATTTAAAAGAAACTGCAAGTGAGCCAGAGTTCACCACTAAAGCTAGTTCTCATCCGTCGTCCCTGGCCAGATGTTGAAGGCAACATAAAAACCAACAGAGCAACAATTAAGTAACGCATTAAAATACAACTGACATACGAATGTACCTGATAAAAGCTCATGATAACAAATAAGACGTGACCTGGTCACAGCTGTAGAAATTAGAATTTTTTAAGAGCGATAAAGTGTTTAATTGTTGAGTTAACAATGAAAAATGACACAATAATTGTTGTGTGTAGCTTCTTATAGAGGAAGTTCATCTCCTTATCTCTGTTTTACAGGAGCGTAATTGTCTGTCTTTAGGTTTTCTGGTTAAATTTAGTGTCTGTGATTGTTGGTCAGTTAAAACAAGACATTCTCTGTCTTTCTGTACTTCAGACAAAACAATGAATGACAGAATAGGTGATGAAGTAGTTGTCAGTTAGTTATTAGTGTTACATAACTCAGCAGGTGACCAGTGTTGATCAGAGTCTAACATCTGTCTCTCTGTCTGTGTGTCCAGGTGTCGGCCTCGGTCCCACTCTGGACTTTGTCATCGCTGTCAATCCCAGGTTTGTTAAAGGGATAGTATCTTTTTTTTAAAGTGGGGTTGTATGATCTACAAATAGCCCCTAAGTACTTTAATTGCAGTAGCAGACTCTCTGCACTCCTCCCGTTAGCAACGCCAGCCCATAATAGCCCTGCCCAGAGATTTACAACATACAGTGTTGTGAACAGACCCAAAGAAACGGCCTATTTTCACGGCCTAAAAGAGGTTTTACCTGAAAAAAAATACACAGTTCCATTGTTCACTATAATATAATTTTTTCCAGCCCTTCAAAGTTCAGGAAAAACACAGTTTTTATTTGGACCTAACCAACTGCTGATCGGCGGGCGCTAACCCTGGGCGGAGGGATACGTGAGTTGGTTAGGTCCAATTAAAAATGAAAATGAGAAGCTAACGACTGGAAACAAAGGGAACTCCATCATCCTCTGTAAAACACAGTCGTGTGTGTGTGTGTGTGTGTTAAAGAGTTTTCTGTCTCCTCAGCATCATCGTGACGGCCTTCATGGGAACCTCCATGATCTTCATCTGCTTCACCCTCAGCGCTCTCTACGCCACACGCAGGAGTTACCTGTTCCTGGGAGGTAGATTCACCTTTTTATTCACATTAAACAACATTGAATTAAAAAAAACTCCTCATGGAAACAGTGAAATTAGATTAAATGTCATGATGAATGTCGATTAAAAGTTAATACGGTCGATCTCATCGGATTTTCTCTTGATTGATGACAGATTCTGATGGAAACAGTTCTGTCTGATAAATTGTATATCGATTATGCTTCGTAGTCCAGCTGTTAAAGGGATAGTTCAACATTTTTGACAAATTGGCCCATTACCATAATCCCTATAGTCATAGCAGTAGGTTCGTTACCTTTATTTGTCGGTGCAAGCTGTTTTTAGAACGGCGGAGCAGAGCCGTGAGCTGCTCAGAGCTACGCTACGGAGGCTCATTATGGGATTTCTTGGTTTCCCTCATCAAACTCATCAAATACACAATCCAACAACTCCACAACGCTCTGGTGGACAAGTTGTGAGCTGCACATTCACCACGCTATGAGATAATAACACAACGTTACCACACAGAGTTGTTTTAGAGGGAAATTAATGCAAAACCGCTGATGCACGTTGCCTTCAGGGACAGTTTTTCATCACATTACATATTTTCTTTTTCTATTTCTAAATTATTCCATAGATTGACTCCTTTAATTGATAAACATCTTTGTTTTACATCTGTTCGTACCTTTTGTTATTAGTTCATATTTACTGGTTCCAGTCTGAAACATCCTCTGGACGCCACCTGGAAACATATTATTATTATTTGTTTTATAGATAATTTGAGCAGTTTTAAGCTCTTAGATGGAAACACACTAGAACCAACATTATTCTCATTAATATTTTTATTGATCAGCGAATGGAAACGTGGTTAAAAGTGAATCAACGAGCTCTGTCCTCTCTCAGGTACTCTGATGTCCGGCCTCTCCCTCCTCTTCCTGCTCTCCATCATGAACATGTTCTTTGGATCTCTGATGCTCTTCAAGGTATTTTAGATGAAGATGATCCTCTTCTCTTCTCGCTGCGACGAGCTCGGTGTCGCTGAGCTGTGGATCCTGACCCGTGTGTGTGTCTGTTTGTGTGTTTTCCTGCGACAGGCTCACATGTACCTGGGGCTGCTCATCATGTGCGGCTTCGTCCTGTTCGACACTCAGCTCATCATCGAGAAAGCAGAGAACGGAGACAAGGACTACGTCTGGTGAGGGTTTCATCCACCGCATCACTCTGAACCAAATGTCATGCAAATCCACCAGTCCCACAGGAAACAGCTGAGACAGAGCAGTGTCTGACAACGGTGACAGGAGCTCAGCTGTCACAGCCGGTTGTCACTCTTTATCACAGACACAGACTGAACTAGGAGTGTACCCGAACCCGAATACGTATTTATAAGTACAGGAATAAAGCTTTGATCCCGAATAGTTTTACTGTCCGAAGTTTCTCCTCATTATTCGGGAGCTTTTTTCTAAAGAAAAAGAAACGTTTGGATGAGCAGCAGCAACAGCAACATAACCAGGTGATTCTGGTTCACACTCCAACACAGTAGGTGGCGCTAATGCACCTTAACGTTGGTGCGCCGCCATAGAAGCACAACACCAGTAGAGCGCCAAACACGTTAGGGTTGCCAAAGACGGTTTCTAAACCAAGAGCTTCCATGATGAGTCAGCTTCCTGTATGATGTCACTAGGCTTCTGCTCGGCCACGCCCCTTTAGAGAGACCAGAGGCAGCCTGGAGTGTATTGACTCCAATGGGACAATTTAATGTGAACACCGATTATGGTCTGTCCTTTCTCCCCACAGTCACTGAAGTAAATTTTGGACTCATTTGTCACAAGTCACATCTCTTCTGAACAGTTTGACACCAAAATGGAAACTTTCAGACGGACACATCAGGAGAAAATCCACTTTGTTCCAGACCTGATCTGTCTCTACGACGACACACTCTCGCCAGATTTGGCTCAGATCTCCATGGCAACGTCAAACAAACGGCCGCAAACTCCCGTGAAAATTTTTGTCATGTTAAATATGACTGTTAGTAGTGTAAATATTTAATGTTATCAGAAGAAAATATAAATATCTCACTTTCATCTACCTACAGATTGTATAAATCCACACACACGTTCACAGACGAGGTGGTGACGGTTGGCCACGCCCATTTAGAGAGACAGGAAGTGAAACCAATTCTATCATTGGAGCCGCTCATGGAGGATCTTTCCATTTATTGAATATCTTTGCCGATACTTCCAGGGTCACCGTTCAAAAACTTAGCATTTTTCTCATTGACAATAATGGGAAAAGAGGCTAGCGGCTATAAAACGCTGGATAATTGTTTTTTGAGTGTCACAACTCCCGCAGAACGACTGGTTTCTCTACCAGAATTTGATCCATTCAGTCCGAGTACATTTGGAAAGTCTAGAACAGCCGCACCATTAAATTATTTTATTCCCGTTCTAGTTAGCCGAGAGCTAAAGCGGAAGTTAGCCGGCTAGCTCGGCGTAGCACTAGCTCGGCGTAGCTGAAGTCGGTGCGCCCACTTCCGGTTTCTTCCCCAAATCCGAATACAAATACTGCTCTGGTTGTACACCCCTAGTCTAAACTGTGGTTGTGTTGTGTTTGTCTCTGAAGGCACTGTGTGGACCTGTTCCTCGACTTCATCACCATCTTCAGGAAACTGATGGTCATCCTCGCCCTGAACGATAAGGTACAACACAACAACACAACACATACTGACTTATACAGGTGCATCTCAATAAATTAGAACATTATGGAAAAGTTTATGTCAGTTATTCAATTCAAAAAGTGAAACTAACACATTTTATAGATCCATTACACACAGAATGAAACATTAATTTCTTTTTAATTGTAATGATTAAAGCTTCACCTTTAACTGGGGATAATGCCTGGTCGAGACTGTTCTGGTGTGCAGTATAACCTGTCTTTCTTTAATGTATTTATGTATATTTATATGTTTTTTTTTATATATAGTGCTTCTCTAAAACAGCCACAGAAACAAAATTTCATTCAGACATTCAGTAGAAGTAGAAAAGTCGCGCACATCCAATAAAAAGGTGCTGGTCTCAAAAATGAATGAATACATAAAGAAAAAGGAAAAGAGGCGACCGCACACTCAAGCTCCCTTTACGTGATTTTATTTAGCACATCCAATAATAGTAACGTTTGGAGCGTGCTGCTCTTCTTCAGACTCACTAACCACATTCACTACAAGAGCAAAAGAAGAAAAGGATTGTTTACCTTATTAAAGGTTATAAACAGGTGTAATGTGCAAAATGTCCAAAGCTGCTTATTTGAGAATTGTTGAGTCACATCCCATAAACAGGCATGATGCTTTTATCCTAAATCAATAAGATTATTATTAATAATAGATTATCAATGGAAAGAGGCAGCAACAATTCTACTTCTTCATCAGGTATATGTGTATTAAAGGGATAGTTCACCCAAAATTCAAATTTCACTCATTATCTAGAGGGTTAGGGTGTAGCACTGCATGTCCATATAACGGTTACAAATGGATACCAACTGTCTTCGTAACAAAAAGACACACCAAAAAACATCCAAATACCTCCATGCTGCTCGTCTGTAATGTCCGTCTTGTATTGAAGCCCTGAAATGCAAAATTGTTCCGAAAAAAATAGAATAAGTCTATATTTCAAGCTTGTTTTGTAGCGGAAGCTCCTCTTCCCGGTTCGTCCAAATTGGACGGACCAGGAATTTGAATTTTGGGTGAACTATCCCTTTAAACTATGTTCAGGGTTAAACTATGAAATGACCAAAACAAGACGATTTAAATCATTAATCACGACTCATTTTACGATCATTAATCGTCAAATAAAACTTCCTGATAGTTCAGAATCAGCTGCTTCAGACTGAAACCCGTCGTCTCTTCTGATGATTAAACTAAAATAAACTCTGACTCTGTAACTGCAGAGTTTTTACCTCATGAAAAAAAAACATGAGAAATTCAACAGAAACTCTTCACATGAACTCATTCGTCCCTAAAAAAACCCACATCTAATTTATTCATTCAGTCTGGTCACGTCTGTCCTCACTAGTTCCTCTTCTCCTCCTATGACGATAATGATGATGGTTATGTGTCGTTTGTTAAGTGGTTCAGGCTTTTTAAAACTGAAACTCTATTTATTTATTTTGACCTATTTGGACAGATTAACATGGTCGTATGAACAGATGGTTCAGAGCTTCAGACTCAAACTGCTGCTTCTGTTGCTGTTTGTGTTTTCACAGGGATTCGTTGAACTCATTTTCCAGACTCATCCTTTAATGACTCACTATGTTTCCCTCTAAACGACGTTACATCACCACAACAACAAGTGTCTCATTTAGTTTTCAGAGTCTGACCACACACACACACAAACACACACACACACACACACACACACACACACACACACACACACACACACACACACACACACACACACACATACATACACACACTGCAGCTCAGTCAGTTTACAGTTTTTTACCATCGCTATGACCCGTTCTTCAACTCTAAAAACACTTTTTCAAAACTCTTCACACCTAAAACACACAATTCCCCAAACAGTTAATTTCATGCTCAGAATCACACAGTGTAACTAAACACAGACACACATTTCTAAAATACAATAATACACTAACACAACTCACCCAGTCTACTAAAACACTGACACATGTTGTCTTCCAATCACTTTACATGTGTCAGATCTGCTGTTTTACAATAGATGGATTATTGTATTGATCATAAACTGATGTACGTGCTGTAGTTTATTTTGAACCCCTGTAGCAACCAAAAACATAATAACAGCCAATAACGTAATAATTTTGGCCATTTTAAATGTAATAAAGCCAATAATGTAATAACATGCCAAAAATGTAATAAAACTTTTGAGCCAATGTCATATCTATTTGGCTAAAGAGGAGAAAGACCAGAGAGATGAAAGATAGTACGTATCTTGGATGAATAAATATTATGACTGTCATCCACTATTGATTATTAGCAAACTGCACAAAAACTGCAAAAAAGTATTTTATTTCCAAGAACTGCAGTCATATTTATGTATTATAACATTACTGGCACCAGTTATTACATTTTCAAAGGGTTTTAATACTAGGCCAATAACATAATAAGGAGCCAATAATGTAATAACTTATTACATTATCGACAAAAAGTTATTACGTTTTTGGCTCAAATGTTTTATTACATTATTTGCAGTTATTACGTTTTTGGTTGCTACAACCCCTCTTCATTTTTCATTTGTTGGGCATGAATTTTCTTCCTTTTTTTTGTAACACTCAGCCCATCTCAGAGCAGCTTTGCAGAATGTAGTTTATGAAAGAAGAAGACAGTAAATGACAGGATTTGCAGTAAACACTTAACTGTATTACAGTATTTGCAAATGAAAATTACTTAGAGTAAAGAGAAAGAAAATCTGCATTTACATTTGCTGTCATTCACTATTCACTAAAAAGAAAAAAAAAGAATCGGCTGCGATGAGCTGTGAGCTCAATCAACTGTTTTTCAAAAGCAATGAAACAAAATACAGGTCATGAATGTGTTTCAGTCTACGATGTGAATAATAATGCTGTTCACTTTGACCTTTAGGTTTGGCTTTGAACATGAGGTTTTCTGTTTTGACAAACCGTGTGAAAGCAATTGAAAATGTACCAGTTAACATCTATGTTGATGTTGTGGTAACTGTGTGAAGTGTTAAAAGTATTGAAAAACGGGTCATAGCGATCGTAAAGAAAAACTGTAACTCTGGACAGAAACGTTGTTCTCTAAAATGAGTTTAATTTATTACCTCTGTTTGAAGAGGAAATACTCAACAGTAAATGTACTCGGTTACTCTTCCGAGAAACATGAGAGTTGGGTCTTTGTTTCTTTGTATCTGTAGTGAGTCATGTGTGTTTTAATTCTGTTTTTTATCTGTGTTTCCTCTCAGGACAAGAAGAAGGAGAAGAAGTAGAGAAACATCTGAGGCTGGAAAATAACAACAATCAGTCATTAAAGGCACAATTTGCGGCGCACTTGGTGCTTTTCACTTTCTGTCTTCATTTCTTGAATTAACTCCTCTGTGGTCTTATTATTATAATATTATTATTAAAAATTCCTTTTGATTTATTATTATATTACATTATTTTCTTTTCTTTTCTTTTAGTTTTGGAACTTACACCCGGGGTTGAATGTAAGTTGATGGTACACTAATATAATGCTTAGTCCCGTCGTCTTTGGCTTGTGAATGGAGAGTCGTGTTGGCGCTGCAGTGATCGGCCGCAGCCTCTAGAGGGCGCCGTTGCTTTGTGAAGCAGCACTTAACGAGGACTTTTATATTACTGTCATTTAGTGCCATGGATTAATTAATTAAACATAGGCTCCTCCTCTTTAGCGGGTCGCCAGCTTCTCAGAATGATCCTTGTTTCATTTTGAACTTCTGTGATTTTATTTTATTTTATTTTTTTGTTGATTTTGCTTATTTATAGGTTTTCCTCTGTTCTTTTTCTTTAGTGGTGTCACACGATAAAATGTCCCCCTCCCTCCGGATTCTGACAACAGTTCCCCTCAGAAACCTCCTCCTACCTGATCGTTTTAGTTTTGTGACCAGGTTTTGAGTGTGAATGATGATGAAACCTAAAGATATCTGGATATAATTATAATAATTATAATAATAATAATGTCGGTGCGGAGAGGAAGCGTTGAGCTCTGGTTCTGGATCGAGGCCGCTGGAGGAGTCGGTTCAGTCTGTTCAGATTTACAACTTTAAACAAAACCAGTTCATAAATAAATAATCAATGATTAAAAACCAGTTCCCTGTAAATTTCCCTCCTGATTAATTAATTATCTGTTGTCTAGAAACTAGTTTGCCAAATGACGTGACGTTAACCTTTCAATTTGGCTTCTTTCTTCTTTTCTTTTTCTTTTTGGAAGTGTAAACTGTGAAGGATTTATTTTATTGATGTAAAATTGAAACTAATAATTTGATACATTTGCTCAAATAAATGTGTTGAACGTATTGAAAGGTGAGTGAGTGTGTCTCTGTTGGTTTACTATTAGATTATTAGGTTATAATTGGAAGAATTTATCCAATTGAGCTCCAGAAAATAAAAAAACATGTTGATCAGTCATCAGCTTTTTGAATGCTTGTGCAAATATTTTGCTTTGATTTAATATTTCTTTGCTTCATCAGACAAGAAGCAGTTCAACATATTATAACTAGAAATTGTATTTCCTGAAGGAAATGCGTGTGAATGCTGAAAGCAGCTGAACGCCATTGCTGAATTATAATTAGAAGAACTGATCAACATTTGCCAGACATTAACACTTGTTTTTTTTATATATTTGGTCTTAAATTTGCATATTTTCTGTCACTTCGCTGTAAATTTCATATTTTTCAGACAAACAGTTCAATAATGTATTTCAAAGATTAAAAAAAATAGAAAGGTCATTATATCAGTCAATTAAAGTAATTAAAGCTGTCAGCTGCAGCCTTAACAATGTCACCAGTGCATTAATCTGTAATTCACATATTAATTACATAAATAGAGCTAATTAACAGTTCTATAGACTTTGTAAGATTTTAGTAGTGAGTTAATTCTTCTTGTAAATTATATTTAAAAAGTCACAGATGTTGATGTTGAGCAGTTGAAACAGTTTTACTCCAGTTTCCTGTCTCTCTTCACTGTCCTGTCAAAATAAAAGCATAGAAATCCCCCCATGCAAATAACTTCAAAATAAAGTAACCTTCAGATTTGCACTGAATCCCTTCAGCTCTGTTAACGCCGTCACAGTTTCATACATGAACTTTAAAGAAGCACAAGGAGCTAAATGAAAACATTTTAATTAGAAAGTTGAAAAACGGCAGTCGGTACAGATCATACCTCTATCGGCTAAAGAACAAACAGCAACAGATGAGATGTTGAGATACGAGATATGAACAGAATCTACTAATAAAAGCCAGGAGCAAGTTTCACAGAAAGATTACAAAATTAAAAGATGAATGCAAACGATGTACATTTTAAAATAAATAAATAATAGAAATACATATTCATTGAATAGTGTAGCCATTTCTCTTATCTATGTTATTATTGCTGGTATATATTACCTTTAAATGTATTATGATTTAAAACAGACGTATTCTGACAACCTTCATCGGTCGCAAAGAAAAAAAAAAATCAACATGATCGATAAAATCGTTTATACATTTAAAACCGTGATGCATGATGAGTTTTTTTAGTAATTAAGAATCACAGACATGAACATTCATTTTTTTTAAGGAGCTCCGTGTTTTGTTTTGTTTTGTTTTATCCTCCCAGAGCAGATAACATGATGACGTGAAGATGAAACGATGCAGAGAACAGAAAGAAGAGTTTTTAAAGGTACAGTACAGTACATGATGATGATGTCATGACGATACGATGATGTCATGGCGATGATGTCAGCGCAGAAAGAGACACGCAGCAGAACAACTACCAGGAAGTGACAGCGTCTTGTGCTAAAAATCGTCAGCTCGGCCATGCGTCTGCAGTCCTGTTTTACATCAGAGTCCAAGTGTCCACAGTCACTTCAGAGCGTGTGTTTGTGTGTGTGTGTGTGTGTGTGTGTTGCGCCACATTATGTAATAATAACGTATTAAATGTTCACCTCATGATGTAATAACGCCGCATTTTGCACCAATCTGCCGCATTTTGTGATAAAATTCTTCAACGCAATATGTAATAAACTTTGCCGCATTTTGTAATAAGTTGTTACATGATGCATTAGTTATTACAAAATGCGAGTGTTGCACTTTTTCTTTATATAGAAAATTTAATAATTTGGTGCAATATGTATCAAATCTGTACAATGTACAATCTGCCGCATTTTGTGATAAAATTCTTCAACGCAACATCTAATAAACTTTGCAGCATTTTGTATTAAGTTGTTACATAATGCATTAGTTATTACAAAATGCGAGTCTTGCACTTTTTTTTATATAGAAAATGTAATAATTTGGTGCAATATGCATCAACTTATTACAAAAGGCGCAATTTGGCTTCTTTTTTCTTTTCGTTTTGGAAGTGTAAACTGTGAAGGATTTAGTTTATTGGTGTAAAATTGATACATTTGCTTAAATAAATGTGGAAAAATAAAACCATCTTGACTGAATAATTATCAATTATCTAATTATTACAATAATAAGTTGTTACATATTGCATTAGCTATTACAAAATGCGAGTGTTGCACCTTTTTTTAAATATAGAAATGATATGTAATAATTTGTTGCATCTTGTAACAACTTATTACAAAATGCAGCAAAGTTCATTACATATTGCGTTCAAGAACATATTGCATTATTACTAGGGCTGCAGCTAACGATTATTTTCATTATCGATTAATCTGTTGATTATTTAAACGATTAATCGATTAGTTGTTTGGTCAATAAAATGTAAAAAAATGTTGAAAAACATCAACCAGTGTTTCTCAAACCACCAGACGACGTCCTCAAATGTCTTGTTTTGTCCACAAACCAAAGAGAGACTCAGTTTATTGTCATAAAGGAACAAAGAAACCAGAAATATTCACATTTAAGAAGCTGGAATCAGAGAATCTGGATTTTTTTTTCTTTAAATAAACGGATTATTAGATTATCAGAATAGTTGACGATTAATCGATTAATTGTTGCGGCTCTAATTATTACAAAATGTGGCGTTATTATTAGATCATGTGGCATAACGTGTGTGTGTGTGTGTGTGTGTGTGTGTGTGTGTGTGTGTGTGTGTTACTCTGTGGCTTTTGGCTTCATGTTTATTGTAAATCCTGAGGAGAGTCTATAATCGATCCATCGATCCGTCGTCGTCTTTATTTGTATTTTCCAGTTGCAACAGAGAAGCAGCTGATTGATCTTCCACAGGTTCTTCAGTCAGCAGCAGCAGCAGCAGCAGCAGCATCACAGTTCAGCCGTCCGTTCAGCCGGTTGCCGTGGTTACCCCTGGCTGCCGCAGGACGACAGCGAGTCGTACAGCGAGTCGCTCAGGGACTCGGGCGTCTCGGGGACCGGCGGTCGGCTCGGCGACAGCGCCTCCTCGGGCCGCTCCCTCAGCAGCTCCAGCCCGGCCTCGCGGCTCATCTCGGGGACGCTCGGCGCGCGGCCTTTCCCCCCCCGCCGGCTCAGACCGGACTGGACCGGCACCGGGAGGCTGCCGGGGTCGACCACACGGCTGCAGGACGAGGAGGAGGAGGAGGAGGAGGGAGGAAGGACGCCGGCCTTCAGGCTCTGACAGGAGGAAGAGGAGGAAGAGATGATGTTACAGTGATGGACACGTTACGTTACGTACGTGACGTTGAAAAGCGTCTGTTGTCTGTCTGACATCTGCCCGATTTCACGTGAATGCAACATGAAGAATACGTTCCGATGTGCAGATGTGCAACCGCACCGCCATATATATATTTATCTTGTATTCTTTTGCTTTTGTTTTTTTCTCTCTCTTCTTTTTAGTATTTCTATCAGAATGTATGGAGCAGCTGACTGAGGAATTTCCTTCAGGATTAGATCGAGATTAGATTATCTATCTATCTATCTATCTATCTATCTATCTATCTATCTATCTATCTATCTATCTATCTATCCATCTATCTATCTATCTATCCATCCATCCATCCATCCATCCATCCATCCATCCATCCATCCATCCATCCATCCATCCATCCATCCATCCATCCATCCATCTGTCTGTAGTTGTGACTCTTACTGTATATATATATATATAGTATATACATATGGGTCAGACAGAGAAAGGTTAGTAAGATGAGCAATTCAAAAATATCTTTAAAGAAAATGGTTTTTAAAAGCATCAGTTCTGTTATAATAATGTACATTTTTATGTCATTTGAAAAGACATTTGAACCATTTTTTTTTTTACAATGGTAAGACTGAATGCCCCCGAAAATGCTGCATGGTGTGACCACAAAAGAATGATCAATATTCAAAATTTGATCCACCTACAGTGGAGTACTTAACTGAGTTATTACATTACAAAAGTGAGTAATTGGCAGGAAATGTAACTATTATTAAAAAAATGCTCAGACATGTCAAATTACTTGGAGGACTATGAGTGAGGTGGTTAAGTTCTAGATAAACGGCTTCTTTCCGACCAGTTGATGGACTGAAACTAATGTGTCTATAACGTTTAACTTTAACTTTAACGGGTGTGTTAATATTTAGTGAAGGGACTTCTTGAGTCAAGGTTGCAACAGGGGAAACTGTAACTTTATTGATTGATTATTCATTACTGATAAAGTAGTAACTCTCTTTATTTATAAACGGCGTTTTCCCGGCAGCGCTGGTTATGTAACAGCCGCTCCGGGTCACAGAGGGTCGACCTCCACCGGGAGACTTTAATATTCAGATTATTAATAATTTGTAGAGGGAGAATGTGGCTCAGTGGTTTTTTTTTTACATTATGTAAGACGTGAGTGCAGATTTTAATAATGTAACTCTACTTTACTGCCTGTGTATTTTCAGTCTGTCACTGACCCAGATTGTTTCTGTTCACCACAAAACATCCAGAAAACTATCAGTTCAATCACTGGAGCTTCGTTTAGTTTGTTTCATGACAAAAGAAAAAAATAAAATAAAATGTGTATATAGTATATGCATATTTTTTGCACCAGAATATTTTTAATTTCTATTTTATCTTATTTTATCACTGCCTTTTACTATTTTTTGTACCTTTTGTGTTTGCACCTGACACCACGTTAAGTTCCCCGTGCTGTAAACTGACCTTCACTGCTCTGGGCAACAAGAAACATTCCTCATATCTGATTTCTTCTGTTTTCTGCTGAAAAGATCTGAACGACGAGTCGAGAACTGAATCTAAACCGTGTCACAGTCACTTTATGTTACAGTGTGTTTTTGTGTTTGTTCATAATCATCAGTTTCAAAGACAAAACTTTTCTAAAGCAGCTGAAAACAAACATCAAACTCAACCTGAAATGAAATCTGCATGAATGTAAATGTAATTCAGAAGCAGATCTAAAATAATATGATATTATATTTATATATTTATATTAAAGGGATAGTTCACCCAAAATTGAAATTTCACTCGTTATCTCCTCCCCCTCATGTGGACTAAGGGCTGGGAGAAGTTTCAGAGTCCTCCGTGGCTTCTCTGAGTTACAGGGGGTCTCGGCGTAGCAGTGCATGTCCATATAACGGTTGCAAATGGATACCAACTGTCTTCATAACAAAAAGACACACCAAAAAACATCCACATACCTCCATATGTGTGTAGCGGAAGAAGAGGAGCCTCTGCTACAAAACAGCTTGAAATATAGACTTATTTAATTTTTTTCGGAAGAATTTTGCATTTCGGGGCTTCAATACAAGACGGACATTACATACGAGCAGCATGGAGGTATTTGGATGTTTTTTGGTGTGTCTTTTTGTTACGAAGACAGTTGGTATCCATTTGCAACCGTCATATGGACATGCACTGCTACGCCGAGACCCCCTGTAACTCAGAGAAGTCCACATGAGGGGGAGGAGGAGATAATGAGTGAAATTTCAATTTTGGGTGAACTATCCCTTTAAATTCCAGCTCATTTTCAGGAACGTTTCCTTTGAACCGTCTGATAAAAACCTCTGGTCAACCTTCAACCTTTTCCAATTTAACTTTATTCCTACTGTCTGACAGCCTGTCTGCTAGGTGTGTCCAGGTGTGTGTGTAGGTAGGTGTGTAGATGTGTGTAGATGTATGTGTGTGTGTGTGTGTGTAGGTGACCTCACCCCTCTGAAGGGCGAGCCGAAGGTCCCGGCCTCCTCCTCCTCCTCCTCCACGGCCAGGTAAACCTCCGCCGGTCCGGCCGGGGTCTTCAGGTTGGGGAAGGTCCAGGTCTTAGAGCGCGGTGAGAACACGTGGGCCCCATGCGCCTCTCTGTCTGTGGAGTCATCAATACAGGTATCGGTTATTAATCAATACAGATACTGGTTATTGATCAATAAAGATATTGGTTATTGATCAATACAGATACTGGTTACTGATCAATACAGATATCGGTTATTGATCAATACAGATATTGGTTATTAATCGGATTGATCATCATGAAACTTAATGTTGACAACTGAAGAAACTAGAAACTTCCAGTAACTGATCGATTTGATCAATGGAAAATTATTGTATTATCACTGTGTTATAATAACAGTGTTACCACTTTGTTATAAACATAGTGTTATTACAACAGTGTTACCACTTTGTTATAAACATAGTGTTATTACAACAGTGTTATAATCACACTGTAAGTTTAATTGTGTTATAACCATAGTGTTACAATACCAGTGTTATAATAACAGTGTAACAACCACTGTGTTATAATTACAGTTTATAGAACAGAAAGGTGAAATCCAGCGATCTGATTGGTTGTTAACCGTGGTATATTGAGCATATACCACGGCTACTATTCTAAAGCCTTATCACAGTGTAGGCTATCACTCCGCCTCAGGCACGTATGACTGGTGAATGGAAGTTGTTGTCATGTATCCATGACAACGGACTGTTGCAGTCCGTAGCAACAGACAGTCGATGTTTCTACGATGTTAAAAAATGGACTAAAGTAGTTGAATTCACATGTTTAAGGTGAACTTTGACCTCCAGAGGGTTAACAATGGTAGAGGGGACTGAGCAGTGACAGAGGAAAAGACCAGATGCAGAGCTACTTGGAGCTAACGTCTGGACAGCTGGGAACAGCTTTTTATTGGATAATATGTATTTCTGGTTGAATAAAACTACATGAAATTGATTGCGTATCCCTCTTTTATATTGTCATTATTGTTAACTGTTTTATAACTGTTTTATAAAAGCAATATATCACATGTCGTGATATATTGCTTAAGTAATGACCACAGTATTATAACAACAGTGTAATAACCAGTGTTATAATAACAGTGTTACAACCACAGTGTTTAGTGTAATAACAACAGTGTAATAATCACGGTGTTATTATAACAGTTATAACAACGGCGTGTCCGTGTGCCGGCACCTTCTCTGATGACCCCGGTCCCTCGTCCCTCCATCACGGCTCCGTACTGGATGGTTGGGATCAGCTGTTTGTGTGGGATGTAGCTCTCCTCCTGGTTGGTCAGCTCGCGGTCCAGGGTTCGAGCCCGGCGGCCGGCGCGGCCCGGCGACCCGGAGGAGTGGCGGTCCGACCCGGTCCGCGTCTTAGACAGACCGCGACCCGCCGCGCCGCTGCTGCAGTCGGGGAGAGGGAAGGTCCCGATGCCGCTGTCCAGGGTGTAGGTGGAGGCTCCAGAACCTGAGGACGAAGAGGAAGAGGATGGAAGGCTCAGAACGAATCTCCTTGTTGTTTACAACTACTTCCGGGTAGAGAACCAGCATGAGAACAATAGTGACGGACGAGAGTTTCACTATATATATCTAATTTTTCATGTCACTATCACCGTTTAGACTAATCTGATGTTTGTAAAGTTTATAAAACCAATGATTGGACAAACATTACTATTTCTGTGTGCACATTTTTGTAATTAGTCATGGTTATCATAGATTAGCCGGGCTAACGGTTAGCTACCTGTTTAACTTTAATAACTCAGTGACTCAATAAACGCTCCATGAAAAAATATTTTCTCCAGCAGATATCTGAGTTCCAACAAGACTGAGCTAACTGGAGTAGTTTCATGTCGTGTCCCACAACGGGAGGGTTTTAACAGCTGACGTCCTGCTGTTAGCTTAGCTACCGCCGTTAGCTTAGCTACTGTTAGCTGTCCCTGTCAGCTGCAGCCACTGATGCTTTCTAGACACTGTGATTCCCCCAAACTGAATAAATACAACACATAGCAACACAAAACACACACACAGAAATAGTAATGTTTCTTCAATCATTTCAGATTTGTCTAAACAGTGATAGGGCGTGAAAAACATATAGCTAAACTCTAGTTCGTTACTACTGTTCTCATTCAAATTACGTGCTGGTTTTCTACCCGGTCTAAGTAACTTTATTATCTTTTCTGGAGCAACAACTAATATTTTCATTTTAATTCATCTGCAGGTTTCTGTGAGTCATTGTTTGATCTGTAAAACAGTTTCCTGAAACAAACTCAGAGAATATTTCTATCTTTGGAGTTACAGTAGTTTGAATTCCCAAGATATATGGTTACAGATAATATCCTCCTATTGATCGACTGGTTCACAGGAGCAGGAGAGAATCACTCTTATTTATTATTTATCTCAAGCCGAGGTCCACATCAGTCCAGAATCCAGATGCAGTTTCACAGAGAATCACAAACTCACCTGCGAAGTGCTGAGAGTGAACTGAGTCTGCAAGGTTTTCATCGGACGTGATTTTCCCGATTCTCTCTGATCCCTGAAGAAGAAGAAGGAGGAGAAGATTTAAATCTGAATCTCACCAGTATTTAGTCCACAGATATTAAAAATAAAATAAAATAAATAGTAATACTGTCATCATCACTCACCTTGTCCATGTCGTCGCGGCTGCTGGTGTGACTGATGACATCACTGTGCTGGGCGAACACGGGTTTGGACGTCTTGCAGTCGAAGGAGAGGCGGCGCTGAGGGACGGCGATCACGTCCTTCCCGTCCACTCTGCAGACACAGAGAGAGACAGAAAACATTTCATTTATTCAGTTATTTATTTATTTATCCGGTCTTTTCTGTCTCTTCTTCCTTGCTGCTTGGTTTTGTTCTGCTGCTTCGTGTTGCCATGGTGACAGGAGCCCCCAAAAAAGCTGCTGCTGGTGTTGTTGCTGAGTCACTGTGGCAGAGTTGGTGAGGATGATGCAGCAGGTTACAACCAGTCAGCTGATCAACACTCAGATAGTCCTAATCAATCAATAGGGAGTAGGAAGTAGGGAGTATGTAGTATGGAGTAGGGAGTGTAGGAGTAGGGAGTAGGGAGTATGGAGTAGTGAGTATGTAGTATGGAGTATGGAGTATGGAATATGGAGTAGGGAGTATGGAGTAGGGAGTAGGGAGTATGTAGTATGGAGTATGTAGTATGGAGTAGGGAGTATGGAGTAAGGAGTAGGGAGTAAGGAGTAGGGAGTAAGGAGTAGGGAGTAGGGAGTAAGGAGTAGGGAGTAAGGAGTATGGAGTATGTAGTATGGAGTAGGGAGTGTAGGAGTAGGGAGTAAGGAGTAGGGAGTAGTGAGTATGTAGTAGGGAGTAGGGAGTATGGAGTAGGGAGTAGGGAGTGTAGGAGTAGTGAGTATGGAGTATGGAATATGGAGTAGGGAGTAGGGAGTATGTAGTATGGAGTATGGAGTAAGGGGTGAGGAGTAAGGAGTATGGAGTAGGGAGTAAGGAGTAGGGAGTATGTAGTATGGAGTAGGGAGTAAGGAGTAGGGAGTATGGAGTAGGGAGTAGGGAGTATGTAGTATGGAGTATGGAGTAAGGGGTGAGGAGTAAGGAGTATGGAGTAGGGAGTAAGGAGTAGGGAGTATATAGTATGGAGTAAGGAGTAGGGAGTAAGGAGTATGGAGTAGGGACGGAGTAGGGAGTAGGGAGTATGGAGTAGGGAATATGGAGTAGGGAGTAGGGAGTAAGGAGTAAGGAGTAGGGAGTAAGGAGTAGGGAGTATGGAGTAGGGAGTAAGGAGTAGGGAGTAAGGAGTATGGAGTATGTAGTATGGAGTAGGGAGTGTAGGAGTAGGGAGTAAGGAGTAGGGAGTAAGGAGTATGGAGTATGTAGTATGGAGTAGGGAGTGTAGGAGTAGGGAGTAGGGAGTATGGAGTAGTGAGTATGTAGTAGGGAGTAGGGAGTATGGAGTATGGAGTAGGGAGTAGGGAGTGTAGGAGTAGGGAGTGTAGGAGTAGTGAGTATGGAGTATGGAGTATGGAATATGGAGTAGGGAGTAGGGAGTATGTAGTATGGAGTATGGAGTAAGGAGTATGGAATATGGAGTAGGGAGTAGGGAGTATGTAGTATGGAGTATGGAGTAAGGGGTGAGGAGTAAGGAGTATGGAGTAGGGAGTAAGGAGTAGGGAGTATGTAGTATGGAGTATGGAGTAGGGAGTAAGGAGTATCAGGGCTCCAGACTAACTTTTTTGACTAGGAGCACAGTGGCCCCTAACTTAAAATTTTAGGAGCGCAAACAGAAAATTTAGGGGCGCACACCGAAATCGACTTGCAAAGTAAATTTTCACTGTATTACTGATAAAAACTTTGATAAATGCAGAAACTATAATGTTTAGACACACACCTTGTGGTAAACTCATCCAAGAACAGACCCACAGACCCCCCCACCCTGGGGGACAAGGTCCCTGTGTAGGACAGCCCCTGTAGTTTGGCCTCTTTGGCTGTTGACCCTGATTGAGCCACATGTGCACAGACTCCTTGGCATCAATCCCCCCCCCCCCCACCTCCCCGCCGCACGGCCAAAAAAAAAAAAAAATCTATCGATCAACAATCAATCAATAATCATTTCCGTTTGGGAGCCTCTGTGCAGCGCTGTTCTGCAATGCGAGTCAACCTGCTTCGTTCCCTTATGACGATTTGAGTACCGCTGCTGAGAGCGCGAGCATATTATGGGATGTTTAAGGTTTGTAGCGAGCCGTCGGAAGAAAAAAAAATATCACGGGTGACGTACAGCACACACACACACGCAGGTCGCCGGTCTGTGTGTCTCCTGCTGTTTCACACGGAGCTGCGCTGTGGAAAGACGTCTCCTCCGCTCCGAGATGTAGAGAAAAGAAACACACGCTTCTTTTCACACATTAGCCAATCGCAGTGGTCATTAAAAAAAAAAAAAATATCGGGGCAAATTTACTGGTCGCACATGCGCGAGTAGATGAAAAATTTACTCGCATTGTATCAAATTTTAGTCGCAAAATGCGACCATTTAGTTGCAGTCTGGAGCCCGAGTAGGGAGTATGGAGTATGGAGTAGGGAGTATGGAGTATGGAAAAGGGAGTATGGAGTATGGAGTATGGAGTAGGGAGTATGTAGTAGGGAGTAGGGAGTAGGGAGTAGGGAGTAGGGAGTAGGGAGTATGGAGTAGGGAGTAGGGAGTATGGAGTAGGGAGTATGGAGTAGGGAGTAGGGGGTAGGGAGTAGGGAGTATGGAGTAGGGAGTAGGGAGTGTGGAATATGGAGTATGGAGTAGGGAGTATGGAGTAGGGAGTAGGGAATATGGAGTAGGGAGTATGGAGTACGGAGTATGTAGTATGGAGTAGGGAGTATGGAGTGTGGAATATGGAGTATGGAGTAGGGAGTAGGGAATATGGAGTAGGGAGTATGGAGTACGGAGTATGTAGTATGGAGTAGGGAGTATGGAGTAGGGAGTATGGAGTATGGAGTAGGGAGTTAGGAGTAGGGAATATGGAGTAGGGACGGAGTATGGAGTAGGGAGTATAGGAGTAGGGAGTAAGGAGTAGGGAGTATGGAGTAGGGAGTATGTAGTATGGAGTAGGGACGGAGTAGGGAGTAGGGAGTATGGAGTAGGGAGTTAGGAGTAGGGAGTATGGAGTAGGGACGGAGTATGGAGTAGGGAGTATGTAGTATGGAGTAGGGAGTGTAGGAGTAGGGAGTAAGGAGTAGGGAGTATGGAGTAGGGAGTATGTAGTATGGAGTAAGGAGTATGGAGTAGGGACGGAGTAGGGAGTATGGAGTAGGGGGTATGGAGTAGGGAGTAGGGAGTAGGGAGTAGGGAATATGGAGTAGGGAGTATGGAGTAGGGAGTATGGAGTAGGGAATATGGAGTAGGGACGGAGTAGGGAGTAGGGAGTATGGAGTAAGGAGTAGGGAGTAAGGAGTATGGAGTAGGGACGGAGTAGGGAGTAGGGAGTATGGAGTAGGGAATATGGAGTAGGGAATAGGGAGTAGGGAGTATGGAGTAGGGAATATGGAGTAGGGAGTATGGAGTAGGGAGTAGGGAGTAGGGAGTATGGAGTAAGGAGTAGGGAGTATGGAGTATGTAGTAGGGAGTAGGGAGTAAGGGGTGAGGAGTAAGGAGTATGGAGTAGGGAGTATGGAGTAGGGAGTATGGAGTAAGGGGTGAGGAGTAAGGAGTAAGGAGTATGGAGTAGGGAGTACGGAGTAGGGAATAGGGAGTAGGGAGTATGGAGTAGGGAATAGGGAGTAGGGAGTATGGGGCTCTGTCCAAGTAAACTGTGGGAAGAAGATGAAGAAGGGGAGATGAAGATGATGAGGAAGATGATGTCGTCCTCTCACCTGTTGAGCAGAGTAGGGAGTATGGAGTAGGGAGTAGGGAGTATGGAGTAGGGAGTAGGGGGTAGGGAGTAGGGTGTATGGAGTATGGAGTACGGAGTAGGGAGTATGGAGTATTGAGTAGGGAGTAGGGAATAGGGAGTAGAGAGTAGAGAGCATGGAGTAGGGAGTATGGGGCTCTGTCCAAGTAAACTGTGGGAAGAAGATGAAGAAGTGGAGATGAAGAGGAAGAGGATGATGATGATGATGATGTCGTCCTCTCACCTGTTGAGCAGCTGCTGCATGAAGTTGTCGGAGCGCGCTCCCCGGTACATGACAGCGAGCTGGCCCTGCGTCGGGTCCATCACCACCTCGCAGGAGTGACCGCGGCCGGACCGCTCCACGTACGCCCGCTCCTCCTCCAGCGCGCGCCGCAGCCCCTCCGCCTTCTCCATCAGCGTGGAGATGTTCAGCCCCTCCACGCCCTCCTTGCACCTGCTCGCCGCCGTCTTGGCCGAGTCCCTGCCGATGTTGATCTTCCACTCCTTCTTCTCGTCCTTGGCCTTGGCGCCGTCCGTCTTCCTGCTCAGCGCCGGCAGCTTGCTCTTCTTCAGGCCGAACCAGCTGGCGATGCCGTTAGACGTTTTCTGCTTCACCTCCCCGCTGCTGCCGCCGCTTCCACCGCCACCGCCACCGCCGCCGCTGCCTCCTCGGTCCTGCTCCTGCAGCTTCAGCAGGTTCTCCTCGATGCCCTTCATCACCTTGATTGTGAAATAATGTACACATATATAATATGCAGATATTATGTGTGTGAGAGAACCCGTTTGTTACTGTGCTTTATCCATTTTTTTGTTAGTAAGTCATCACATACTAAAGTGGAAACGCTCACTCTGATTTTGTTTTGTTAGGTGAGGCATATTGCTCACTATGGAGTAGGGAGTATGGAGTATAGACCAGAGCAGCATTTTTATGCAAATGAGAATGACTGATGCATCCTGGGTAATTTAGGGGCAGTGCCCGGCATCCCTCCATTGAAAAGTTCAGCCTAACTGAATTGACAAAGTAACTAACAAAAAGTTGGCTATTAACAGGCTATTTACAGACAACACTTAGCCAAAACCTCCCGGTGATTCCACCAAATACGTGTAGATGTCTGGCTCAGACATTTCTGGCCACTTTGTGGAGTCATTGATCATTGTGGGAGGTTAAAGGAGCATACTGGTAGATTAATTAATTGTAATTTTTCAAGATAGCGTGAACGGTGGGTTTCAAAGAGGGTGTCAAAATAATTATGAGACATAGTGCTACAAAAGAAACAAAAAATAAAACATTCAAATTGATTGTTAGTTAGTCTACGCTCCATCAAAACACAAAAAGCCACTGAGTGCAATTTAAAAATGCCGGGTGCTGCCCCTAAATTACCCAGGATGCATCAGTCATTCTCATTTGCATAAAAATGCCGCTCTGGTCTATGGGGTATAGAGTATGGGTTTTGTTTTGTTAGGTGAGGTATATTGCTCACTTGTTTTTTGTATTTTCTTTGTTTTTAATTTTTGTTTTTTTTATATAAAGTCTCTCTATAATGTTTTTGTATTATTGAATGTATATTTGATACTGTTGGACCCCAGGGGATCCGTATAATAAACAAACAAACCAACCTTCTGCTCGATGGCCGACTGCGGGCTGGGCGCCAGCGGCTGCGTTGGCGGCGGCGGCAGCTTCTCCACCTCGGAGGAGGCGGGAGGCCTCGGCGGCGGCGGCGGGAGGCTGTCGCCGTACATTGGGTTCTTCTTCCCCTTCCCGCTGATCTTCGTCCTCTCCTCGGACTTGGACGAGTAGCGAGGGGCACCGGCAGCAGCAGCAGCGGCGTCGGAGGATGACGACTTCCCGCCGCTCCGGTGGACGGACGGCGGCGGCGGGCCGTGGTGACACGGTTTGGACGGAGACTTTGGCGGGATCTTGTTGGGGCTGCTGCTAACGCCGCCGTGGGGACCGGACTTGGCGCCGTAGGGAAGGTTCAAGGAGCCGGGACACTTGATGTTGTTGCGTAGCACCTGAGGGGCGTCGGCATTGGGCGACGGGAGGCCGATCTTACTCTTTGACACACACAGATCCTGTTGTTTCCCCGACGACGATGACGACGGTGGCGGTGGGTGAGACCTCCCCGATGCCGATGGCGGCGGCGGCGGCGGCTGCTGCTGCTGCTGCTGCTCGTACATCTGAGCCGAGCCCGGGTACTTCAGCCCCGCCGGCGCCACCGCCGGCGCTCCTGCTTTATGTTTCCCGTCCAGAGAGTCCGTGTGTCTGGAGTGTCTCTGCTCCTCCACGAAGCCGCCGCCTCCTCCTCCTCCTCCTCCCTCGCCGCCGCCGCCGGCCTGCAGGTCCTCCGAGCTCCGCAGCTTCCCCAGCGCGGCCAGCCGGTCCTTGAAGGCGTGGTGGCTGGAGTCGGCCGGCCCCCTTGCAGCCGCTGCAGCCGCGGCACTCGCACTCGCACTTGCACCCGGCCTCTTAGGGATGGAGGAGGAGTCGCTCCTCCTCGTCGGAGGAGGCGGTGGCGGATGATGATGATGAGCAGGGGGAGGAGTCTGTGCCACTGTCGCCGTTTCCTCCCTGATGTCCGCTTCCTGTTTGCGTGAGTAGCCGGCGGTGGAAACGCGGCCTTGAGCTTTACCGCGGGCGGAGGCAGCGGCGGAGGAGGAGGCGCTGGGGAGGCTGTGGTGGTGGCGGTGGTGGTTGACCCACACCGGGCTGTCAGAGTCTTCCTCCTCCTCCTCCTCTTCCTCCTCCTCGCCATCCTCGTCTTCGTCCTCCTCGCCATCTGAGGACGAGGAGGAGGACGAGGTCGACGACTGCTTCCTCTGAGGCGTCGCGGCGTTCAGGACGCTCTCCGGCAGAGACTTCACCAGCTTCCTGTCTCCTCCTCCGTTGGTCTTCGGCTGCGACGGGGCGAGGAGCCGCGGCGACTCCTCGTCCCTCGCCGCCACGTCGCACACGTTCTCGTAGTGCGGGACTCTGTGGGCGGTGGCCTTGGCTTTGGGCGCCGACAGGCTGCTGTAGCTGACGTCCTTGGCGGGCGGCGGCGGTGGCGGCGGCGTGCAGACGACGTCCTCGCCCTCGGGCTGCTGCGGCGGCGAGGTCGGCGCCGAGTGCGTGGTGGCCGGGTAGGACTCGGACCTGGACGGCGGCGGCGGCGGCTGCCTGCACCGCTCCGTGGTCGTGGCTCGGCGCGTCGGGACGGGCGAGTGGTAAACCTCGTAGTTGTTGGTGCGGCAGGGGATGCGGGAGCTGCGCGTCAGCTGGGGGCTCAGGCGCACGGCGGCGTTGGCGTTGGCGGCGTTGGCGTTGGCGGCGTTGGTCGGCGACTTGTCCCCCATCGAGGGGATCTTCAAGAACTTGAGCAGCTTGGACGGAGAGTTGATGGCGGCGGCTTTGACGTCGCTGAGGCAGGAGGAGCTGGGGCTGACGGAGGCGCTCGCTCTGACCGAGGACGACGCCTCCTCCTGCTCCGAGACGCCATCACCACCGCCAACACCGCCGGCGCCGCCGTCCTTCTCCGAGGGGTCGTCGGAGAGCGCCAGGCCGTTGTGAACGCCGTCGCTGGGCTGCAGGTCACAGTCTGGACGGTCCGGCTGCTGCTCCGGCGCCTCCTCGATCTCCGACGGCGCCGACGGGTGGACGGAGCCTCCCGCCGCCGCCGCCGCCGTCGGCTGCTGGTGATGATGATGATGATGATGGTGATGATGGTGTTTGTCTGCTGCTCGGCTTTTACTGTGACATTCAGCTGCAGCAGCGGCGGCGGCGGAGGCTTTGGGGGCGGAGCTACAGACGTGGTTGTTGCAGGGCGGTTTGGGGCCGTCCGGGCTCCTCTTGCAGTGTAAACAGCAGGCGGCGGCGTTGGCGTTCCCCCCCTCGCTCTTCACCGCCCCGTCCCCGTTGACGTGTTGGTGCGTGTCGGCGGTGGCAGCAGCGGTGGCGTCGGAGCAGGAGCAGTGACAGTGTGCGTGGTTGTGGTTGTGGTGGGGTTTGCACTGCAGCGGGAGGGGCAGCGGGTCGGCGGTGGCGGTGGCAGCGGCGGTGGCGAGCACGGCCTCGGTGGACATGAGCACCTGGCTGTAGTCGCAGAAGGACAGGCCGGCGGTGGACGGGTGGAACTTGAGCGGGTCCGTCTCCTCCATCTTGCGCAGAACCTCCAGGATGTGAGCTTTCTTCTTGAAGAAGGGCGACAGCGCCTCCATGGAGGCGGCCGGCCCCCGGGGGCCCGGGGAGGAGTGCTGTGTGCGGTAGCCGTTTCCCTGCAGAAGGAAGGACAGGAAAAAAAGAAAAGACACATTAAAGAGATACGCCAACATTTTTTTTTCACGTGTCTTGCCTCACTCCCGAGTCCATGACCAGCAGATAGACACCATCCTTTCGACTGTGCGTGCAGTAACAAGGGAGATAGAGCCGTATCGCCCGTAATTAGCTTAGCTCAAACACTGGAAGTGTATGGGTAGTGTTAGCCTGCCTCCACCTAAAGTCATCAGAGAAACTCTTCAGCAACTCTAAAGGGAAACCGGCGGGCCGATCTTCATCTCAGAGCTGACAAAACTCTCCGGTAAGGCATCTTGAGCGGTCAAATGCCGCTAACGGGACGAGATCGGTCAAAACGGAGGGTTCAAGCAAAGACGCTTTATTTTGGTTCAAGCTAGCTACATCGAGGGTAGGTTAGCTTCCTGTTTCAAAGTAAAAGCACAAATTCTATCGTCATGGTTTTCTGTATGTAAAGGGCAACGGGTGTTTTATTTTGTGAAAGTAACCGGAAGTGCGTTGGTCACAACGGCTAGCTTGAGTAGCGCCAAATTAAAAATTGTAAACAGCTGGTATTTAGACAAATTAACGACACACTGCTGATCTAAACGGCTACTTTCTCGCCTAAAAATGAAATGTTGATAAACAGAGTTTAGAGCTAAAATGAAATCAGCTTCTGACGTACGTGCACAACAAAACAAAGCAAAAGACCAAAATACAGGCAGGGGGAGGGGCTGCAGACACAGACACCACCACACAGGACTAGAAGCCCAGAGGTGATGATTAAGACGGATTTCATTTGTATAAGTCTAATGTTTATTTTTGGGCACAAAACTCCAGACCCAACCTTTAAAGTAAAATTAGCCGACCATCCCTCAGACTGAAATGAAAGAAGCACGACCCTCCCCTATTATCCTCCCTGGGGGCCCCTTCAATAAATATCGACCGGTCCCTAAAGATCAAGACTTGGTCGTGGTCGTGGTCGGGGTGGGGCTTTGGGTGCATGCGTAGCCTACAGGAAGTGAGATTAGCAGCAGGAGTCGCAGCATTGAAAACACAATACAGAGTGAAATGTCAGAGCGGCGCTGTGACGTCACAGTGAAACAGTAGCTGCTGCTGGAGAATAATCACCTTGGCTTGTGCTTCAGTCTGTGCAGGCTCCACCTGTTTGGCAGAGTCATTGTGCAGCTGTGCATTGTAGTCTGGGAGCGGTCCTGCATGGACCTGTAACAGGAGAGGCAGGAGGCAGTTATTATGATGACAGCGCACACACACACACACACACACACACACTAGAGGCCATTGTACACACACACACACAGACGAGCAGGGAGCTGCATTGTTCTGGCATCTGGTGGAACAATAAGACGCCGAGTGAAGAGACTCAGATCCATGACTCAGTGAGTCAGCTGGAGAATCAGAGCTCAGCACAAACAGGAAGTCGACGTGTTTTAACCGTTTCAGCTCCTTCACACACATCAGCTGAGGTCAAAACACCAGATCATCTTATAAAATATCTTCAGTTATTAATATACTAGATTCAGAGCAGCACTCATCCTGTACATGCACATTAAAAGAGTTGATGGATAAAGAGACAGATAAAAAATAAAAAATAAAGAATAAGAGAACATCTACATTAATAGCTTTAACACAAACATCTACCTTTATACTGTATGGAGCTTTAATACAAACATCTACCTTTATACTGTATGGAGCTTTAACATAAACGTCTACTTTTATTCTGAAGGAGCTTTAATACAAACATCTACTTTTATTGTGAAGGAGCTTTAACACAAACATCTACTTTTATTGTGAAGGAGCTTTAACACAAATGTCTACTTTTATTGTGAAGGAGCTTTAACACAAACATCTACTTTTATTGTGAAGGAGCTTTAACACAAACATCTACTTTTATTGTGAAGGAGCTTTAATACAAACGTCTACTTTTATTGTGAAGGAGCTTTAACACAAACCTCTACTTTTATTGTGAAAGAGCTTTAACACAAACGTCTACTTTTATTGTGAAGGAGCTTTAATACAAACGTCTACTTTTATTCTGAAGGAGCTTTAACACAAACATCTACTTTTATTCTGAAGGAGCTTAAACACAAACATCTACTTTTATTGTGAAGGAGCTTTAACACAAACATCTACTTTTATTCTGAAGGAGCTTTAACACAAACATCTACTTTTATTCTGAAGGAGCTTAAACACAAACATCTACTTTTATTGTGAAGGAGCTTTAACACAAACATCTACTTTTATTCTGAAGGAGCTTTAACACAAACGTCTGCTTTTATTGTGAAGGAGCTGGTTTACCTGATAGTGAGCCGTGGGCTGGTTTGGCAGTTTCTGCTGGAAAAGTTCACAAAGTGCTCGGTTCTGTCTCTCCAGGTCGAACACCAACATCTTCAGCTTGATGCACTCTTCTCTCAGATCCTGTTCACACACACACACACACACACACACACACACACACACACACACACACACACACACACACACACACACACACACAGACACACACACAAACACACACACACACACACACACACACACACACACACACACACACACACACACACACACACACACACACACACACACACACACACACACACCTTAGTCTACGATGTTACAGTGAAACCGTCCAGAGAACAGACTCAGGTTTAGTTTAGTTTAGTTAAGTGTGTTTATTTCGGTCTACCAGGTGTTTTACCTTCTGGTTGAGCAGCGCCTGGACCACGTGGTTGGCCACCTGAACACACAGACACACACAGACACACACGTCACACACCGACTCCACTAAATCTGTCGTTTACTGTTCAATTATTAGTTATTGATGAGCGTGAAGACCTCACCTCATCCAGACATCTCTCGTACGCCTCCCTCTGACTCTCGTTGGCCAACATCAGAGCTGAGTTTTCTGCCTGTGACCAGAAAATAAAAATAAAAAAACATCATGAACCTGACACCAAATCAATCAGAGATGAGTCACAGTAGTAAATATTGTTCAGTGTTTTCATTCCGATACGACACCGATATTGCAGCCTTGAATATCGGCCGATACCGATATCGATCCGATATGATATGATATCAGCACGACTCATACATACTTTCATTACTTATTTTGTAGAGTGGGATGTTAGAAAAGGCAACAGTATGAGAAAAACTGACCCATTTATTATTAACAAATCAATTGAATAGAATAAATAAAAAATAAATTAGGAGACCCTGAAAAATAAACTCCATAAATCCATAAAAAAATATACTTTTAAAGTGCAAACAGTTCAAGACAAGTTCATTTAAGTTATTTAATTTCTACCGGAGCGTTTATATCAGAGACTTTAGATGCAGCCTGATATAATCCGATTTTTGGCTGATATCGGACCGATATCCGATATCAATATCGGATTGGGACAGCCCTAATTTACAGCGGCTGTAACACTTTTAAAGGGATAGTTCACCCAAAATTCAAAGTCTCAAATCTCGCACGATTTGCACTAAGCAGTGAACTGAGACACTGGGAGCTTCCGCTACAAACAAGCTTAAAACATAGACTTTTTAAAATTTTTTGGGAACAATTTCTCATGTTGGGGCTTCAATAGAAGACGGACATTACATACGAGCAGCATGGAGGTATTTGGATGTTTTTTGGTGTGTCTTTTTGTTACGAAGACAGTTGGTATTCATTTGCAACCGTTATATGGACATGCACTGCTACACCGAGACCCCCTGTAACTCAGAGAAGCCACGGAGGACTCTGAAACTTCTCCCAGCCCTTAGTCCACATGAGGGGGAGGAGATAATGAGTGAAACATTTTATTTTGGGTGAACTATTCCTTTAAAAATAGATAATTTTTCAAAAACTAGAGGAACTAAACTAAAACTAAACAAGTGTCTCAAACACAGAAGTTCAAGATTCTGTAAATTGTTGTAGTATCGTTTCTCCTCAGGCCAGTTTGTTGCAGAGAGTTCAGGATGAAACTGAAATGTTTTCTTCTGTGTCTCTCGCTGGGTGTGTGTTTGTTTGTTTGGGTGTGTGTGTGTGTGTGTGTGTGTGTGTGTGTGTGTGTGTGTGTGTGTGTGTGTGTGTGTGTGTGTGTGTCTCACCTCCAGCTCCCTCAGTCGGTCCATCAGCTCGCTGCTGTTGTCCTCCAGGTACGACTCCACGTCCGCCTCCTCGCCCTCCTCGTCCGAGCCAAAGTCCTCGTCGCACATTCTCTGCTCAGTCTCATCGGACATTGTTCTCATCTGCAACAACAACACACACAGACACACACACACACACTTAGAGGGAAACTGTGAAGCGTCACGATCTCTACACACACACAGACAGATGATCACTTCTGCAAACAGGAGGCAGGAAGCATCAGATGCAGTGGAAGGGAAACGAAGCCGAGACAGAACTTCCTCTATCTATAACCAGACACGAGGATCAGAGTTTATTCTCTGACGTGTAGAATCACAGGAAGCAGGTGACTGACAGGTCGTCTCATCGTCTTCACCTCGTTGCTTCAGCAGGTTGTTATTCTACATCTAATATCACCAGTGACTGGAATAACAGCGTTGTAAAATAAACAGCGTTACTAACGGCGCTACTTTTTCCAGTAAAAGTTACTGTTTCCCCCGTTACAACGCCGTTACTGTTACTGACAATAAAATGCTCCGTTAATTGACTCAAGAAGTCCCGTCACTAAATAATAATAATACACCTCTTAAAGTGTAGTTATATGTTATATACACATTTGTTTCAGTCCTCCGCTTGTGTGGAGGAATACTGAGTGAGTTGGTTAGTTCCAGATAAACGGAGGTTCGGGGGGGGCGAGTAATATGACATATTTGATCATCTTATATAGCCTATATAAAAAATATTGTAATAGTTACTTTTATAATGTAGTAATTCAGCTACTAACTCAATTACTTTTGGGGGAAAGTAACTATAACTAATTATTACCTTTTAAAAGTAACGTGCCAAACACCGGTGGTATCGGATCGGTGTCGGGTATCGATCGATACACTAAGGCCCAATTTGACATATTTGAGCATGTTTGGAAAAAGATACGCTTTGTAATCTTTACGCTGGTAATTAGTTACTTTCATAATGTAGCAATTCAGTTACTAACTCAGTTATTTTAAATTAACTACCATAGTAACTATAACTCATTTCCTTTCAAAAGTAACGTGCCCAACACTGACTATCACATGAACACCCGACAAAACTCACATATGAAGCCTGTTGGTGTTTCTATAGAAACGTGTTATAGAGCAGTGGTCCCCAACCTTTAAACCACCGCTGACCGGTCACTGGTGGACAACTTTACAGTTTCAATTTCCAAAATAAAACATCTGAAAGTGTAAATTAGATAAAACAACCATTTATATATTGTTTTCATTCTCTCTCGGTGGTTGGGAACTCCTTATCTAGAGAGTTACCTCAGTGTTTCATCTACCAGGTCGTAACCACATGTGACAAACACGATCATTACACAACACCACAGCTCAGAGATTTGAATTCCTCCATCCCAAAAACAAACCTCCTCAAACACACAGTTAGTGCTGTCCTGTCCCTCTACAATACAGGCAACAAACGCCTAAAATATAAATCAAATAATCCTTTAAAATGAGTAAATAAATACATTTAAAAAGGCATAAAATAACCAAAAAGTAACAGAAATATAATAAACAAAATAAATAAATGATATAACAACTGTTTTCCTGTGTTGATTAATATCCAACAATGACTCATATAATAAACTGTTGGAGCAGGAACTATGATCACTAACGGTAAAAATAAATACAAAACTGGTCACTGTCATGGTTTTACTCACATATTACACATTTTTACACTTCATTTATCTTCATACACACATTAATAACACGTCAAAGTTATTGATCTTTCCACTAAATGTTCAGATTCTGATTCTGATTCACTGAACTGAACTGAACATAGAGCCGTGTTCAGAGAGGCCTGCAGCAGATGGTCTCACACACACACACACACACACACACACACACACACACACACACACACACACACACACACACACACACACACAGTCCTGAGGTCTTTGAACGCATCGTTCACCAGGAGGAAGTCGACATGTTTGTCTCTGAATCAAAACTATCAAACACTTCAGATTATAACGCTGATTGTCTCCCACTGTCAGCGAACGCCTCACACACACACACACACACACACGGACACACACACAGAGGAGGACGTCTGCTTCACTTCACACTGACACTGACATCATTACAACAACACACACACTGTTTATATGACACACACCAGGTCCAGTTTCAACACCATCACACACACAGACGTTCTGTATGTATAAGGACTTTGACGACACACACACACACACAACACAACATAATACACACACTTGTTGTCCACCTACTGTATCTGAGGATCCCTGATTGTTTCACACTAACACACACAAACACACACACACACACACACACACTGACTCTCTTCATGTCTGAAGCTTCAGCAGCAACTGCAGCTCTGCAGGAAACATGGCCGACGACCAGGAGCAGAGTAGGCTCAGCTCCAGGTGTGTCACTGTGTGTGTGTGTGTGTGTGTGTGTGTCTCAGTGTGTGTGTGTGTGTGTGTGTGTGTGTGTGTCTGTGTGTGTCAGTGTGTGTGTGTGTGTGTAGTAGGTGTGTGTGTGTGTGTGACGTGGACCCAGATCCAACTGTTACATCTTAAAGATCATTAGAGCGGATGAGACGAACCTGGATCTGTGGCCGGAAGCCAATCAGGAACTGGCACAGTTTACAGCAGCGTGTCAGACACACACACACACACACACACACACACACACACACACACACACACACACACACACAGTCTGACACACACTGACACATATACACTGACACACACACACACACACACACACACACACACACACACACACACACACACACACACACACACACACACACACACACACACAGTCTGACACACACTGACACATATACACTGACACACACACACACACATACACACACGGTTGTATACACAGAAACACTCAAATATTTACAGAGCTCCATGTGAGTGACTCATGAGTTCTGATGTGATTTTATTATTTAAACATTTAAATCCTGATTTTATCGACTCTAACTGTGTTTTCTTGTAACACTGTTAAAGGGATAGTTCAACATTTTGACAAACTGGCCCATCACCATAATCCCTATAGTCATAGCAGTAGGTTCATTACCTTTAATTGTCGGTGCAAGCTATTTTTAGAACGGCGGAGCAGAGCCGTGAGCTGCTCAGAGCTACGCTACGGAGGCTCATTATGGGATTTCTTGGTTTCCCCTCATCAAACTCATCAAATACACAATCCAACAACTCCACAACGCTCTGGTGGACAAGTTGTGAGCTGCACATTCACCACGCTATGAGATAATAACACAACGTTACCACACAGAGTTGTTGTAGAGGGAAATTCATGCAAAACCACTGATGCACGTTGCCTTCAGGGACAGTTTTTCATCAAGCAGTCTCTGCATTTCCCACTGTCCTTCATATACTAATATATAATGTATACTATATGATATATGATATATAATGTATAATACACATCATCAGTGACATCATGACGTTAAAATGAAACCGACAAGATTCAGATCATTTTCTGAATAAAAGAGGAAACAATCAGAGCTGCAGATTCTTATAGTGTGGAGGATCCTGAACGCATCACTTCCTGTCTCAGGTTTCCTATTGATTATTGGTATTGGATGATAACACACACACACACACACAACATGTAGCTCTACACACACACACACACACACACACACACACACACACACACACACACACACACACACACACACACACACACACACACACACACACACACACACACACACACACACACACACACACACACACACACAGGGTGAAAGCCTCAGCATGCAGTCAGGGCCGGTCCTAGGATGTTGGTGGCCCCCTAAACAAGGTTTTTGTTTGTGGCCCTGCACTCTAAGCGCAAACACCAAATGGTTAAACTGGTTAAAACTGAATACAGACATGTTTATTCCCTCTGAGGTTTGAGGCCATTTTCTCGACTTTTACATAATTTCTTAAATTGATCTTTTTAAGATACTTGCAGATGTAACAATACTCAAGTGTTTTATGTCTAAATATTAGAACCTCGGCTGTAAGCACACTGAGGCCAGTTTGTCCTACAACACTGTAGAAAGAAATAATTTAGGCCAAATGCTGGAAATTTGAGGTCTGCTTTTTGAAAAATGTCAAATCCCTTGTGAAAACACTCCTTCAGTCATGAGAATGAACTGTTTTGGTGCTTGAAATAGGATATGAATACAGTAATAGATAAGTGTAGAAAACAAGTCTAAAATGAAATTTTGTAAGATTGCTTTTTGAGCACAAATGTTGTCATTCTGCCGTTCTATTTTCACCAAATGTCTCAAATGTGAGATAAAAGAAGCTGAATATTGACTTCACATTACATATAAAGCTCATAGCTGCACGTGCAGACCTCAGGATGTTTAAATGACTTGATGAACCCCGGTACCTTTCTGATCATGTGGCCCCCCACCTAACGGCTGTGGCCCTAAACAACCGCATAGAGGGTTTATGCCAGGGGCCGGCCCTGGACGCAGAGCTCCATCAGCAGTGAGTTGTAACTGGAGCCGAGAGCCGAGTGTTTACAGGAAGATTATTGAACATCAGAGAGTCGGAGGAGGATTATTGATCCACGATCGACTCTACACACACACACACACACACACACACACACACACACACACGAAGCAGCAGGTTTAATGGACGAGTGATCGATGCAGATCATCGTCCATCCCAGCCCAGATCCAGGAACCAGAGAGAGAGAGAGAGAGAGCTGCAGTTATAAATACACTAATGCACATTAAAGCTCCGGGCAGCGCACACACACACACACACACACACACACACACACACACACACACACACAGTGAAATTACAGCGTGGACCCAAAGACAACAGCAGAGGGTCTAAATATACCCGAGTGGTTCTGTGGCTTCGTTTCATCTGCACTGGTTCACGTCATGAGGCTCCATCAGACACCACAGGAGAAGAAGGAGGAGGCCTCATTACCCACAATGCACCAGGCCTGAACCTTTAAACTCTCAGCTCTTTCACTTCACGACTTCAGACTCTGATTTTAATTAAAGATAAACTCAGACCAGACTCTTCACTGCTGCTGTGAAACTGAACCGAGTCTGTTTTTATGTTCGTTTGTTGTATAAAACTGAATGAATGATCAAATTTAACTTAATTGATCCAAACTAGGGATGCACATTTAGATTTTTTTTTTCCTAAGCAATTATAACCGTTAACGGATGAGATTCAACTCTCCATCCAGTGTCTGTGCCGACCGTGTGTAACGAAGCACGCGTTGCACTTAAAGTTTGTTCTGACTTTCTATCACAGGGAGTGCACAGCATTAAGTGTAAGTCCTCTCATGTAACGCTTTGCTGTGAAATACGGCTGAAGGCACCAGTTGACAAGCCCCCATGAGCTGCTAAAAAAAAAAGAAGAAGAAGAAAGTTCTTGTTATCAGTTAACAGTTTGTGTCCAAACAAATATCATTTAGCTCCTAAAATAATTTGGTTTTGTTGAGCATCTGTGTCTGCAATAGTCGGCTAATAAAATAGGACTATTTTATGTCAGTGGGTGTAGTGGCAGAAGCCTGCACAATGACCTGGCCTTAGCAATGACCGTTAGTGATTCAGAACAAACTAACTACACTGTAAGAGACAATATGTGTGTAAGCGCCATTTATTATTGTCTGTCATTTGCGCCGATTTATGTTAACTAGTAACATGTTTGAATGTGCTTTGAGTTTTGAGCCGTCTGTGTTGATGTTTGGGCTTGTGCGGCTTCCGTAGCGAGAGCAGGAAGTGAAGCGTTGTTGTAAAGAAAGTGTTGAATAAATGAGTGATGGCGGAAGCGACAAAGTCGTTTTACCGCCACGTCTGCAGCTCGACGAGTAGAAACGGTCTCCTGTCATCTCTCATGACTGGTTAACAGATCAAGAAATGAAGAACAAAGAAGAGAACTTAGATAGCCACTACAATGTGTATTATATTTACTGTATTAGGCTGCACTGTGTCATTTTGTAACATTTTTGGCTAGTGGTGTGCCGCGGGATTCTTTTAATGAACAAAATGTGCCGTGGCTCAAAGAAGGTTGAAAAACACTGGTGTAAAACATTTGGTTGTTTAACGTCTATCTTTAACATTAAACACTTAAAACTTAACGTGCAATTAAAGTTACAGTTGGTGTGTGTGTGTGTGTGTGTGTGTGTGTGTGTGTGTGTGTGTGTGTGTGTGTGTGTGTGTGTGTGTGTGTGTGTGTGTGTGTAGCCTGTGAACAGAGGCTCAGTGTGTCCCAGTGGGGCTGCCGTACCAGGGGGCGAGGTGGGGGAGGGGGGGGAGTCATTGACCTCAGTGTTCAGATCAGAATCTCACCACATGATCATCACGGATAAAACAACTCATGAGAATCAAGATAGTAATGAATTATTGATCCTCGTTCAATAAATCTTCTCTAATTGGATCATTTTATTTGATGTTATCTGAAAATAAAACATAAGAACTCAACTTGGACTGTAAATTATTGTGGTTTTTATAATTAGATTTTTCATGTCTGATACTAAACTAATGACAAATAACAGACAATAATAAATAACAAATAAAATACATTAGAAAATAATCTGCAGTTAATCAATAATGAAACTAATCGTTAGTCTGACTCTGTGCTGTGACCAATCAGAGACATGAGTGTAATGTTTCCCTCCACACCTTATGTACACACACACACACACACACACACACACACACACACACACACACACACACACACACACACACACACACACAGCAGAACAAACACCTGAGGTCAGATCAACTGAGCTTCTCTCTGTTTCCGCCCGTCAGTAAACGAAGGGTTAACCGACTCTGACAAAAGAGCCGCCGCAGGTTCGAGTCCCACAGTCAGTGAACAAAGGCCCAGGATCGAGTGTCGTCCTCTTACACACACACACACACACACACACACACACACACACACACACACACACACACACACACACACACACACACACACACACACACACACACACACACACAGTGTAAATAGACAGCCATGTGTCCCGGTGGACAGATTACCCAGCAGCCACTGCAGCAGGTCAGACCTGTTCTCGTTAACACAACGACGACAACGACGTTAAAGTTAATAAATTCAAGACCAACTGGAGCCGCAGCGATAGATCGATCGATTAATCAATAAATAACAAATAAAACCAAAGACCAATGAACAAACTGATCAACTGACTCAATATGGAAACCGACTGAAAGGTGAAGTTTAGATTTAGATTTATCTTTCTTATTGACGACGTCAAAACAGAAAAAAACTGAAGTGATTCAGTGAGACAGAAACTGGTGGACACGGTCTCTTTTACTTCTTTAAACTTATTCTAAGCTTCATTTACTCTTTTTGTTTTTATTTAAGACGTGTCTGCTGTCACAATTAGTCTCTTTTAAATGATTAAATCTATTATTGTTGTTAACGCCTGTTAGAAACGTGATGATTAACAGTTCATGTCCATCCAAACAGCACTAACTCTGATCAAACATCATGTATAGTTTTTTCTCTATTTAAATATTTTTTTATACATAATAGTACATGGGTCAATGACGTGATGCAACCCAATGTCAAGGTTTTTTTTTTCATAAAAATCTGATTTACAGGAAAATAAATCTAGACTCAAATGTGGAATAAATGTAATTCACTTTGGCAATGCAAGACTATGGTTCTTGACAAATTTTACATAATTTGTCACATCATTTAGAAGAAAAGCTGTGTTTAGGATGTCCAGTCCAGTGTTGCTAAAATGCATTAAAATTTGAATATAGAAATTCAGCAAAAAATCTATTTCAATTCAATGTTTTCAGAAGAAAGTAGGCTATACTTTTTATAAGTACACTTAAATTCACTGTAGGTGGATAACCTATTTAATATTTATCATTCTTTTGTGGTTACACCATTTGATATTCAGAGGTATTCAGTCTTACTTTTGTTAAAACAAATGGTTCATGTCATTTGAAACAGCATAAACCCAACATGAATACAAAATGTAGCTACATTTTAACAAATCTGATGCATACCTTTAAAACAATTTTTTATCTGTCACTGACCCACATATTTTTTGTTTAGGTATCGTTGTACATAGTGAAGTCTTTATATTTTTATTCCTTCAGTCTTTACGCGTCCTGTTCTGCTACGGTTGCCAGTTCATTTCCCGCATGTGGGATCAATAAAAAGTCTCATGTCATGTGTGCTGTCAAGATGTTTTGTCCACGTGTAGCTACAACGCTCTGTCCTGTGTCTTGTAATGTACAAAGTATTTATGTGGTTGTGTCGTTCTGTTAATGACAAATAAAGTTGATCTTGATCTTAAAGGTAGAGTCTGGAGTTTTGTTCGTTGCAGTTTGTAAACAAAACATTGAAACTGGGCCCCTCCTCTCGGGTTAAGCTGTGTAGCCTCCTGCAGACAGCAGCGGTTGTCATGACAACAAAGGAAATGAAATACAGTCTGAGGCTGTATTCGAAACCGCATACTATACTGCTAGTACGTACTGATTTGGCCAAAATGTAGTATGCATCATGCAGTATGCGAACAAAAGCAAAATCTGCAGTATGCGAAAAGTTCCCGGATGTCGTACTGATTCGGAAAATATTTCCAGTATCTGACCAGTCTACATGGCCTTCTGTATCCCACAATGCAATGCGCCCCTGACGTCCTAACCGTAACCAGAGCGTAACCAAAGACGGTAGTGTAGCCGTGTACCGTAACTATAGTTTAATAAAATAAAACTTAATGCAGACTGATCGGTTCATTGTAAAATATTTATTTGTTTTTTCTAAATGTGGTGATTTCTGTACGTAACGTTAGGCTCCAGAGCCCCGAGGCAGCGCTGCTTACACACAAGAAGCTTCACTTTACATTCAAACAAACTAATGCTACTGCCACAATTGAGATTTCATCAATGAGACCAACATTTATCTCCTAAAAATAATTTAAGCAGCCGGTGGTAAACCTTTAAAAACCTGCGGGTAAGTTAATTAGCGATGGTTTTCTCCCCCAGGATGACGACGGAGGTTGGCCGGCCGAGCAGCTCTGCAGACTGGCTGCTGCCTCTGTGATGTCCCGGTCGCTGCGGAGCTTCACTTCCCCGAAAAACATCGGAGCAAACTTCTAACCAGCCGTCATTTGGATAAACTGGTCGTAGATTTGGGATCTTAACAGTTACTTTCTCGCATAAAAAAATATTAAAACTTAATAAAGTTACATAATAACAGCACTAAAGCGAGAAATAAAACAGCTTTTAGCCTGTTTTTTTGCAGACTGAATCCCACATTCAGTATGCAGTATACAGTACATACTAACGCAGTATGCAGTAGGCAGTACGGTAGTATGCGGTTTCGAAAACAGCTTGAGTTGAAGCTCTGGAGCCGTGGGCCGATAGCCGACCATCACCAACACAACACCACAGCCTCCGGTGTTGTGTTGTTATGCCGTTGTGGTGAACTGGGAAGACGGTGTTAGCGGCGGATGCTAACCGCTACCGCTAGCCGAAGTTAGCATCGAGCTAGCTCACTACAACGGTCCTCATACTTGTTACCAGTCGAGGCTTTAGTTGTCAGTGACGGTGGGGAATCGGTCCGCGGCTCCAGCTCTTCACTCAGACTGTATTTCTTTTTCTCTGCGGTCCTGAGAGAGAGAGACGTGCTAGCTGCTAGCACTCATTAGCATCAGAGACAGCTAGCGCGGCTAGCAGCCCTGAGCCTCCTACTCTGCTGCACGTAGCTTCACCTGAGCTCCGTCATTGGCTGGAGAGAAAACACCGACTCTCTGGCCATAGATATCTATGCTCTCTCGCTCCACCCAACGTCCACGTGCAAAACAAAACAGAGCAAAAGACCAAAATACAGGCGGGGGGAGGGGGGGCTGCAGACACAGCCCCCACTAGGTGATGATTAAGACGGATTTCATTTGTATAAGTCTAACGTTTATTTTTGGGCACAAAACTCCAGACTCAACCTTTAATTAACGGTTGTTTTTGGAGCCAAATGTTTTATATATGAAACCTGTGAGTTTGGAGCCTCAGTGTCAGAGAAGAGAAACAGACTGAGGTGATTTAGACTGAATTAAAGACGAGTGAAAACTACGGTTTAGTTATTTTAACAGCTTCAGAGAACTTAAGTGAGTTTCATTCATCATTTTTAAACGACCAAACGATTCGTCTGTTCATAAGAGTTCAAACATTTAGATTAGATTAGATAGAAATTCCTATGCCAGGTCGCTCCAAAAGGAAATAAATACAATACCAAGAGAGAAATGTATGATACAATATATCCTACAATGTTTAAAACAATTAAAATACACGTTTTAAACCAGCATGGAGGCTCTGACCTGTGGCTGCAGCTCCTTAAGATGCTTGAAGACGAGTCCGTGTCCCGTCTCTGTCTCCGTCTCCCAACAACAGAACCAGGGAGCTGAGGGTGAAGAAAACAAACAAACACATTTTTAAAAACCTGAACTCCTCCATGTGCATTTGTTTCCAACGGAAAGGCGAAGCCGGTGAGAAATCAAACCACGGAGCGGTGGATGAGGTTATTTATCATCTACCATGTTACCATGTGTATATCTGTGTAGTCTTATCTGTCATCAACAAGAGATTAGCGGAAGCTCCTCTTCCCAGTTCGTCCAAATTTGACGAACCAGGAAGAGGCGCTTCGAGAAGCTTCCGCTACAAAACAAGCTTGAAATATAGACTTTTTAATTTTTTTTCAGGACAATTCCGCATTTTGGGGCTTCAATACAAGAGGGACATTACATACGAGCAGCATGGAGGTATTTGGATGTTTTTTGGTGTGTCTTTTTGTTACGAAGACAGTTGGTATCCATTTGCAACCGTCATATGGACATGCACTGCTACGCCGAGACCCCCTGTAACTCAGAGAAGCCACGGAGGACTCTGAAACTTCTCCCAGCCCTTAGTCCACATGAGGGGGAGGAGATAATGAGTGAAATTTCAATTTTGGGTGAACTATCCCTTTATGGTGGAAATACTAAAGAGTTAAGGTGGAAATACGACAGAGTTCCTCTTTCATTCTCATCCAGACTCTCAGCTTCCTCCTCCACTCGTCCTGTTTCAGTCTGAGAGTCACAAGACGAGAAAAACCACAGAGCTGCTGTTTGTAAAGAGACAGAGAGAGGAGGAGGAGGAGGAGGAGGAGGAGGAGGAGGAGGAGGAGCAGAGACCAATGTCACCTCTGTGTGTTGTGTGGTGTTGTGTTGTGTTGTGTTGTGTTGTGTTGTGTTGTGTTGTGTTGTGTTGTGTTGTGTTGTGTTGTGTTGGTGTGTTGTTTCCTCCTGAACAGGAAACCAGGAGCAGAGAAACGCTGCTGCTTCGCCCTCGGGGAGAAACCAGCGATCTGCAGACGCCACCATGACACCCCCTCTCCTCCTCCTCCTCCTCCTCCTCCCCCCTTCCCCCCCTTCTCCTCTCCATCCCTCCCCCACTCCACTCATCTATCTCCCTCCCTTCCTAAATCTCTCCTCTCGTCTTTCCTTTCATCTCTGACTCATTGTGAAGTGTAATGAAAGAAAAGAAACGGATGAATAATTCATCAGACTGTGAAAAATCCCTCCATCAGTGTTGGACGCGTTACTTACTACTAAGAAGTAATTATAGTCATAGTTACTGGTTACTTCCCCCCCAAAAGTAACTGAGTTATTACATTATAAAAGTCTACAGATACAGTCCTTGCTGCAGCCAGCGCCGGTTCGAATCCCGCATCGGGTGGCCCTCTGCTGCGTGTCATTCCCCCTCTCTCTGCCTCCTCATTTCAAAAGAAAACACAGTCTGAGTGAAGCACTGGAGCCGCGGACCGATTCCCCACCGTCACCGACAACTAAAGCCTCGACCGGTAACAAGTATGAGAGCCGTTGTGGTGAGCTAGCTCGATGCTAACTTCAGCTAGCGGTAGCGGTTAGCATCCACCGCTAACACCGTCTTCCCAGCTCACCACAACGGCATAACAACACAACACTGGAGGCTCCCGGTGTTGGTGACGGTCGGCTATCGGCCCACGGCTCCAGAGCTTCACTCAGACTGTATTTCCTTTCCTTTGTTGTCACGACAACCGCTGCTGTCCGCGGCAGGGGGCTACACAGATTAGCCCGAGAAATATTCACATTTAAAGCAGAAGTAAGCGATCCGGTGGTTTTGTCTAACTTCCTGTCAGCAGATGGAGTTAGCAGTCCCCGCCCTCGTCCCTACGTCACCACATTCAGGCGCATCCCTTGGCTGCACACACAGAGAGGACTGCCCCTTTATGCCGTTCTCTCTCCTCATTGGATAAAGGTTGTAGGATACAAGGAAAGTTTTCTCCTGGGCTCAGAGCAGAGCAGAGTGACTGACAGACCCGTGTTTCAGACCAAACACTCTATAGAAGTGATTGCTGTCGGAAGATACAACTATTTAAGACTTATATTAACACAAATATATCACTTCTGCTTTAAGAATCTGGAATCAGAGAATTTAGACTTTTTTTCTTAAATTGATTATTAGATTATCAAGATAGTTGACGATTAATTTAATAATCGATTATTATTATGTGATTAAATGATGAATTGTTGCGGCTCTAGAGTCAAGTAACGGTGCATTTTATTGTCGGTAACAGGGGAAAATGTTTTTTTGATTGATTACTCGTTACTGACAAAGTATTGTAGTTAGTAACGTTGTTTATTTATTTATAACGCTGTTATTCCCACCATCACTGATTCTTCTTCTTCTTCAACTCTGTTCATCATGTTTACATCCAACAAAGATAGTTCTGTTGTGAGCTAAATGGGACGCCCCCCCCACCACCCCCTCCCTCCCCGTGTGTCTGGCGGCTGCAGCAGAAACGTTTCCAGGCCGCGAGCAGCGTTAACTCTTCCCTTCACCACCTGATCCTGTTAGATCTTGTCAAAGTGAATTGGGATTAAAGGTGTTGGAGCAGCTGCCGCGTCGCAATCTGGGCCTTTAAACGGAGCAGAGCAGATCACCAGGTCACACAGAGCAAGGTTATTATAGCTTTATTTAGTTCTTATTGTAGAGGAATAGACTCGTTTTTATTGAGTCTCAGTCTTAGCTGTAGTTTTTATTTAGTCTTAGTTATAGTTTTTATTTAGTCTTAGTTGTAGTTTTTATTGAGTCTTAGTTGTAGTTTTTATTGAGTCTTAGTTGTAGTTTTTATTTAGTCTTAGTTGTAGTTGTTCAGGTTTTAGGAGAAAGCCTCTGTCAGACCTCTGAAGATGAACTTGTTCCCTTTTAGTTGCATCCATCCCATAATGTTCCCATCATTCACTCTTATCTAGCTGTGGTGTCGTACTCCAAGTCGTCCCATATTGAGCTGTGGCCTTTTCTTCTTATCGACCTTTTCTTATCGACAAGAAAACTACAACTAAGCTGCTGTTATCTGATGAAACTTTACTTTACTGCAGTTTAGCATCGAGGCATGGAGGTTGGAGCTAGTTGCTTTTTATTTTTATTTCAGTTTACAGATTATGTTTTCACTGCTAGTTTTAGTTTCAGTGAACTATAATAACCCCGTCACACACACACACACACGTGGAAGGAAACCGAGCCTCCTCCTCACTGAGGTGGAGCGAGGTTCTGCTGAGACGCTGCAGACGAACGAGGACGAGGAGGATATAGGAGATTCATGGAACGAGGGCGAAGCTGAAGCTGCAGAGGAAGGAGGAGGAGGAAGGACTGATCCCAGAGAGAGAGAGAGAGAGAGGGAGAGAAACGCAACAAAAGCTTCTTAAATCATGTCAGTCTCACTCCCGGGGATTTGGCAGCGACGAGGTCGACTCAGGACCCGTCAAACAGCAGCAGCAGCTCCATCTGCCAATCTGGACCCCACTTCCTGCTGCGTCGCCTCGGCCCAGAGAGGAGGAGGAGGAGGAGGAGCCACGATGTAAACAATGTGACAGAAAAAAACACAAACAAACAAACCAAACCCCCCCTTGAATCCTCCCTCACGTGACTGCTGGTCTGAGATCAGAAGCTTCGATCACAGAGGGAATGTAGGGCAGAGAGACGACGCCACGTGACGTCTGCACCGGTGATACAGATGCAGATAAATATCAAAGACGCAGAGGAGGAGGGGGGGGGGGGGGGGGGGGCAGATTCAGTCTGGCAGCATCACATACCCCCCCCCTCACCACCATTACCCCCCCCCCCACGGTGCAGCTTCCTGTCTGATGTTTGGCCGCATGAACCGAGACGAATCGTAAGCTACACAACAAGCAATATTTGGGATGAGGAGGCAGCAGAGAGAAAGAGAGAGAGAGAGGGGGGAGATGGGGGAGGTGGGGGAGGGGGAGGAGAGAGGAGGAAGAGGAAGAGGAAGAGGAGGGGGGAGGAAGAAAAGGAGGAGAGGAAGAGGAGGGGTGGGGGCTCCCCTCCTAAAAAAAAAAAAAAAAAAAAAGAGAGAAGAGAAGATACAAGAGGGAAAATCCAGAGAGGCTGGATGAGGATTCACCTCCATCCACAGCCAGGACACACACACACACACACACACACACACACACACACACACACACACACACACACACACATAGGCCGGTCCATGTCTGACACAACACACACACAGACACACACACACACACACACACGGGCTGAGGCTGCAGCACCGTGTTCACGTTTGGCAGATTTACGACACTTTGTTCTCCTCACTGATCCAGCGTTGTGTGTCTGTGTGTGTCTGTGTGTGTCTGTGTGTGTCTGTGCGTTGAAAGAGTGTGTGTGTCTGTGTGTGTGAGTTGTGTCAGACAGAAGAACATAAACCACAGTGTGTCAGAGAGCTGCTAACTGCTACGAGCTAACACACACACACACACAGACACACGTCAGTGCTTTAACCTCAACACACCGAACATCATCAGCTGTGACAACGACATGAATCACCGTCACCAACAACATGAACACATCTACTGATACAACCCCCCCATCATAACCCCCCGACCCCCCCTCCTCTACCACCTCTACCACTGATCCGGGGTCAGCTGCTGCTCACCTCCACATCAGAACCAGAACCGTCCGGTCGACACCAGCAGAAGAGGAACTGTTAACATTTCTGTCTCTCTCTCCTCTGTCACTCCGTTCTCTCAGAGGAAGCCGGTCTCCTCCTCCTCCTATTCCTCTTTTTCCTCTTCCCTTTTCCTCCTCCTATTCCTTGATCAGGCCCGGCACTGTCCTCCTTCTCTTCCTCCTCCTCCTCTTGGTCCTCCTCTACCTGGTCCCGTAGCGTTGTGAGTCTGCAGAGCTGCTGCTGCTGCCGAGTCTCCCATTGTTCCAGACAGAGAGAGAGAGAGAGAGGCAGCGGCTTCCTCCTCCTCCTCCTCCTCCTCCTCCTCCTCCTCCTCCTCCTCCCCCCCGACACTCAGACCCTCCTACTACAACAGCTGTGGACCAGCCCCCACCCACCTCACTGCCGGTCTCTTCCCCTCCCTCACCCCTCCTCTTCCTCCTCCTGCCTCTGCTGCTGCTGCTGCTGAACATTAAGGGGATAGTTCACCCAAAATTCAAATTTCACTCATTATCTGAGAGGGATCTGTGTGCAGGGACCAGGGCGCCGCCATTAGCTCAGCTCATCCACACCGGAAGTCACGACCGGAAGTTGCTTTTCTTCGTGTCTATTATATCTCTGTTATTCTAAGAACCCCCTCTCTCTCTCTGGCCTGTCTAGCCTCTACCTGCTCTTTTTACTAAACTTAACCAACTCCTTTCTTCATTGCCTAAACCCAACCAAAGCACCCACCAACCACATTTCTTTTTTCTCTCACTCTCCTGGTCTGCTGTCAGCAGGAGCGGCGCTAACCGTTAGCCGTTAGCCGCTAGCCGTTAGCAGCGTTTTTTAGTAACTCAATATCAAAACGATCCATGCAAAAAAACATTTAGTTAGCTCAATCATGTTGTAACTAAGATATCCGCTGGAAAACAATATTTTATTATGGACCATTTGAGTTACTGAGTTATTTTTTTTGATCTACATAGAAATGATACACACGAAGAAGAGCAACTTCCGGTCGTGACTTCCGGTATGGATCAGCTGAGCTAATGGCGGCGCTCTTGTCCCTGCATACGGGTAGGCTACTCTTGCATTATCTACTCACCCTCATGTGGACTAACACCCCGTCCTGACATACAGCGATGCGACAGCGACGCGAGGAAAAGTGATTAGAATGCGTTACTTTTCAATCAGCCTGTCCTGACGCCGCGAGCAACATCGCTCCGTCCAGCGATGTCACTCAACCCTGAAAAAAATCGCTCACTCTCTCTATCTGGACGACATTTCGCGGCGGTGGTGTCCCGCCCCTAAACACTTCTTATTGGTTGATAAGTCCACGCTGCTTCCTGTTGACGAGCTAGTTATCAGAGAGAGGAGAATATGAGAGGAAACAACACCCAAAGATGTGAGAAACGGCAACCAGGAAATGCCAGGAATCTCAGAATAGCGCCGCAAGTTTGTGTACGTCCCTCGATACTTTGATTGGTTTGGATTCTGAACCAATAGAATAAACTTATTTAATTTTTTTCGGAACAATTTCGCATGTCAGGGCTTCAATACAAGAGGGACATTACATACGAGCAGCATGGAGGTATTTGGATGTTTTTTGGTGTGTCTTTTTGTTACCAAGACAGTTGGTATCCATTTGCAACCGTTATATGGACATGCACTGCTACGCCGAGACCCCCTGTAACTCAGAGAAGCCACGGAGGACTCTGAAACTTTGAATCTGAAACTGTGAAAAATTGGAATTTTGGGTGAACTATCCCTTTAACCCTGCAGCTGCCGGTCGGAGCAGGGGGGGGGGGGGGGGGGGGCAGAGCTCAGCATGGAGCGGACAAAGGACGGGAACCACACACACACACACACACACACAGGATATCCGAGCGCTGAGTCGTTCGCTGCCCCACAAACACAGAAACCGTCGTCGGCTCGGAGCTGTAAGAGGATTGAGATCTGACCCAGGAACAGTTACAGCCGATCAGCGTCCTGCTGGGGATCAATGAGCAGACACACACTGCACTTATTCTCTCTCTATAATGATAATAATAAAGATTAGAGTCGCAACAATTACTCGAACAATAATCGATTATTCAATTAATAGTCAACTATTTTGATAATCTAATAATCGTTTTGATTTTGTTAAAATGATGAGAGAATAAATGACAATGGCAAAATAAAAGTTATTCCCTCCCAGATTGTTCCATTCATCCTATGTCACTGAAAGTGACATAGAATTTGAATATTTGACATCTGCACAAACAGTAAGGCCTCCTCATCTAGACAAATCTATACTGCCATCTGATCAATGATCAATTGATGAATAAATAACACTGTAATATTATTAGAACTTACATTTTTGATAATAATCCTTTTACTAGACATGAAATATATTGTATTTGTAACATGTTGCAACCATCCCCGGGCCCGGGGTCAGTTGCAACATCTGACTCCTTACACTCAAATGCAAATTGTGAAGAATGTGGATTCTGTAATTATCTTTAAATTGTGTTGACTATTAACAGACAAATGTAAGTTTATTGTATAAAAATGTGGTTTGTCTAATCCAAACGGTCTCTGAGTAACAGAGCCAAATACAAAAAGTGTTGCAACTGTCCCCCCAACTGTCTCCCCTAGTTTTTAAAGAAAAAAAGGCTAAATTCTCTGATTCCAGTTTCCTAAATGTGAATATTTCTGGTTTCTTTGTTCCTTTATGACAATAAACTGAGTCTCTCTTTGGTTTGTGGACAAAACAAGACATTTGAGGACGATGTCGTCTGGTGGTTTGAGAAACACTGACTGATGTTTTATAACATCTTTTAACATTTTATTGACCAAACAATTAATCGATAGATTAATCGATAACGAATATAATCGTTGATAATAATAACATTAAAGCAGAAGTGAGTGATCCGGTCGTTTTCGCTAATGCTGCGTTCCAGGCAGGCTTTTGAAATCGTAAATTACAGCTTCAAGTCACAACTTACGACTTTGTAGCGTTCCAGGCAACCCACTCGTGTTTTTCCGACCTGTTTTACCGGTGAAAGTCACTATAACGGCCACTCGTAACTTCTGACCCGTGAACTCGTACCAGATCGAACTGGTACGAGTCGAGTTCACAGGTCGGAAAAATACGAGTTTCCTTGAACGCACCATAACAGTCCTCGTCGCTACGTCTCCACATTCACGGCGTCCCTTGGCTGCACACACAGCCCTGCATGCCGTTCTCTCTCCTCATTGGATAAAAACTGTAGGATACGATAAATGTTTTCTCTTCGGCTCAGAGCAGAGCAGAGTGACTGACAGACCCGTGTTTCAGTCCAAACACTCTATGTAAGTGATTGCTGTCGGAAGATACAACTATTTAAGACTTATATTAACACAAATATATCACTCACTTCTGCTTTAATAATAATAACAATAATAATGTGGGTGTTTGTCATGTGTTTGTTTTGGCTGTTATGTCTAATCAATAACAAAGAAAGAGAAAGTAATACATCATCTGATCGATTGATCGATCGGCCGTTATAAAGCTCATTAAAACCTGAATGTGACTTATTCAGATGGACTGACAGTTAGAGGTCAGAGGTCAGTTAGGATTAGTGTCAGTCACACTGTTCGTTTGTTGGTTCGTTCGATTATTGATCAATAAAACGTCCTGATTATTATCTGTCTTTGTCACAATAAAATAAAATATGTAAATAAATATGTAATAAGATAAAATAAAATAAAACTGCAACAAGATGATTTTTTTATTATTCAGTGTTGTAATTAGGCCTACATGAAATATAACGGATGATTATTAGTTTATCAAAACAACATGAGATTATTGATCAGTCAAATAACTGTTTAAGCTTCAGGAGAATTCCCTCTATAGCTATTATTATTAATATCAATATTATTATTATTATTATTAATAATAATAATAATTCACAGTGACAGTTGTGTTTCTGTGTCAGATCTTTGTTTTTGTTCATTTTAAATAAAGTTTTACGATCTGTCTCCAATAACACGACAGTTCAACAGGGTCAGGCTGCGTGTGTGTGTGTGTGTGTGTGTCTGACTCATCTTCTCTCCATGGTAATGAACCCTCATCATCATCATCATCATCATCATCATCATCATCATCATCATCATCATCATCATCATCATCATCATCATCATCATCATCATCATCATCATCATCATCATCATCAGACCAGACCCTCTAACCCGAGTCTGATGACAGTGACCGGGCGCCACGGCAACAACAACGATGACAACTACAACAACAACGACAGCAGCAGAATGTGGCGGAAAACACAATAAAGTGACAACATCCCAACACCATGTGTGTGTGTGTGTGTGAGGGGTCAGTGTGTGTGTGTGTGAAAGTGAGAGACTCTTGTTTTAATTTGACCCTAATTGAGCAGACGAGGGTTCTGACCTGGATCTACACCACGACCCTCTAACCCCCCCTAAACACACACACACCACGGACACACACACACACACACACACACACACACACACACACACACACACACACGGACACACACCCCGGGGTCAGGGTGTGTGTGTGTGTGTGTGTGTCTGCTCCTCCTCTACGACTCCGCCTCTGGAACTCCCTCCCCCAGCCCATCAGAGACTCTCCATCACTTCCCCTCTTCAAATCCCGACTGAAGACTTTCCTTTTCACCCAAGCATTTAACCTCCCCTACCCATAAGTTTTTTATTTTATTCTTTATTTATATTCTTTGTGTTGTATTTTACTGCATCTGTAAAGCGTCTTTGGGTCACTGAAAAAGCGCTATACAAAATTAATGAATTATTATTATTATTATTATTGTCATTCAGATCTGACCACAACACTGGAGCCTGTTGGACCAGTGTGAGTGTGTGTGTGTGTCTGTCCGTGTGTGTGTGTGTGCGTGTGGGGGGGCGGGGGGGGTCAGAGGGTGTTGGCCCAGATTCACAACAACATTTTTTTAAAGTCTGAGACGAAACAAGACTGAGAAGGTTTATAATGGCGCATTTCCACTAGCACAGCTCAGCTCGATACTGAACACAGAGATAAACTGAAGTATTAAACTACAGGAGCTGCTTCTGTCAGACTGAACCCACCGGTTGTGTTGTGTTGTGTATGTGTGTGTTGTGTAGTTGTGTAGTTGTCCTGCTGACCACAACACAACACAACACAACACAACGCAACAGCTTCACCTCAACACACACACATCACAGAGCAGAGTCCAACAGGTTCATGATGAGTCAGAGACACAGATCTGATCTGAGTTCAGCTGCTGGAGAGACGGAGGAGCTGGAGGAGCTACGACTGATACTACTACTACCACTGTTACTGTTATACTGTCATTACTACTGTTACTAATACTGTTACTACTGTTAATACTACCACTGTTCCCACTGTTACTAATACTACTACTACTAAAATACATATACTACTACTAGTAGTAGCACTAGTAGTAATGTAGTGCCCTTCTTGTACCAATAAGATGGGCACTGGGCACGGTGGCTGGTCTTAGGTGTTCGGATGCGTGCGTGTGCGGTAAAACAATGAGTGCCCAAAACGAGGTTACACTAGTAAAAACAACATTTATTACAACAAATACCTCTTCCGTAGTGGCAGTCAGGACACAAAACGACACCTCAAACACGGTCAAAAACTGTGTGCCTTGGACCAGCAACACCTGGCCCTGATTGCCCTGGGTTTAAATCACCCCCGCGACCCGGAAGTGTGTGACGCCACTTCCGGTGTCAACGGAGGTTACCACAATAAACCCGCCACATAAAAATCACAAAATAAAGGCTCAAATGGCTCCTACAAGAAATACTACTACTACTACTACTACTACAACTGTTACTACTACCACTTTTAGCTACTACTCTGACTACTAGTAGTAAGAGTTTATAAAAGCTGTCGGTAGAGGAAAGTGAGATATTTATATTTTGTTATGATAATATTAAATACCCACACGGGAAGAACCTATAGGTGTTAATATAGGTTGTATATAATATATGTGACATACATAAAATTGGCTGTTTTCATATATACGCATATATGCAAATATATGGTGCATATATGCACAGATAAACTGCATATAGGTTTCATTAATGCACATATATATATCCTATATATCCTCATGAGGATATATGTGCATATATGAAACCTATATGCAGTTTATCTGTGCATATATGCTGCATATATGCACCATATAGTAGCCTATCTCCCATAAATAGTAGCATATACGGCGCGTATATATCATAGACTGTTAAAGAACGGCCGTAGCACCGTGACGTCACCCATTGGTTTGGGGGAGTCTGTTTTGTGCCGCTACTACGGGGGTTTGAGCCGCGCCATGTTGGATTCTACTTGCCATATTTGGAGCGGTGCGGCGGTTAGCCGGCCGAGAGCCCGCCCACTGGCCTCGTAGCAGCGGTCGCCGGACCTGTCACTCAACGTTTCCGCGCCCTAATTGGCCAGAACTTTAAACCTAATAATAGTAAAACTGTAGAGTTTAAAAAAAATTCACCCCCCTCAGAGTGTGTGCGGGGGTAGAAACTATCGGTTGAGACCAAAAAAATAAAATGTACCAGGCTGTAAATATGTTTTTTTAAGCTGTAAAGTCGGCTATTTTAACATGGGAGTCTATGGGGAATGCTGCTTTCTGACACCAGCCCCCAGAGGAAGAAGAGGGGATTGCAGTTTGTTGAACGAGAAAGTGACTTCACTTCTCAGACTGACAACTGCCCCCTTGGTCTATATGAAAACAGTCAATTTCATGTATGTCACCTATATTCAAACCTATATCAAAACCTATAGGTTCTTTCCGTGTGGGTATTTACACAGCTAACAGTAAGATTCAACAACATTACTCGAGCCCCACAGTACCACTGGTCTCCTAAAGGGGGCGGAGTCATGGAGAAACCCACGTGACACAGATACAGGAAGCTGAGTCGTCATGGGTCGTCGTGGTTTCTGTCATGAGGAACAAGTTCAGCTTCGGTTTGGTCAAAAAACCACTTTGACCTTTGACCTGAGACCAGATCATCACAGACCTGAGACCAGACCCACAGAGCTCTGTAGATGAATGAGACTCTGAGCAGCAGCTCCTCCACTCGACCTGAGTGCCGGTCACATGGCGGCCTGCAGCCTGCAGCCAGCAGCCTGCAGCCTGCAGCCTGCAGCCGGCGTGGAGCAGCAGTGTGTATAAAAGGCCTATTGTCAGCAGCAGCAACGTCCCCTCTGCCCCGCGGTCTGAATCCCACCGGCTCAAAGACTCAGTGTGACGACGAAACACATGAAGGAGATGAAAGCTGCTGCTGCTGCTGCTGCTGCTGCTGTTAATGCTGCTGCTGCTGCTGCTGCTGCTGCTGCTGCTGCTGCTGCTGCGTCACATGGGACTTTAACTGATGCAAACACCATGGAAATCAGCTGCATCACACTCAATGACTCCTCTTCTCGTCAAACCAGACATTTACATACACACACACACACACACACACTGACACACACTGACACACACAGACACACACACACACACACACACACACACACACACACACACACACACACTGACACACACACACGCTGACACACACACACACACACACACACGCTGACACACTGACACAGGAAGTCTCTCAACAAAGGACAATGAGACGCAGCAGCACGACGACGATTAGTCAAATAACAGAACGGAGTTGGTTCCAGATTCTCAGGTGATCTCAGCAGGTGATGATGCTGCTCTACATCTGCTGCTATACACTTTTAAAAATCATAAAATAGAGCAAATAAAATTAAAAAACAGCAGTAAAACGGTATAAAAAACGGGCAAACATGGTCATTAAAAGCTAATTTAAAGAATAAGACACACAGAGGTGAAGCTCTTCTCCTATATTTATGCAGATACCATTATCTGCCCTTTTATTTCTTATTAGTTATAACTGCTGCTGCTAACACGATGTGCACTTTATTTTCACGGGTGGCAACGCTGTTCATTAATTGTTCATTAATTAATGTGCATGATTGTCCTCGGCAAATAAACAATAAAATGAAAAATGAAAATGAGAGACGCGTCCTCCAACTATATAAAAGTAAAAAACAGCAAACAGACTTTACGTGGATATTAAAGGGATAGTTCACCCAAGATTGAAATTTCACTCATTATCTCCTCCCCCTCATGTGGACTAAGGGCTGGGAGAAGTTTCAGAGTCCTCCGTGGCTTCTCTGAGTTACAGGGGGTCTCGGCGTAGCAGTGCATGTCCATATGACGGTTGCAAATGGATACCAACTGTCTTCATAACAAAAAGACACACCAAAAAACATCCAAATACCTCCATGCTGCTCGTATGTAATGTCCGTCTTGTATTGAAGCCCGAAATGCGAAATTGTTCAGAAAAAAAATATTTCAAGCTTGTTTTGTAGCGGAAGCTTCTCGAAGCTCCTCTTCCTCTTTCGTCATATTTGGACGAACCAGGAAGAGGAGCTTCGAGAAGCTTCCGCTACAAACAAGCTTGAAATATAGACTTATTAAATTTTTTGGGGGACAATTTCGCATTTCGGGCTTCAATACAAGAGGGACATTACATACCAGCAGCATGGAGGTATTTGGATGTTTTTTGGTGTGTCTTTTTGTTACCAAGACAGTTGGTATCCATTTGCAACCGTTATATGGACATGCACTGCTACGCCGAGACCCCCTGTAACTCAGAGAAGCCACGGAGGACTCTGAAACTTCTCCCAGCCCTTAGTCCACATGAGGGGGAGTAGATAAAGAGCGCAATTTCAATTTTGGGTGAACTATACCTTTAAAGGTCAATCTTATCTCTTTATTATGTATATATATATTTATATTTATATTATTATAATAGCATGCTGGTCTCCTCTGAGCTGAACAAGATCAAACTATTTAACATAATTCAGAATAAAACGATGTGATGTTCTGTTTCCAGATGCGGTTGAAGGTGACGATTATTTTCATGATGTGAGAATTTAACTGAGACGTTTTATAGACGACTGATCAACAAAACATTTAGTAGACGAGTAATAAAACTATAAACTATAATCTGTAGTAAAGGCTCGGTTAGCAGATGGAGCAGTGAGCTGCTGTTGCTGGTCAGATGGCGGCTGAAGGGAGAGAAGTCGCGGACGGTAAAGAGTGAATGAGGAGCAGTAAATCAGAGGTGGAGGAAACAATCGTCCATTGAGGGACGACAGTTTAATGTGCACGGCTCAGTGTGACGATGCAGCTAGAAATCTCCACTTCAGCAGCACTTACACACACCAAACCTTCCACTTTGATCCCTTTCTATATTCTGAAGGTTTTTACAGAGGGGATTGTTGATATATCATTCACAGCCTCATTTATACAACATTTTATTCCTAAAAACATGGTGAAATTTGATTTTTTTTTTTAGGGCTGGTGACAGTATTTTCTCATTTACAGAGTGATAAAAAGAGATATCCAGAATCCTCCTCTGTAAAAACTTCTGACTCTAATATGTCAACTAAATAAAACAAAGCAGCTTTATCCATTGTTCAGATTTCTGTTCTGGAAATGTATGCAGATTAGCACATATTTAATTAGATATTACCTCATTTACATATTTAAAGATAAACTTTAATGTCAGTGATGAACGTGGGAAGTTTCATGGTGACATCTGTTAGTTTAAATGTTTTTACCCTATTCACCTGTAGTGTCTCAGTTTAACTGTAACAGATGATCTTCTGATAATAATCGCACCAAGAAAATCTATAACAGTGACATCATCACTAAGCTAACAGTGTGACGTCATAAACCTGCAGAGAAGCGTCACCTGAGGGTCTGATGACGAGTCAGGTGACGCTGGTCTGACCCAGGATCAGGAGTCTAACGCCTGACGGGGTCATCGTCCTCTGGGTCGACTCCTGGAGATCCTGGAGATCCAGACTAAAACACCAACCACCAGACTGAGGGATGAAGCTGTTACTCACTGACTGACATGAAAACACAACTACTATATCTATATCTGTCTATACTTCAGATCTGGTCACCACCTGACCGCCCCCCTGCCCTCAGGCAGACGGTAGCCTACAGACAAATTAAAACACGCACAAACAGACTTCTGATAGTTTCTTTCCTAAGGCCATAACACTCCCTGAACCAGAAGCGCTGATGCACTTTTGCCATTTGCACTGTTATTTTTAGCCTATTTATATATTTTTATACATTTTAGTTACATAGTTATTTTTTTCCTGCTGGCCAGAATGGTTGTGTATGTGTTTTTTGTGTATATACCGGTATATTTGTTTGCATTTGTCGACACAGAGGCCACTGGCAATTTCGTTGTATTTTCTTTTACAATGACAATAAAGCTTCTATTCTATTCTATCTCCTGAAACCTCCTCTCTGTCCTGATGAACCAGGACCGCTGGACCTCAGACCAGAACTCTCAGACTGAACCAAGACCACATCAACAGGATCTGGATCAGGACCAACAAACCAGAACCAGAACCAGGACCAGGACCAGAACGACCTCAGAGACGCTGACGGTGTTTCTGTTACACTGATGAGACTGATCAGTGATCAGCTGACTCCTCTGGCTTCGTCTCCTCCTTCGATGTTCGGTGATAGAAACCGTTTGTTTCAGTGAGAAGCTCCAGAGGAAACAGCTGCTGCCAACCAGCGATTCCATGTGTCAGCAAACGCCTCCTCCTCCTCCTCCCTTTCTTCTCCTTTTCTTCTTATTCCTCTTTCTACCTTCTTTCCCTCCTCCTCCCCTCTCTTCCTCTCCTCCTCCTCTCCTCCTTCTCTTCCTCTCCTCCTCCTCCTCTTCCTCTCCTCCTTCTCTTCCTCTCCTCTCTTCCTCCTCCTCCTCTTCTCCTCCTCCTCCTCTTCCTCTCCTCTTCCTCTCCTCCTTCTCTTCCTCCTCTTCTTCTCCTCTCTTCCTCCTCCTCCTCTTCTCCTCCTCCTCCTCTTCCTCTCCTCTTCCTCTCCTCTCCTTCTCTTCCTCCTCTTCTTCTCCTCTCTTCCTCCTCCTCCTCTTCTCCTCCTCCTCCTCTTCCTCTCCTCTTCCTCCTCCTCCTCTCCTCTCTTCCTCCTCCTCCTCTTCTCCTCCTCCTCCTCTTCCTCTCCTCCTTCTCTTCCTCCTCTTCTTCTCCTCTCTTCCTCCTCCTCCTCCTCCTCCTTGTGGAGGTTGAACCAGGTCGGAGCTGAGGAGCAGCAGCAGGAGGAGGTCAGTGGGTCGTCATGACGACTTTGGACTCGAACTCAGGTTGTTTCCGAACAATCTAACACAGCGCGTTGCCACGGTAACCTGCAGACATCCCAAAAACACATCGCTGAGGAGACGGAGTCGACTCGGCAACGTTTACAGCTCACAGCTGTTTGCTCCACCGATCAGATTCTGCTTCATATAAAGTTTAAAGTGAACTATTAAAATATTATTATTGTTTAATCTGACGAGACTCAAACACGCTGATGTTCATTTAGCTTCATTAAAGCAGCAAAAATATTCACTATTGTGAAACTGGTGCATGTGTTTCTGTTGAAGTTTGTAGTTTTATTGCTCATCTAAATGTTAGAGTCAGTTATTTATACACAGTTACTTTTATTCCCTGTTCTTGTTCTTCATGTTGTTAAAACGACTTCATTACAGGTTTTGTTGTTGCACCGTTGTTTCTTCATGTCATTGTTTTATTTCCACTGTGTAGACTTTATCATCATCATCTTTATCATATAACCCTTTCTTGTCAAAATGTCTCATTTCTAGTCAAAACTAATCTCTTTCCACTTAAAATAAGACTCATCACCTAAAAATTAACTTGTTTTAAAATAATTTTCAATAATTTTCACTTGAAATAAGTAGAAAAATCTGCCAGTGAAAGCAAGTTTTTTGTGCTTGTAATAAGAAAGAAAAACTTGCTCCACTATCAGATTTTTCTACTTATTTCAAGTGAAAATCTGCTTGAAAGAAGTAAAAACTGTCTAAAAACAAGCTGCTTGTTAATGTGATGAGTCTGATTTGAAGTAGAATGAGATTTGTTTTGACTAGAAATAAGACAAATATTCTTGGTAAGATTTTGAGTTTTTGCAGTGTATTGTTCCCTGGAGACAAATAAAGTTTATTGAATTGAATTTTTCTTCAAATGAGCTAAAGTCTTAAATAAAGGTTGTGACTCAGCGTTCACAGCTGGATCAGTGACCTCAGACCGTCAGAAGAACCAGTCGGAACCGGTTTAGTTCTCTGACACCGGCGAATCCACGGTAACGGGTCGTCCAGCTCAGACTCAGACTCAGAGTCTCTCAACATCTGGACACATCTGGCTGCCAGACTACTACTCATCATCATCATCATCATCGTCATCCACATCCTTTCTCCGAGGTCGGGCCAAGAGGAAGATGAAGACTATTTATGGTTCAGAGCAGCTCAAAGTTTTGAAATTGTGTTTCTCTCAGTCCTTCATCGCATCGCAGACAATAAACGTTTAAAACAATCTACCAATCTAGATATAAATAGGAGCATTATAGTCACAAGCAGCAGTTCAAGTGCAAATTAATAACAGTAGTAGGGATGTCATGATTATAGATTTTCTTGGTACGATTAGCCTACAGCTCCTCAATAACAACTTATTTTAAAAGGGATACACCAACATTTTTTTTTTCCGTGTCTTGCCTCACTCCCGAGTCCATGACCAGCAGATAGACACCATCCTTTCAACTGTGCGTGTAGTAACAAGGGAGATAGAGCCGTATCGCCCGTAATTAGCTTAGCTCAAACGCTGGAAGTGTATAGGTAGTGTTAGCCTGCCTCCTACCTAAAGTCGCTAATTAGCTTAGCTCAAACGCTGGAAGTGTATAGGTAGTGTTAGCCTGCTTCCTACCTAAAGTCGCTAATTAGCTTAGCTCAAACACTGGAAGTGTATGGGTAGTGTTAGCCTGCCTCCACCTAAAGTCGCTAATTAGCTTAGCTCAAACGCTGGAAGTGTATGGGTAGTGTTAGCCTGCCTCCACCTAAAGTCGCTAATTAGCTTAGCTCAAACGCTGGAAGTGTATGGGTAGTGTTAGCCTGCCTCCACCTAAAGTCGCTAATTAGCTTAGCTCAAACGCTGGAAGTGTATAGGTAGTGTTAGCCTGCTTCCTACCTAAAGTCGCTAATTAGCTTAGCTCAAACACTGGAAGTGTATGGGTAGTGTTAGCCTGCCTCCACCTAAAGTCGCTCATTAGCTTAGCTCAAACGCTGGAAGTGTATGGGTAGTGTTAGCCTGCCTCCACCTAAAGTCGCTAATTAGCTTAGCTCAAACGCTGGAAGTGTATGGGTAGTGTTAGCCTGCCTCCTACCCGAGCTGAAACCAGCAGTCAGAAGCTGATTTCATTTTAGCTCTAAACTCTGTAAATATATCACTTTATCAACATTTCAAACATGTTTAGGTGAGAAAGTAGCCGTTTAGATCAGCAGTGTGTCGTTAATTTGTCTAAATACCAGCTGTTTACAATTTTGTTTGAATTCGGTGCTACTCAAGCTAGCCGTTGTGACCAACGCACTTCCGGTTACTTTCACAAAATAAAACACCCGTTGCCCTTTACATACGAAAACCATGACGATAGAATTTGTGCTTTTACTTTGAAATAGGAAGCTAACCTAGCCTCGATGTAGCTAGCTTGAACCAAAATAAAGCGTCTTTGCTTGAACCCTCCGTTTTGACCGATCTCGTCCCGTTAGCGGCATTTGACCGCTCAAGATGCCTTACCGGAGAGTTTTGTCAGCTCTGAGACGAAGATCGGCCCGCCGGTTTCCGTTTAGAGTTGCTGAAGAGTTTCTCTGATGACTTTAGGTGGAGGCAGGCTAACACTACCCATACACTTCCAGTGTTTGAGCTAAGCTAATTAGCGACTTTAGGTAGGAGGCAGGCTAACACTACCTATACACTTCCAGTGTTTGAGCTAAGCTAATTACGGGCGATACGGCTCTATCTCCCTTGTTACTGCACACACAGTCGAAAGGATGGTGTCTATCTGCTGGTCATGGACTCGGGAGTGAGGCAAGACACGAAAAATATATATATATTAGCGTATCCCTTTAAGACAAATGAAAATAAACTGCAGGGAAACACAAAGAGACTCTGTTCAACACAACAACACACACTCACACTGACTGGACTAATCCCTCTGTGTGGGACCGGGACCGGCGGCGGTTTGCGTGGACTTGGTTCTACCTGAGCTGATTAAAGCCACATTCCTGGACTGGTTTCCTGTGGATGAATCAGAGGTTTGTTGCAGCTGCTCAGATTCCTGAGTCCTGCATTCACCTCTCTCTCTCTACACACACACACACACACACACACACACACACACACACACACACACACACACACACACACACACACACACACACACACACACACACACACACACACACACACACACACACACACACACACACACACACACTCTCAGATTCCTCAGGCACCTTTTCAGCGGTGATGAGGTTTCAGAGCTCGTCGTCGTGTGTGAGGACGAGGACGAGGATGAGGATGAGGATGAGGATGAGGAGCAGAGAGACGAAGAGACGAAGCTTCAACTAATCTGACGTGTAAATAATCCCAATGAGGAGGAAACAACACAACAACACAACAACAACAGGCCACCGGGGAAACGATGCAACACACACACACTCCCTTTGATCACATATATGCAGTGTGTGTGTGTGTGTGTGTGTGTGAGGATGATGATGATGAAGGTGGCGTCTCTCCTCCCTCCTGCTGTGAGCTTTGTCTCATCCAACCGACTCTCTGCTGCTGCAGCCGATGAATATTTCTGCACCAACATTAACATTAAAAGGATAGTTCACCCAAAATTCAAATTTCACTCATTATCTCCTCCCAGTGTCAGTAATCGCGCAAGATTTGGACGGACCAGTAAGAGAAGCTTCCGCTACAAACAAGCTTGAAATATAGACTTATTAAATTTTTTTCAGAACAATTTCGCATTTCGGGGCTTCAATACAAGACGGACATTACATACGAGCAGCATGGAGGGATCTGGATGTTTTTTGGTGTGTCTTTTTGTTACGAAGACAGTTGGTATCAATTTGCAACCGTTATATGGACATGCACTGCTACGCCGAGACCCCCTGTAACTCAGAGAAGCCACGGAGGACTCTGAAACTTTGAAATTTGAATTTTGGGTGAACTATCCCTTTAATACTGATGCAGAGACTCCAACCAGAGTGTCTGCTGAACTACAGCACCTGAATGCAATACACACACACACACACACACACAGAGGCGATAAAAGCGGCTGCACTGATCACTGATAAGCCGAGGTCTCAGCCCGGCCGCGCCGATCTTCAAAGCCGAGACGTTTACACATGTGGAGGTCGGGGGGGGGGGGGGGTCTAATGGGGGGGGGGGGGGGGGGGGGGGGTTGTAGAGATATGAGACCACAGGAGGGTCAGACACCTGGACTCGTGCTGCGTTCAAGGCGACTCAGAACTCTGATCTTTCCGACCTCCTACTTTAAATAGATAGATAGATAGTTCAACATTTTAGCAAATCGGCCAATTGCCGTAATCCCTATAGTCATAGCAGTAGGTTCGTTGCCTTTAATTGTCGGTGCAAGCTGTTTTTAGAACGGCGGAGCAGAGCCGTGAGCTGCTCAGAGCTACGCTACGGAGGCTCATTATGGGATTTCTTGGTTTCCCTCATCAAACTCATCAAATACACAATCCAACAACTCCACAACGCTCTGGTGGACAAGTTGTGAGCTGCACATTCACCACGCTATGAGATAATAACACAACGTTACCACACAGAGTTGTTTTAGAGGGAAATACAGAGACTGTTGATGAAAAACTGTCCCTGAAGGCAACGTGCATCAGTGGTTTTGCATGAATTTACCTTTAAAACGGCTCTGTGTGGTAACGTTGTGATATCTCATAGCGTGGTGAATGTGCAGCTCACAACTTCTCCACAAGACAATTCATGCAAAAAAACTGATGCGCGTTGCCTTCAGGGACAGTTTTTCATCAAGCAGTCTCTGTATTTCCCGCTAAAACAACTCTGTCTGGTAACGTTCAGTAGCTGTTTTTGTGTCCTTTGTAATGTTTTTATGTCTTCGCTACGTGAAGAACTTTGAATGTAAACTTTGTCCCGGTCCGACATGTTGTTGGTTTTTCTGGTGTCTCCAACACGCAGAGATTCAGAGTTCCGATTTGTCTCGAACGCAGCATCGGATCGACCACAGGAGATAAGATCAGCTGAGGAGCTGAGGACCAATCAGAAGCAGCAGCTGCTTTAATGATGCGCTCTCACTACAGAGACACTGAGACGTGTCAAACTGAGACAAAACAAACATCTGAAGACGTCTCGGTTTAATCTGAACTTCTGTCAGTAACTAACAGTCAATAGATCAGCTGATCAGCAGCTGCAGCTTTAACTCTAAACCACCATCGTTACAGATCACAGATCAGCCTGGGGACGTTCATTCACTAAAGAGACAAAAAAAACAGTGAAAATGCTCATGACAGTTTCCTGGAGACAAATACGGCGTCTGACGATCAGTTAGTGAAGCTGATCTTCTGTTGATCAGATTCAACTTCTGGTTTGTTCGTTATCAGTTTGTTCCGATATGAATTTATCTTTTTGGTTTCCTGAACTCACACACTTTGAGTTTGAGTTTATTTCGATCGGCAACTCAGAAAAACACAACCATGATCCATCCAAAAGAAAGGGTTCATAAGGCTGAAGCTGTAGATAAACCTTTAAAGGGATAGTTCACCCAAAATTCTAATTTAATTTGCTCCGTGCAGCACTGCATGTCCATATGACGATTGAGAACGGAGCTCACTTTTCTTCGTCCAAAAAGACACAACAAAAAACATCCAAATACCTCCATGCTGCTCGTATGTAATGTCCGTCTTGTATTGAAGCCCCGACATGAGAAATTGTTCAAAAAAAAATTAAAGAAGTCTATGTTTTAAGCTTGTTTGTAACGGAAGCTCCCAGTGTCTCAGTTCACTGCTTTGCCTGTGTCTGTGCAAATCTTGCGTGATTTGCATCGACACCCAGTTCACGGCTCCGCAAATCGCGTGAGATTCCAGCAGAGCAACACTGGGAGCTTCTGCTACAAAACAAGCTTAAAATATAGACTTATTTAATTTTTTTCGGAACAATTTCTCATGTTGGGGCTTCAATACAAGAGGGACATTACAGACGAGCAGTATGGAGGTATTTGGATGTTTTTTGGTGTGTCTTTTTGTTACAAAGAAAAGTTAGCTCCGTTCACAACCGTCATATGGACATGCAGTGCTGCACGGAGCCCCCCTGTAACTCAGAGAAGCCACGGAGGACTCTGAAACTTCTCCCAGCCCTTAGTCTACATGAGGGGGAGGAGATAATGAGGGAAATTTCAATTTTGGGTGAACTATCCCTTTATACCTTTAATTCATACATATAGGCTAAATACATACACACCACCTACAGCAAATACCAAAAACTAAATAGGCTACTAGAGATTCCAGCATTTCTCACTTTCCTGTTGAGGGGTTAGTGTTGGGATTAGTTTCCTACCGATCAGCCGATTATTCGATTATTGATCATCAGACTGTATCAGCTGGTGTGTGAGCAGCAGCAGCAGCCAGCAGCCAATCAGACGGCAGCTCTGTGCCACGTTTCCCTTCAGGTCATAACGAAGCCTGAACAGCGCCGGTCTGTTACTGTGAACAACATGTGGGACGAAGGCGTGTTCCACATCTGTGAACAATTAGAGGCTGTTGAGCCGAGCAGAGCAGAGCAGAGCAGAGCAGAGCGAGCAGCACTTATCCTGCCCATTACACTCCAATAAGTCACCGCCGCCGCTCATGATGTCATCAGCGCCGCTCAGATATGTAATCTCAAAGTTGCACTGGGACACGAAACTTCAATCGAGCTCCAACAGCGACTCGACTCAGGGCCATAAATGTGATGTAGTGACTGAGCGCAGAGTGGAACCACATTTCAGTCCTCAGGATGAGACGTTCACTGGTTCCTCATGTTCTGCTCCAAACTGTGACACATCCACACACTTTTATTCTGAAAATCCTCTCAGCCTCCATCACTCCTGCTCACATGAACAAACTCACAATCTTTCCAAGGAATATTTGTCTTATTTCTAGTCTAAACTAATCTCTTCCCACTTAAAATAAGACTCATTACCTAAAAATTAACTTGTTTTTAGATCATTTTCACTTGTTTCTAACAAATTTTCACTTGAAATAAGTAGAAAAATCTGCCAGTGGAAGCAAGTTGTTTTGTGCTTGTAATAAGAAAGAAAAACTTGCTCCACTATCAGATTTTTCTACTTATTTCAAGTGAAAATCTGCTTGAAAGAAGTAAAAAGTGTCTAAAAACAAGCTACTTTTTAATGTGATGAGTCTTATTTTAAGTATAATGAGATTTGTTTTGACTAGAAATAAGACAAATATTCTTGCTAAGATTTTGAGTTTTTGCAGTGATACATGAACCAACTAAAACAAAAACCAACAACTGACCAACAAAGAGACGACGCTGTAACGACAACGACCAGATATACAGTAAATGTTTGAGCTTCACTGTGATGTGAGAGACAAACTGGTTTTTACACGAGGTCAGCTGGAGCGCTGCTGTCAACTTTTTGACGTTGACAGACCGTGTAAAACCAGAGATGGAGTTAGCTGTTATCCCGAGAGCCGCGTATATCCGTATAATGGAGTCTACAGGGCAGCAGAATGCAGCCTCTAAATAACACATTATCTGCAGAGAAACTCCTTCATTTCACCAATATTTAGTTCTGATAGGCTAGTGCTATTCCCCTCTGAGTCCGGGGTTAGCTGTTATCAACATCCGGGGTCTGTAGGTTGACCTACTGACCTCTGACCTGGATGATGTCATCTCTGAGCGCCGCGCGGCTCATTCTGATAATAATCATTCTGCTTCGGCATTCGGGTCTGTCAGTGCCCGATCCGTACCCGGAACACGATCCGTTCCAGCGCTTCTGCGCATGCGCCGTTTTACGGCATTAGCTTCAAAGCTATGCTAACTGATAGCCTAGCAGTAGAGCAGCTAAAAGTCCGCCGTAGCGTTGTTAAAACGTCACTTTATTAATTTTAAATATTTTTTCATGCGAGAATAATCTGTGGTCAGTTTATCCAACTGACGTCTGTTTGGAAGTTTGCTCCGGTTTTGGGAGAAGTGCAGAGCTACTGGGAGCAGAGCTGGGAGTAGCCACCGGGAGCTAACGTTAGCTCGCTGCTCGGCTCATCTCAGAGGCAGCAGCCGGCCGGCTGAGGTGATCGACCGGTCACCCAGACGTCGTCATGCCGGTGGAGAAAGCGAGCAGATTAATTTATGGTCTTATTGATTAGTTTGTGTAAATGAAAAGTGAAGCTTCAGGAGGAGCTGGTCAGAGGAGCAGTGCTGACTTGCTGCTGTCTGTATGTGCAGAAATCACCACATTTACATCAATAAATAAATGTTTTACAACTAACTGATCGGTCTACATTACATTTAATTTAATCAGAAATAGAACAGAGGGGAATTCGTTGCGACGTGCTTGTGTTTTTCCTCATAGAATGTCTCTGTTTTCATGCATATCCGCGGTGTCTGCCGTAAACTAAAAGAAGGGGGAAGTGCGCATGTGCGTGCGCATGCGCAGAAGCGTCCTGGAACGGATCGTGTTCCGGGTACGGATCGGGCACTGACAGGGTCCATTTTTATCTCAACTAGCCGGAGCTTTAGTGAGTCCAGGTTGAGGAGAGGAAGCCTGTGGAAGCTGAACTTCATCCAGCTGCTCATTTTGTTCTGACAAGTCGGAAACATGCAGAAACGAACCGTAGCATTAGTGGTAGCAACAAGCCGCGCTGCACGGCGCTCAGAGATGACATCATCCAGGTCAGAGGTCAGTAGGTCAACCTACAGACCCCGGATGTTGATAACAGCTAACCCCGGACTCAGAGGGGAATAGCACTAGCCTATCAGAACTAAATATTGGTGAAATGAAGGAGTTTCTCTGCAGATAATGTGTTATTTAGAGGCTGCATTCTGCTGCCCTGTAGACTCCATTATACGGATATACGCGCCTCTCGGCTGGAGCTCATTTCATCACAACCACTTGTAATGACACCAAAGTTATCTGGGGGAGGAAATGATCGGATTTTATGCTAGAAATAAGGTCCAGATTGTAAAAAAAAACGGAAATTCCCCTTTAATGTGAGACAATTATGAAAGAAATGAAATAAAAAGAAAATCCTGCAGCGTGCTCTATAGCAGCCATCTTGAATCCTCATGTCGGGGCCGGTGGAGCTTCAAACTTCAGGGAGCGTTCGAGATTTGGAACATGAACGCACCGTTAGAACCAGTAAAGTCCGGTTCTGCTGCATGGATCTGAAGCTGCTGGTGTTGATGATGTAACTGCAGCTCTGAGTCCAACCTGGATGCGACCAGAGAGATGATCACATCACATCCACTCATCATGAAGTCATGGGGTTTGGTTTGGTTTCGATGGATCTCTGTTCCACTGAGCCGTCACTGATTTCCTTCTTTCACCATAAACTGCAGCGTTTTGTCTGCGAGCGCCAACAGCAACAACATCCACAACGGCAACGAGAAGCTGCAGCAGCGTTAGTTACATCAACACACGGTTCTGAGGACGAGACGTCATCTCTTCTGTTTCAAAGCTGAACCGACCGACCGACTGCTGCTGCTGCTGCTGCTGCTGCTGCTGCTGCTGCTGCTGCTGCTGCTGCTGCTGCTGCTGCTGCACTAAAAGATTCATTGAGCATTTCATAAAAAGATCTTCAGTGAAAGTTAAATATTTTACAGGCTGAACGCCGGCCGTCCCCCCTCGTCCCCCCGGCCCAGAGCTCATAACTCAGAACTCAGGGTTCAAACAGCAAACAGCCGTCCTCGTCTCTGACCTCACGCTTGGTGCTGGTTCAGGAGCCAAGATGAGACAACGAGACCAGAATGAGAGCAGATCTGGACCTGGACCAGCTACGTTGACATCACCGAGATGTTTCAGACCAGAGACCTGCAGCTCTTTACTGAGATCACACACACACACACACACACACACAGCTGAAACAAACATCATTGATCATGATTAAAGGAGAATTCTGGTCATTTTTGACCCCTAAATCGTTGTCCTGATGGTCACCCAGTGTTGGTTGGAGCAAAAAAACGCGACTAAAGTTGATGCAGGCAAACCAGACTTACCATGGCTACCCGGCGCTAGCGCTAGCCACAACGCTAACCTATGGGGGCAATTCTTTCAACCACAACAAACACCCAGAAAACAATCAGATATCTCTGGTACATGACTGTACCTTGACATCCTTAGAGACACCACTGAACTCATATAGTGTAGAGTAGAAACAGTATAAACTTTGTGTTTTTGCATGTAGCCACTCACCTCAGACAGCCCAACTGTGCGTTCACACCAAAAGCTTCCAAAGCGTCAAAATGCTTGAGGATGCGCTACAGACAAGACAGCTCCCAAAACAGCAAATATTTTCAGCGGCTTTGGTCGCTCATTATCCTACAGTTAACCATGGCTCAACTTCTCGTCTGGTGACGCTTTGGAAAAGCGGTGACGCCAGTTGACACTTTGGTCGCTCAGTGTCGCCGGGTTCTCATTGAAAATGAATTGACTTCCGGCGATTTGACGCTTTGGAAGCTTTCGGTGTGAACGCACAGTAACTCTGAAACATCCCAGAAAGACATTACTATCCCATCACAGAAACTAACACTTTGTCCTTGTTGTGATGATTTCTTTACTAAAATAAACAGTGGAGCAGTGCAGTGGTAATGTCCAGAATATCTCTGACTGTTTATTTTAGTAAAGAAATCATCACAACAAGGACAAAGTGTTAGTTTCTGTGGCGGGGAGAGCAGGCGCTCTGTGATGGGATAGTAATGTCTTTCCAGGATAGTTCAGAGTTCGGCTATCTGAGGTGAGTGGCTACATGCAAAAACACAAAGTTTATACTGTTTATACCAAGGGGGCAGTTGTGGGTCTGAGAAGTGAAGTCACTTCCGCGTTCAACAAACTGCAATCCCCTCTTCTTCCTCTGGGGGCTGGTGTCAGAAAGCAGCATTCTCCATAGACCCCCATGTTAAAATCACTGACTTTACATCCTCAATAAACATGTTAAAAGCCTGGTGTCAGAACGGTTTTTGGTCTCAATCGATAGTTTCTACCCCCGCACACACTCTGAGGGGGTTTAACTCTACTGTTTTACTGTTATTAGGTTAAAACTCTGGCCAATTGGGGCGCGGAAACGTTGAGTGACAGGTCCGAGCAGCTCCGTGGACAGCTGCTTTGAGGCCAGTGGGCGGGTTCTCGGCCGGCCAATCCAACATGGCGCTGTTCAGGCCGCCATATTTGAGTCACAAAAACGACTCCACAAAACCAACGGGTGACGTCACGGGTGCTACGTCCATTCTTTTTACAGTCTATGGTTAAAACTGTTTATACTGTAACTATATGAGTTCAGTGGTGTCTCTAAGGATTCCAGTCATGTACCACAGATATCTGATTGTTTTCTGAGTGTTTGTTGTGGTTGAAAGAATTGGCCTCATGGGTTAGCGTTGTGGCTATCCCTAGCGCCAGGTAGCCATGGTAACTCTGGTTTACCTGCATCAATTTTAGTCGCGTTTTTTTGCTCCAACCAACACTGGGTGACCATCAGGACAACGATTTAGGGGTCAAAAATGACCGGAATTCTCCTTTAAAGCTGAAATCACCCGTCAATCAGCTGCTGGACAGAGAAACAACAACAACCTGCAGCGTTTCTCTAAAATCTCCAGAGTTTCTTCGTCTATTTTCTAGGTTTTGTCGCTTCAACCTCGAGCTGCGATGATGATGGTGATGATGATGATGATGATGGTCGACCAAATCTCTGTTTTCGGATATGTAGCCTATGTAAAGTAAAAATAATAAAGGATTGAATTGTCTATGAATCAACAATGATGAATAATGGGTGACTCCGGCTCATGAATACGACTCATTCAGCTCAGAAACCACCAACTATGTGCTTCACTAAACGAACTGTGTGTTTCTGCTCATCACAACACAACACGTCCCCTGACCAGGGTTGTTATAGTAACTAAAACTAAAACTAGCAGTGAAAAAATGATCTAGTAAACTGAAATAAAACTAAAAACTAGAAGAACTAGCTCCAACCTCCAGGTTTGATGCTAAACTGCAGTAAAGTCAAGTTTCATCAGATAACAGCAGCTTAGTTGTAGTTTTCTTGTCGACGTCTAAAGCTGCAGGAAGAAAACGACTTGGAGTAGCTACGACCCACAGCTAGATAAGAGTGATGAGGACTGATGAGAACATTATGGGATGGATCATGCAACTAAAAGGGTTTAAAGAGTTCATCTTCAGAGGTCAGACAGAGGCTTTCTCCTAAAACCTGAACAACTACAACTAAGACCAAGACTAAATAAAAACTACAACTGAGACTAAATTAAAGCAGAAGTAAGCGATCCGGTCGTTTTGGCTAATGCTGCGTTCCAGGCAGGCTTTTGAAACCGTAAATTACAGCTTCAAGTCACAACTTACGACTTTGTAGCGTTCCAGGCAACCCACTCGTGTTTTTCCGACCTGTTTTACCTGTGAAAGTCACTATAACGGCCACTCGTAACTTCTGACCTGTGAACTCGTACCAGATCGAACTGGTACGACTTCACAGGTCGGAAAAACACGAGTTGCGGGTTGCCCTGAACGCACCATAACGTCTTGTCAGCCGACGGAGTTAGCAGCCCCCGCCCTCGTCATGGATCTATTGGTCCTCGTCCCTACGTCACCACATTCAGGCGCATCCCTTGGCTGCACACACAGAGAGGACTGCCCCTTTATGCCGTTCTCTCTCCTCATTGGATAAAGGTTGTAGGATACAAGGAAAGTTTTCTCCTGGGCTCAGAGCAGAGCAGAGGGACTGACAGACCCGTGTTTCAGTCCAAACACTCTATAGAAGTGATTGCTGTCGGAAGATACAACTATTTAAGACTTATATTAACACAAATATATCACTCACTTCTGCTTTAAGACTAAATAAAACTACAACTAAGACTGATTCATCACTTGTTGAACTCGCTAAAACTGAAATAAAAAAGCAAACAGAATCAACGTTGTAAAACTATAATAACCGTGCTACTGACTTCAACAGAAACAGCTCTAGTCAAATCTAAACACCTGGAGTGTCACAACGTAGAAGGTGAAGACGACGGACACTTTGTCTCTTCTGCACCTCATTTTCTGGACATTTCTGTCTCGTCGACACCAAACGGATCAATCCCTCCTGGGTCTTTGACATCTATCGGTCCATGAACCAATCAGCTGTGACTCTGATACCGATCAATCAGCTGATACAGAAACTGATCTACTGTTATGGATCCATCGCCTCATTTTTTTTTTTTTAAACAAACTTTATGCAAATTTCAACCTCATTTCCAACAAAACAGCAAAAGAGAAAAAAGCTGATTAGTACCTAGGCTAATGTGAGTTTAGATGACATCTATAAAACCTCTCGTTTACAGCTTCTGTCTTTATTTTCACACATTTGAGGGATTTTTTTTTTTAATTCTTGCATTTTAACTCTGAATTGAAAATACAAATATAAAACAGGAGGATGGAGGAGATGTCAGGAAAGACTTTAACTACCTTCTCTCTTTCTGAATGACATCCACTCCCTAACCCTCTCTCTATCTTTCTCTCTCCAGAATCAGTGACGATGCAAATATTTCTCATTATAAAAGTTGAACTGTGACACAGCAGCTTCTCCTCTGTGTGTGTGTGTGTGTGTGTGTGTGTGTGTGTGTGTGTGTGTGTGTGTGTGTGTGTGTGTGTGTGTGTGTGTGTGTGTGTGTGTGTGTTTATCTACAGGTTAACGACTCATTCATTCACATTAAACCCTGCTGCATTCAGTTTTCAGCAATGTTTATGCAGGTAAATGTGACACATCATCATCATCATCATCATAGTGAAGGTCAAACATAATAAAACACATGAATGAATGAATGAATGAATGAACAGCTGTGATTAATCCTCCTGTATCATGGCTCTTAACTTCACATTACATCAACCATCATCATCCTGCTGCTGCACACACACACACACACACACACACACACACACACACACACACACACACACACACACACACACACACACACACACACACACACACAATCAGTTGATTCCCTCTGCATCAGTGACATGTAAAATGATCCCTGCTGCTCTCAGCTCTTATTCCTCTTCCATGTTTCCTCTTTTTTTTTCTCCATATGTGTGTATGTGTGTGTGTGTGTGTGTGTGTGCGTGTGTCCTCATGTGCAGCCTGCGACAGGATGTGGATCAGACTCGGCAGTTAAAACAGAAATATTATGGGATCTGCTGCAGGAAACGGCCTTAAAACACACAGAGAGACAGAGAGACATAGAGCAGCAGCAGCAGCGGCTTCTCTTTTGTTCAGGCCTGAGTCCGACACCACAACACAACACAAGCCTCCACTACAACACCGACACCGAACACGGACCATTGCTGCACCGACACCGGCTCTACTGCTGCTGCTGTAACGCCCAAAAGGAGAAAAAAAAAAAAAAAAACCCAAAGCAGTATCTATCTATCCGAGCTCCGGAGCGACCAGCGGCTCGTCGCGCTGCCTCTCCCCGCCCTGAGCCGCCTCTTCCTGGGCCGCGGAGGAGACAATGAGCCGCCGCAGCCCGGAGCTCAGATCCCGGATCTAGATCCAGCAGTTGAGGCTCCACTGCTACACACATTACACATACAGACACACACATTACACACACAGATACACATTACACACAGATACACACTAGACTATACACTACACGGACACACACTCACCTCATCGGGTGGAGCAGCGGTGCAGCAGCAGCAGCGGCTCCATGTTCGAGTCCCGACTCAGTCTGATCCTCTGGTTTTTCTGTAAATCTGTCTCTGTGCGCTCGTGTCGCTCCTCTCTCTCTCTCTCTGCAGCGGCTGCTCTCTCTCTCTCTCTCCCTCCCCCTCTCCTCCTCCTCCCCCTCTTCTCTCTCTCTCTCTGTGTTTGGGTTCAGGAAAAGTGATGTCATTGCATGAAATCTCGTTACCCGCCCCGATTTCTGCTTTTTCTTTTCTTTTTTTCTCTCTTCTCTCTGAGTTGAGTTGTGTCCCGTGCTGCCAAACATAACTTCACCATGTAGTTAGAGAGACGCAGCTGTAAAAGACTGTGGTCGCTGTGAAGAGGAGGAGGAGGAGGAGGAGGAGGAGGAGGAGGAGGAGGAAAAGAGGAAGGAGAAGAAGGAAAGAGAAGCAGAACAAGGAGAAGAATTAGAAACAAGAGGAAGGAGAAGAAGAAAAAGAAGCAGAAGGACTAAGAAGAAGAGGAAACAAAAGAAGGGGAAGGAAAAGAAGGAAGGAGGAGAAGAAGCAGGAGAAAGAATGAGAAAGAAGACAGAGGAGGAAGGAGAGGAAGAGAAGGAAGGAAAGGAAGAGAGTTAGAGAAGGAGAAGGAAGGAGAGGAAGAGGAGGAGGAGGAAGAAGGATAGGAAGAGGAAGAGAAGGAAGAAGGAGGAAGAAGGAGGAAGAGGAGAAGGAAGGAGAGGAAGAGAAGGAAGAGGAGAGGAAGAGGAGAAGGAAGGAGAGGAAGAGAAGGAAGAGGAGAGGAAGAGGAGAAGGAAGGAGAGGAAGAGAAGGGGAAGGAAGAAGGAGAGGAAGAGGAAGGAAGAGAAGGATGGAGAGGAAGAGGAGGACGAGAAGGAAGAAGTAGAGGAAGAGGAGGAGGAGAAGGAAGGAGAGGAAGAGAAGGAAGGAGAGGAGGAATAGAAGGAGGGAGAGGAGAAGGAAGGAGAGGAAGAGGAAAAGGAAGGAGAGGAGAAGGAGGAAGGAGAGGAAGAGGAGGAGAAGGAAGAGAAGGAGGAAGAAGGAGAGGAAGAGGAGAAGGAAGGAGAGGAAGAGAAGGAAGAGGAGAGGAAGAGGAGAAGGAAGGAGAGGAAGAGAAGGAAGAGGAGAGGAAGAGGAGAAGGAAGGAGAGGAAGAGAAGGGGAAGGAAGAAGGAGAGGAAGAGGAAGGAAGAGAAGGATGGAGAGGAAGAGGAGGACGAGAAGGAAGAAGTAGAGGAAGAGGAGGAGGAGAAGGAAGGAGAGGAAGAGAAGGAAGGAGAGGAGGAATAGAAGGAGGGAGAGGAGAAGGAAGGAGAGGAAGAGGAAAAGGAAGGAGAGGAGAAGGAAGAAGGAGGAAGAGGAGGAAGAGAAGAAGCAGCTCGGCCACTGGATCAGTAAAATAGTTTTATTGTTATTTATGGAACATGAACATGAAACAGAATAAAAACACAAACATGTGACTGAAGCGGATCAATCTGTTGTTGGAGAAAACGACCTGGAAACGTCACTCTGACCTCTGACCCCGACCTTTGACCTCTGTGACCTCTGACCCCTGTGAAGGTCAAACATGGAGGTTCACTCTGCTGCTTCAAACTCAGACTCTGTTGTTACAGTTGAGTTAATTTAAAGTCTCTGATGATGTTGTATAAAGTTTAAATTGAGTTTGAGTAAAATGAACATTTTTGTTTCATTCTATAACCTACTGACAACATTTCTCCCAAATTGGAAATAAAAATATTGTCATTTAGAGCTTTTATTTATTTGCAGAAAATGGCAACTGGTCAAAATAACAAAAAAGACCTTTATAACGCAAAGAACACAAGTTCATATTCATTTTAAAACAACACAACACTACTTTTTAAACTTAGGAAGAGTTTAGAAATCAACATTGGTGGAATAATCCCAATTTTTAATCGCAGCAGTGTTTTTTTTAAAATTTATTTATAATCTTTCTTCCTCATTAAATCTGACTTGGTTCAGGTGATCAGCTCAGTAGAGTGAGGTGCTGGTGTTGGAGTTCAATAGACACTGGAATCGATGGCTGCCACATGGAGAGAAGCTGATACATTTTGGAGTAGTGGTCTCTCACTGTTTATTCTGTGTTCAAAATAATAATAAAAGGAGCAAAGAGCTCATCAAATATTAAATGTTATAATGTCTGAGCCATCCAGTCAGAGTTATGTTAGTTTTCTACAATAACATTTTAAAACTCACAGACGGAGGAGACAACACATTCATCTGATGTTATTATTAATTAAACTTTGTATTAATGTTGTTTTTAATGTGTGATGAGTCTGTTCATCCCTTTATTATTTTATTATTAACACAATAAGCAGCAGTGTGACCCAGTCGGCTGAAGTGTCTGTGGTGGAGTCGACAACATGAAACTGGTTTGTGTTTAAAAACTAAACTAAAGTAAAACCAGAGCGGAGGTTTGATGGTTCATCTGGGAGCGTCGGCCGCCGCAGCTTCGTCTTCTTCTCCTTCTTCTTCTCCTCTGACGACGTCCGACGCCACCTGAGGAAGAACAGGAAGTTCAGAACGTTTGTCTGCTGCTGCGACAACACGGAGTCATTCTCTCTTCATGGACGGTTCATTCATGTTTAATTCATTTGTGTCGTTTTCTGCTGAAGCTATAGAAGATGCAGCCACGTACACTGCAAAAATTCTAAATCTTTCCAAGAATATTTGTCTTATTTCTTGTCAAAATGTCTCATTTCTAGTCAAAACTAAACTCTTTCTACTTAAAATAAGACTCATCACCTAAAAATAACTTGTTTTTAGATCATTTTCACTGGTTTCAAACTAATTTTCACTTGAAATAAGTAGAAAAATCTGCCAGTGAAAGCAAGTTTTTTGTGCTTGTAATAAGAAACTTTATCCACTATCAGATTTTTCTACTTATTTCAAGTGAAAATCTGCTTGAAAGAAGAAAAGACTGTCTAAAAACAAGCTGCTTTTTAACGTGATGAGTCTTATTTTAAGTATAATGAGATTAGTTTTGACTAGAAACAAGACAAATATTCTTGGTAAGATTTTGAGGTTTTGCAGTGTATGTTTATGTTCACATCACCAGGCTTATTAATCTATACGTGACTTTTGGTTTTGTGCTCATTTACATACATGCAGGTAGATTCTGCTTTATTTTTTCCGCCTGTTTCAGATCTTTACTGTATCGTTGCACACTTTTTATTGCAAGTTCCTCTTTCTTCTATTTTCCTATACTGTATATAGGTATTGTATGTGTGGTATTTATTGTTTCTGACTGTGATCATTAGCTATTACCTGTCCTAATGCATCCAGTCACGACAGTTTAGTGTTTATTGTATGTATTCATTGCACTTTACCTTTGTATATTGATGCTGTTTCTATTGATTGTATTTTGATATTTAATATTCAGACCAGACGTGTGGGAAAGTGACTGGTTTGTGTCACACAGCCACTCCTATTGAAGATTTAAGCTTCCTGTGTTGGCACAAACATTCGCTTGAAAAAGGTCTAGTAACGAAACGTCGCAATAAATTCTGCAGGTTGGCCGTGTGTGCGGGAACTTTTCTCTGTGTCGTTTCACCTGTAAAATGTTGAGATTGTAATTTTTATTCCTGCTCAACTGAACTGAACTGTGTTTTGTTCCTTTGATTTGTGCTGTTTTGCTGTTTTTATCGTCTGGTTTTACTTTGTGCAGCTGGTTGACATGAATGAATGAAGAATGAAGTAATAAATCTATAAAATATTACAGAATACACAAGAGAGCTATGGTTGTTGTAACTCTTTGGTTTCTGCACATACATCAGTCAGGAAATGTATTTTGGAGTCATTTTGTCCTTGTAGCATCCCATGATTTGGTCGGTCACACGTCACTGTTGTTTTGTTTTGTATTTACACTTTATGGAAAAAAAGAAATGAATTATAGTTTTTATGTTTAAATCATGTGTGTATAATGTTGTTTATCAATGTGCGTAATTGATTCTACGAGACAGAAATGAACTCACTGAACTGAACGGAGGTTGGTCGTCAGTCTGAACGTCAGACAGAGAAAATCTCTATTGTTTAAGGACTTTAAGTTTCTCATTTTGTTAATCTAATTGTATTTTTTGTAATTCATTAATAATATTGAACTAAGTTTTGTTGTCATTTTCCGACTGCTTTTCGAAATGAAACCTTTTTTAAAAGAAATACACGCTCATTGTCCACGACACCGGTGGATAAAACTATTTCTGCCTGTTGGTTTATTCAGGGAGGCAGAGTAATGTTTTAATGTGCCTTATCTATCTATCTATCTATCTATCTATCTATCTATCTATCTATCTATCTATCTATCTATCTATCTATCTATCTATCTATCTATCTATCTATCTATCTATCTATCTATCCATCTATTATCCATCTATTACACATTTTGTTGTGCACTTTATGCTAATATGCAGTTGCACAGTTAATTGATGTTGCTGCCAACCCCTACACAGGTGCATTGTATTATTATTTTCCCTTATATACTGGTTTTTATTCATTCTTCTTTTATATATTTATTTATTTTATCATATATTGTATTGGATTAATGTTTTTATGTCAGTGTATGAAGCCCACTGAAACACATCCCAATCAGCAATGTTGACATGGCAATAAAGTATTGAAACTTTAAACTATGAGTCAGTGTGTAACCAGGTGAAGAAACATTCATGTCAAAGCGACGCCTCTCCGTCCTCGCTGAGTTCAGCCGGTCGCTACGACGCTCGGTGAGAAACCTGAGCAGGTGAAGGACGAGGAGGCGGGAAGAGACACGTCGTTAGAGGATGACATCATGTCTCAGGTCTGTGTGACACAACGTGACTCAGGTCCAGATGGAGACGAGACTGAACCGGTTCTGCTGCTGCTGCAGGTCACCGGTCGTCATGACGTCGACCAGCTGCTTCATCATCACTGGAACTGGTTTCAGAAAACGGATTCAAACGACACGAGGGAAGAGGGGGAGAAATAAAACTAAAACAACCCAAAGACTGTCTGAAGTTCAGGTTTATATTCAGCATCTCAGCTGAATCTTTAGTTTTTAAAAGGATAGTTCACCCAAAATTGAAATTTCACTCATTATCTACTCACCCTCATGTCGACTAAGGTTCGTCCAAATTCGACGAACCGGGAAGAGGAGCTTCCGCTACAAACAAGCTTGAAATATAGACTTATTTAATTTTTTTCGGGACAATTTCTCATGTCGGGGCTTCAATACAAGACGGACATTACATACGAGCAGCATGGAGGTATCTGGATGTTTTTTGGTGTGTCTTTTTGTTACCAAGACAGTTGGTATCCATTTGCAACCGTCATATGGACATGCACTGCTACGCCGAGACCCCCTGTAACTCAGAGAAGCCACGGAGGACTTGGAGGAGATAATGAGTGAAATTTCAATTTTGGGTGAACTATCCCTTTAAGTTTTCTCAGTGGAGAGTTTTTCAGATAAACTCTGGGACAAAGAGCAAAGTGGATTTAGGTTCTGATCTCTGACGCCTGACGTGGACGATTGATGATTAGTTTGGTTTGGAATTTATTGCGTAATAAATAAACCTCAGAGATAACCACGCCCCAATCAAACCCAATTTCAAAAATGTCATATTAATATCTAGAATTTGAGGGAAATAGAAGAAGTTGGGATTGGTTGGAAGATCAGCTTGTAAAAGAGAAGTTCAAATCTACATCATTGTCCTCACTTTGGTATACTCCTAGTCCTATCCCACCAAAAAAAAATGGATAATTGCCTTATTAAGTTTTCATGTAGTATAAGCAAAGAGATTCAGAAAAGAATAGACATTACAAGATCAGCTCTGCCATCCTCCCCAATATGGTATAATACTGCCTTTAAATGGCCTTTAAGGCAGCTGGGAATCCATTGTTTAATGCTGTATGGTATAATCTTAACATCACTGACATCTCTCAAATTGTAGAGAACAAAGAAATTCTCCCGTTTGAGGAACTCAGAAAAAGATATGATTTAAACAAAAATGTTTTTTTTTCAGTATGTCCAGTTAAAGTCAATTATTTCCAAATTCCCCAAGGAATATTTTGATTATAATTATGAGATAGACAATATCAATTAATAATATCAAACAGAGGAGCAGTCTCAGGTCTATATAAGCTTTTGCTTTACTCCTCTGCAAACCCTAACATAAAAACCCAGTCACAATGGGAACTTGATTTAGGGGTCAAATTCACATCTGCAGAGTGGGAAAACATCTGGCGTGATATTAAAGCTATTTCAAAGTCAGTCAGAGGTAGAGTAATCCAATTGAAAATCTTCCATAGAGCGTACATCACTCCCTCTAGACTTAAAAACATAGATCCCAGTGCTTCGAACCTTTGTTGGCGTTACTGCGGACAAGTGGGAACGCTGGTTCATACGTTGTGGCAGTGTCCTATAATTAAATGTTTTTGGACACAAGTCTGTAAATTAATTTCAAGGTTCGCTGATGTTGAGATTGTACCATGTCCAGCTGTGTGTCTGTTGGGACGCAGAGCTGGAAGGAACAAAGGAGGATAACTGGTTTGGCCTTTTTGGCTGCGAAGCGAATGATCCTGACGAACTGGAATTTGAATTTTTCTGAATTTTTGAACCTCCTGGGTATGGAGCGGGTGGCAGACACGTTGAATGACACTGGGTTCAGGATCGGGGACATTTGGAACCAGGTGCCTGTTATCATCACAAATGTTCTGAAGGACTTTAAAAGTAGTTAAATATGTCTGTGTTCTCTTTCTTGTTCTGTGTCTTATTTTGATCTGAAATCATACTTGGCATGCACTGTATATTTCCCCTTTATGTGATGTTGTTGTTGTGAAATGTGTTTCGTTGTTGTTATTGTTGCTATGTGGTTTGTACTGTGTGTCTTTTGTCTGTATGTACTCAAAAAATGTAATAAAAAAAATAAAATATCTAGAATTTGGATGTAAACTGATTTCTAATTATTTTTACATGTTTAATATCATGTGCATAAAATGCCTAAATTACAAAATTAGAAGGTTTTTGTGGATGTTGGTTTCCAGGGGCTTTAAAACAGACCTGATGAAGGTGAATCCATCCTTCATGTTTCACATCTTCCACAGTTCATGTAGGAGCCATTTTAGCTTTTATTTTGGTGTTTTCTATGTGGTTTTATTGTGAAGTAGCGTCACGGGGGAGGATTTAAACCCAGGACGATCAGTGCCAGGTGTTGCTGGTCAAGGCTCGATGTGCCATTTGTGTCCTACCTGCTACATGGAAGAGGCATTTGTTGCTAATAAATAATATTATAATATCAAAGGTTGAATATGTAGAATATTTATTAAAAGCTATATTTTTTCAAAAATAATACATCCACGGGGCGTTTTGAGGGGTACAGAATGAAAGTATTGCTTTTCCATTAAAAAAAATTATATTTAGTCTGAATTATTAAACTTTTTTTTGACGGGTTTGACAATGACTTTCTGTCACGTTCTGTTTACATTCGTACCTGCCTGTAGCCGACACGTGGCTCAGTTCTCCGCTGTTTTCCTGCCTCCTCCCGGTCCTATGCGTTTGTTTCCAACGAAGCCTTTTAATAATCAATCGGTGGATCAATGTATTATCATATACATGTTAGGATGGGTGTATTTGTGTAGTCTTAACTCTCATAAACACGTTTACTGTCGCGCCCGGTGCCACCGAGAGTCTCTTTTTTTTTTTTTTTTCTCCTCTCAACTTGAGGAGAGCAGTGACAGCGGAGGCTCTGAGCAGCAGCGGTGTGAAGGCAGAGAGCCTCCACTGTCCCTGTAACAAGCTACAAGTCATTTATTATGCTGTTAATGACGGTAAAAATGAAACATAAGGTAAATATCCTGCTTTGCTCTCCTCCTCTACTGTCCTCTGATCAGAGCGGAGTCCCTAGCAACGGTCTGGCAATCGACTGCTGGAATTCTTTTTCTGTTGTTGTTCTGGTAATTCTACATATTCAACCTTTAATAATTGTGTGTTTTACCATTGGAACCTCGTTTTGGGCACTCATTGTTTGACCTCACACGCACACATCCAAACACCTTAGACCAGCCACCGTGACCTTCTTCTTCCGATCACTGGGACAGTTGACGTTCCTTTATTACACAACTCCACACACGTTGTTCAGTCTGACACAGATTGTGACCAAGGTTTTATTGGACCGATCTCTTAACAGAGAGAAAACAATAATAACAGCAACAGCAACAACGAAGACACACAGACCCAAGTTAAGAGTTAACCTGGTCGTCCATGATGGCATCCACGTCTCTGTCCGAGGCGTCCAGGTCGGGGTCGTCGCCGGTCAGGATGTCCATCGGCGCCTCGGCGATGGCCCTGATGGTCTGGTCCTCCAGGGCCAGGGCCGTGTCGAACTGCAGCGGGGAGGGGGGGCCCTGCATGCCGTCCCCTTCCACATCCAGGTCCTGTGCAACAGGGAAACGTGTCAAGTCTGAATCCAACAGTGAAGCTGCTGCTGTGGGTTTGTCTGCTTCAGTAAAGGTTATAGAATCAGACTAATGATCTGTACTGGTCTCTGCTCTTAGATTCATATTAATATTTCTATCTGCCGTCTATACACTGCAAAAACTCAAATATCTTACCAAGAATATTTGTCTTTCTAGTCAAAATGTCTCGTTTCTAGTCAAAACTAACCTCAAGACTCATCACATTAAAAAGCAGCTTGTTTTTAGACACTTTTTACTTCTTTCAAGCAGATTTTCACTTGAAATAAGTAGAAAAATCTGATAGTGGAGCAAGTTTTTCTTCCTTATTACAAGCACAAAAAACTTGTTCACTGGAAGATTTTTCTACTTATTTCAAGTGAAAATTAGTTTGAAACAAGTGAAAATGATCTAAAAACAAGTTGGGGAGTCTTATTTTAAGTGGAAAGAGATTAGTTTTGACTAGAAATGAGACATTTTGACAAGAAATAAGACAAATATTCTTGGAAAGATTTTGAGTTTTTGCAGTGTATTAGTGTTTGTTCTGAGTCCATGTCTGGATGTAAACCTGTGCTAAACTGATGTTACTGACATATTTATAGTCCGGCTGGTGACGGGTTTTCATATGGCCAGATACCTCCATACTGCTCGTCTGTACTGACCCAAGTGTCCTGAAGCCGCCACATGAAAGAATGAATGTGATCTCTGTTTTTATCCTTGTTGTAGCAGCAGCTCCCAGTGGCTGCAGGAGATTTGCTGCAAGATGTTCGTTGGTCGTTGTAAACCATTAGATGGATGTATGATGGAAACACGGAGGAACCTCACGCAGCCACTGGGAGCTACTGCTACTACTAGGATAAAAACTTTTCCATGTGGCGACTTCAGGACACTTGGGTCAGTACAGACGAACAGTATGGAGGAATCTGGATGTTTCATAGTGTGCGTTTTGGACCATTCAAAAGTGAACTCTATCCGCCGCCATTATATGAAAAGCCGTCACCAGCCAGTCTAGTGTGCACCATATACTGAAAGACTTAAGGAGTGTGCAGAGGGAGGAGGGGCCGCGTGCGTGTGTCAGAGAGAGAGCTCTACAAGGAAATACTATAAATAGTAGTAGCCTAATATTAGAAATATAAATTTTAAACATTATTTTGAGAAAAAAAAAAAAGTTCTCTGCACAAAACACATACCGAAACCGTGGCCAAAAACCGAGGTACGTATTGTACCGTGGGCTACCTGTACCGTTGCACCCCTAGTGTTCACTTGATAAACTGAGCCCAGAAGCTGTGAAACACCAGAACCAGAACCAGAGGGTCATCAGGGTTCAGAAGGAGAGGAGAGGACTACGTACATCACTGTAATAAGTAGAAAAATCTGATAGTGGAGCAAGATTTTCTTGTTACAAGCAGAAAAAACTGCTTTCACTGGCAGATTTTTCTACTTATTTCAAGTGAAAATTAGTTTAAAACAAGTGAAAATGATCTAAAAACAAGTACATTTTTAGGTGATGATTCTTATTTTTGACTCTCCAAACCCTTCCTTGGCATGACGGAGTAGGTAATTGGTGAATTATCAACTTTGGATGAAGCATCCCTAGGATGGAACTGGGCCCTGCTGCCCAGATTAAAAGGAGAAACTAATAAGTTATGAATGCTGGTTCTCTGTGTTCTCTTCTTGGGTTCAGGTGTAGGTGCACAGCAACAGAACTGAGACTTTTAGGAGTGTGTTGACTTGATAAACTGAGCCTAGAAGCTGTGAAACACCAGAACCAGAAGCAGCGGGTCAAGAGTTCAGGGTTCAGAAGGAGAGGAGACTACGTACATCACTGAACTCTAAGGGGAGGCTCTCTGTGGGCTGCAGCTCGGCGGCGCTCAGGTACATGTCCCTGCTGGCCAGGGCCGGACAGAGCTGGTCGGGGGCCGGGGGCTGCTGCTCCGGCTGGAACATGGGGGGGGGCAGCGCCAGGTGCAGCGGGCAGCGCGGGTCGTCAGACTGACCCATGTGGACGGTGCGGTCGCAGGGGACGTCTTTCAGGCCCGGACACATCTTGAAGAGCACCTGGTTGCCGTCCTGGTACATGTCTGAGCGTCGGGTTGTCAAGGACGACGACACGATGGACAGACACACACACGCAACATGAACATGAGAAAACAGATAAAAGAAACAGTCCCGAACAATAAAAATCTATCTGCAACCAAATTGAAAATTACAAAATTTGTCACTTTGTTGGCACGGAAACTGATCCTTCTAGAAATCATACAGCTCCTTAAACTTGAAAAGTTGAGATACACAATATGTGGCTCCTCAGATAACTTTGAGAACATTGGAAGCCATTCATGGACTACATTAGAAATAGGCTTTAATTCTCCTCTTTTCTTAATGCACCCCAGATGTAATGCACTTTTACTACTTAACATCATGTATACATTTGCCACATAGCCCACCATAATGTACTTATCTTTTTCATTTTACGCAACTGCAATGTAAATGTTGGTCTGTTTTTTGTCCTTGTTTTTCTTATTATCATGTCTATTTTTCAGACAGTCCCTTTATGTTGTGCTGTTAAACTTCTCTTGAAAAAAAACAATAAAATTATAAAAAGAAACTGTCCCTGAACTCTCCAGATCTGGTGTCTCTAACCCTCCTCTCCTTCATGTGCATTTGTTTTCATAGTTTCAAAATTTACGTTAGTATTTATTTTTATTTCGTTTTTAGTTCAACAAGTGTTTGAGCAGTTTTAGTTTTTCAGTCTTGATTTGTAGAAGTTTTATTCTCTAACCGTCGCCTGAAGCAAAATCAAAAGTAAAACTTAAAACGGTCTGCATCCGAGGGAGAAAACAAAACTGATTTTATCTGCAATTCAGTTTAGTTTTAGTTACATTTGCATCGTTCTTCGTAGGTTTTATTTTGTCATTTTTAATCTTTATTTCAGACCTCTCCAGGTCTGGTGTCTCCTCCTCTGTGTCTCTAACCCTCCTCTCCTCCATGTGCATTAATTTGTTTCCAACAACGAAGCCGGTGAGAAATGAATCCATGGAGCGGTGGATGAGGTTATTTATCATCTACCATGTTACCATGTGTATATCTGATCTGTCATCAACAAGAGGTTACGGGTCATTACGTTTGTGTGGCGGTGTCACCATGGAGACAAGAGCTGGGACACCGGGTCGGAGGCTCTGATCTTACCAGGTTGGTTTTCAGCCAAGAGACGCTAGGTGGAAGGCAGAGAGCCTCCATTCTCCCTGCAACTAGTTACTAGTCACTGATTTAACCAGAACTAGAGACAAGGGACACATGGAGCTGAGTTAAGGTGGAAATACTACAGAGTTCCTCTTTAAAAGGAAACACCAAACTGTCAGACTAAAGTTTCTTAATCAAAACAATAGTTCCCTGTGAAAACAACCTTTCTGTATCATTTCTCAGAGTTTTAACTTCACTAATGTTCTGGCTGAACAGTCGTGGACAAAGAGTCGGTGTTTCTGTTTCTCTGGGCTTGTTCACAGTGCAACACGTGAGCGAGAACACGAGTTTATCACAGTTTATCTACAGGTGGCCGAGATGGGAACAAAGTCCAGAAGTTACACGGTTATCATGGGAGCAAAGATGATGGGATGTTCAGGTTCAGGTGAAGGCAGGTTGCAGAGGGATCTGTCTGTACCTTCCAACTGAAATGATTGGTCCCTTTATTACTCTGGGAGAAATCAACAGACCACAGGAAGGAGTTTCTGTCGGCCCGGTTTGAAACCAGCAGCTACTGCAAGCTGCTGGTCTTGATTAGAGGCCAAGAAGAGGAAGAAGAAAAGGAGGACGACGTCTCAGAGAGAGGACGAAGAGGAAGAAGCAGAAGAGGAGCTGCAGCCAGACACAAGTACGTGGGTTACTTGTAGCGCTGGATCGGAGCGAACTGGTCAACACATTCCTGTTTCTATAATACAGGTGACATCTGATTCGGTGCCTGGACGCCACGACTCACTAACGCCGTCAGAACGAACTTCACTATTCCAACAGAATTCAAATTATTTTATAAATGAGAACATTCGAAGGTGAAACCGACGTTCCAACGTTTTCCTTCTGCAACGATGCAAATTGACGTCATGCGTCGTGGCGTTCAGGGAAGTAAACATGTTGATAAAGAGCTGCAGCTTCAAATATACGAGCAGAGTTTCTTTAATCGCCCGGTTATTCGGCTGGAGCGGTGACGACGTGCTCCTACACTACACACATTATTTTTCCTCATCAATCGAACGTACCGCGGAACCACTTGATCACATCGAGTTGGTAAAACTTAAGTGTGTTCCATAACAGATTTGGTTGTAATGCCCTTTAGTAATAATAAACTCTATTATAAAATGGAACGGTGAAATCCGGCGATCTGATTGGTTGTTAACCGTGGTATAATGAGCATATACCACGGCTACTATTCTAAAGCCTTATCACAGCGTAGGCTAAAAGTGTTTTTACGACTAAAGTAGTTGAATTGACATGTTTAAGGTGAACTTTCACCTCCAGAGGGTTAACAATGGTAGGGGGGACTGAGCAGTGACTTTCACCTGAAAAAAAAGCGGAGGAAAAGACGAGATGCAGAGCTAACTAGGAGCTAACGTCTGGAGAGGTGGGACTATTTTTTTCACAGTGAGGCTATTTTATTGGATAATATGTATTTCTGGTTGAATAAAACTACATGAAATTGATTGCGTATCCTCTTTCATATTGCCTTTTATTCGCGTCGGGCCGAACAACGCCCCTTAGCCGTGGTATAATGAGCATATACCACGGCCTGTCGTGATATATTGCTTAAATATAATTTGAATGTTTAACATAAGGAGGATTAGAAATTCTAATCTGATTTGGGGGGAGATCGACAGCTCTAGTCCTCACTGATACTGATCAGAGACGTTTCAGATACAGGGATCGTAATGACTCTAGATGAAAGAAGTTGTGAACAAACACTGTGGCGGTGGCGCTGGAGGAGAAACCGTGTGAGAAACAGGACTGAGGATACGTGAGAGACAGTGTCGGGTCATGGGCAGGCAGGGGTTGGAGCAGCGGCTTCCCTCCACAAACGAGATGCACTTCTCATAGACGGTTCTGGAGTGAGGCTGCAGCAGAGAGAGAGAGAGAGATACAGTCACACCACATCAACCACACAACCGTATTTCTTTATGACCATAATCACAGTTAAGAACATTTTCATTCCTAAACGCCACAGAGGGAAAACATGAACATGACTGAGAGTTTGTGATGAGCTTCATAGGATCAAGTTTTTTTTCCTTCTTCCGTTGCAGTGAAATATGTCGAGTGTAATCTTAAATTAACTATTATCCAAAGCCACAGTAGTAATCTACATACTTGAGGACACAACCCCCAAATTATATTTAAAGCACAAACCCCCCGTTGTGTGTGAGACTCGAGGCAAGATTCATGTTATCTCCGTCTTCACACAGCGTGAACTTTTATAAATATGATCATGTTCAGTTAAACAACAGTCGGACGTGTACGAACTAGAGGAGATAGAGGAGATCGAGATTCTTACTGGGCGGTTCTTAAAGTTTTCTAATGTCCACGTACAGAGACAGTGATTTATTTCATGTTAAAGCACAATGTCAAGATCTACATTTTGTTTTTGAGTAATTAACACGTTCAGGCTTCAATGAAGCTGCTGTAGGGGCCGTGTCCACCAGACGCGTTTTCAGCGCTCTGGGCGTCTACTTTACATTCAAACCCTATTGAGTCGGCGCTCACAGCTCTCAGCGCCCTCGGCGGTAAAACGCCCTCGGCGCTTGCTTCTTTTTGTCGCGGCGCTCAGAGCGCTTCGAGTTAAAATCTGTTCAACTTTTAGAACAGCGCTACGCTCGTCAATATCACTTTTCCCCGCACTGACCAATCAGAATCAAGAAGGGGCGGGACTTACGTTACCGACAGCAACACAACCGGAGACGTGGCTCGGTTTATATCATGACCCACACTTGTATTGAAGGTAGGCCGACCTCAGGGTCCATGTCAAAAGCTGCTGCTAATGCTATTGTGTATTTCTGACACTCGTTGTAGTGTTTACATTAAACAAGGCAGGAACACGGAAGTGTCAGAGGACTCATTTTGTAACCTAGCAACAGCGGCATTCTGACGAGGGAGAGAGAGAGCGCTAAGCGCTGGGAAAGCAGCGCTCAGAGCGCTGTCAGCGCTGAAAGCGCGTCTGGTGGACACGGCCCCGTAATGTGGAGATGCATTTAAATGATGTTTTCCCCATTTCATTTTATGTAAATTAAAAGTTATATTTATCTGACTATTTATGTTAATTAAGGAAAAAGCTATGTGTGGCAACATAGAACATTGAGGATGTGATGCATCGTATAATCGAATTGAACTGCGTGGTCAGTGAAAATGTACATCACTAATACGTACATGGATTTTATTGTAGGTGTCGGCTTCTGACGTCTAATTATGTAGATGAGTTTTGAGATGTCAATCATAAAAAACATCTTCAGCCGACAGTGGACTCGGAGGACACATGGTTGCTGCTGCTACGGTGAGAGTTTGCCAGGTGTGCTGTGTAAAATTATTAAATTTAACTTAATTCATCCAATACAGGACTGAACAGTGTTTTGTTTTTTTTATTATTTCTTTATGCTTGCCGTTATAAAACACACGCTGCTACAGCTGTACAGCCACATCCACTGAGCTCTGGCTCAGCTGATCGGCTTCAGATGGAGGTTCAATCTTTTTAGACTCCTAGTTTGTCTGTTGGCTTTGAGCATCTGTGTCTGCGACCTCGTGACTGGCAGAGTAATTAAACGTTCTTATGTTAACGGGCGGCAGCAGCTATGTGACCCGCTCATACTGAGTCACAACTAACAAATAAAAGAGAATAAATGTGTTTTATATTCACTGTATCAGGCTACAATGTGTCATCTTGTAACATATTTAGTGAGTGATGAAGAAAAATGTGCTGTGGCTCAAAAACAGGTTGAGAAACACTGATGTAAACAGCGACATCACACCTGAGGCGCTCCGTCCGTCACCGCCTGCCGCCGCTCCCTGAGCTGCCGGTGCAGCAGCGCCTCCACGCCGTACCGCCGGCGGTAGCGACGCAGAGCTTTGAGCTTCTTCAGGTTCTCCCTCTCCTTCATGGACAGACCCTCAGGCCCCGTCAGCAGGCTGCTCCCTGGGATCAGCACAGACACACACAGATAAAGACCGACGACTCTCAACAACATGTGGGTGTGGGAGAGTTTTTCTAACAGCTGAGTCAACACCGAACACACAGTTAGTTTTCCAACCATAACCCGTGTGTGTGTACCCAGAGAGTCGTGCTCCAGTTTGCGGTTGTGCAGGTATCGGCGCTTCTTCTCCTTCAGCAGGTGCTGCAGCCGCTTGAACTGGTCGATGTAGAGCGACTGCAGCCTGATGAGCTTCTCTCTGGTGATGAGAGCCACTTCCTCCGCCGTGTACACTCCTGCATGTCTGAGAGCACAAATTAAAACATTATGGGACATTTGATCACAAACTACATGTTTGATGTCATAGTTTATCCTAGAAGTCGACAGTACACACTCTAAATCATATACACAGCTTTTAAAGCAAATGTATGAGCTGCCTGTTCAACTTTAGTAGAATAAAATGAGGATTAAAGTAGAAACATCAGAGTTGAATAAGTGATCTTACTTGAGAGGATCCTCATGATCGCTGTCCACACTGTCAGCTTCACTGTCGGGGTCTCCTCTCCACGTCTGGTCCAGAACCAAAGGTCCCTGCTCCTCCTCGCTCAGACTGTCCTCATCTGCCCAAAGACGTTTTAAATCCACATCAGAATCATGTCCGTACAGCATTGATTAAATAAAAATAACCTGATTTACGGCCTGCAGGGCTTCAGATTATTTGTTTTTCCCCAGAACTTAAAATTTTAGGAGCTCAAGCTGAAAATGTTGGGGCGCACACTGTAAATCGACTTGCAAAGCAAATATTCACATTTCCTTTTCGCACAAGTCGCACACATTGTCCTGACACCTGTAATGACAGATTGATTCTGAGTCGCCTCTTCTACGTTTCACCCGTGTTACACAAAAAAGAGGCAAATTTACTGGTTGTACTTGTGCAGGTAGATGAAAAATCTGTCTCAAATTTTAGAGGTGAAAAGTCCTGCCATTCATTTTTTTCTCCTTTCTCTATTTATTGTACATGTACCACATCCATTTCTTGTGCATTTGTTTAGTGTATTTTTTCTCTCCTCTCTTATTTTTACTCCATAAGAACTAAAAATTGTATTGTATCATGAGAGCAGATGATGGGATGTTCAGGTGAAGGCAGGTTGCAGAGGGATCTATCTGTACCTTCCAACTGAAAATGATTGGCCCCTTTGTTACTCTGGGAAAAATCAACAGACCACAGGAAGGAGTTTCTGTCGGCCCGGTTTGAAACCAGCAGCTACTGCAAGCTGCCGGTCTTGATTAGAGGCCAAGAAGAGGAAGAGGAAGAGGAGGACGACGTGGTTGTGGCTAGATGGCGTAACTACATGAGCTGCAGGAAGTGATGAAGAACCTCACCAAAAATTGTTGAGAACTCCCGACTGGTTAGGTTTAGTAAAACTGACATGTACAGGTGTAAAATAGGGGGAAAAAAGTAAGGAATTTAGGCACAGATAAGTAAAGATTGCATGTTGAGGAGCTGCAGCCAGACACAAGCACGCTGGTTATCTGTAGCGCTGGATCGCTCCAGTGCAACTGTAGCCGCGGTAACGGAACAAACTGGTCAACACAGTACACAGCCGGGACTCACTAGAGCCGTCAGAACGAACTTCGCTATTCCAACAGAATTCAAATTATTTTATAAATGAGAACATTCGAAGGTGAAACCGAAGTTCCAACGTTTTCCTTCTGCAACGATCGATGCAAATTAACATCATGTGTTGTGGCGTTCAGGGAAGGACACATGTTGATAAAACAAACTATTGTGTTGTTGTGCGACGTAGAGCTGCAGCTTCAAATATACGAGCAGAGTTTTTTTAATTTCCCGTTTATTCGGCTGGAGCGGTGACGATGGGACGTTTCCCCCCACCCCCCATCAACCGCGGAATGACTTGATCACATTGAGTTGGTGAAACTTAGTGTGTTGCAAACGTTCCATAACAGATTTGGTTGTAATGCCCTTTAGTAATAATAAACTCTAATATATTTGAATATTTAACATAAAGAGGACACTGTGAACATGAACTTGATCGAACTTGATCTTGTTTCATCAAGCCTCTGTCATCTCTGACTCTTGGCTGCCAATAAAAGTTTAAATGACAAAAAAAGAAAAGCCTAGATTAAATTAATTTCCCTCTTCCCAGCGGCCGTGGAACTAATATATATCAGAAGAGAAAAAAACTGTATAATGTTGTGACAGGAAAGATATTCTTCAGCACTAGATCTCAGATCGAGCATCCTCAGTTATGGGATGGTACAGGACAACAATGGACTATAAACCTCTGGCGTTTCTCTACAGAACGAATGGAAACCATTTCTTGATTATGTTAATGTAAAACTCTTTCTGCTATAATGGCCAGAGCATTTGTAGTTTCATTTTTCTTTATTTAGCTCCCGTTGTATTTCACCCTGCGCTGTATAACGTATCCATCACATTTACCTGGAAATGATCAAACGCATCCCTTTCCCTGAACTTTTACTCCCGTTACCTAGAATACGACTTGCTTCAGATCGTCCTCCGTCAGCGCTGTGCGTCTCTCCCCGGTTGAATCCGCTGAGCTGGGACAGCAGCGTCTCCGGGGACGGACCAGCGGCAGCTTTCCTCATCTGAGCTCGGAGCGCCATGGCGTTCCTGCGAGCATGCTCTGCACAGAACGTCACTCTGAGGAGCAGACGGAGACGTCAGAAACGCTGCACCTTGGATTGGTTATTAAAGTCAGACTTGTTTCCTACTCACCCGTCTTTCCTCTCCACTTTAGGCGCGGCGTTGGGGCAGCGTTTCCCATTCTTGGTGGAGACGTAGCTGCACTGTTTGTACGGGGCGCTCTTGTCCTCGAGGATGTGTTTGATGCAGAACTCCAGGCCGTCCAGTCGCGGCTGAGAGCACGGCCGCTGGGTGAAGGAGCAGGACTGAGGCTCCTGGGGTCGGGTCGTCTGGGTCACCCGGTTGCGGCTCGACGGCAAAACGTGGATTCGTATCCTGTTCATTGCAAATCTGAAAAAGAGAATAAATAAAGCATTTTGATTAATCACTTGATCCACAGTTTCAAAAAAAAAAAAAAGTGAGAATCTGTTTAATCTTTTAATCTCGTATCTGTAAACTCCATCCAATTAGACCACTTAACATCAGTTTGTCATTTTTACAAGTAACACTAACTAAGAAAATCAGTTTGAAGTCATAGTTTATCGAATACAATAGATTAAAACAGTTTACCGTCTCCCAACTAGGTGCATCGTGTGACTATACTGATTAACTTGATGATTTGGACCTTGGACTCGCGAGATAAAAACACAGATAAAATGTGACATAACATATTGAGGGTGAAGCTGCTCTGATGAGATGTTGAATCCAGCAACACAAACTTAAAATGCTAATAACCATTTTTTAAAAATGAACAGTAAACAAATATTTTGACAAAATGTTAATTATAATATGGAAATTGGAAGCTGGGAGCAACAGACACACATGAAACATAGACCAACTGCGTTATCACTGTAAATGATGCCTTCTAGCAAAGAACTAAAACATAAAATACATATTTCATAAACCTCTGCAGCATTATCTTGTTCTTTAATTACAAACTGAGTATGTCAGAGATGTTAAGCTATACTGAAGTATTTAAAAAGGCACTGATGCAAACTATGTACCAACCAAGTTTAGTTTCAAAGTCGTTTAAAATTGAATAAATAAGGATACAATCCTTCATTCATCATGTTGTTTATTATGTTATGTTTAAGACGGTGGTCGGTGGATGTCATCATGTCAGGTGGATTCTCATATTCTTATCTAGTTTGTTAAACGTTAAAAAACATAGAAAACACACATGAAAACAACTAAAACCAATAATCAAAAACCAACATTTGATAGAAACTGTTTTAATTGTGGGTATAAATATAGTTTTTAAGTACACTTGTGTGGGCTGAAATGCTCTAACCCAATATAATACATCCATGCTCTAACCACGCGCCACACCGCCTTTAGCCCCGCCCCTTCTTTGCTGCGTCACTCTTTTCAGTTACTGCGTCGCCATCTTGGCTAACGGTTGCTAACGCTAGCTGGCCGCTAATTTTCCACAATTGGCGGCTAAGAACCGGATTTTACGGCCTGCTACTAACACGGTGTCGATTTTCGCTGTTGAAACCGAAACATCCCGCTGCTAAAACACGGCCACGGCCTCTTTTAGATGTTTTTCATCGCTTACCTTTGTTTCCCAACCGTCACACTGAAGCTAGCTCCCGTAGCGCTGCACTGTGTCGGTTTGCCAACGTTCACTGCTTTATCTGCCACAGCCGCGGCAGTTATACACTTGGCCCCGCCCCCTCCGGCATCTGATTGGTCCGGGCGTCCAGAGCCCTCGGTATCTGATTGGTCGAGTTAGTTGCCACTCATGGTCGCGCCCAACAGCTCATGAAACTACATCAACTAGGAACAGGGCAATGCAAGAATGGAGCTCAGTACCAAACTATATTAAACAACAAAATAGTATACTACCGGCATATGCTTAAAAAAAAAAAAAAAAAAAGGTCTAAAAGAAAATTATTTAGAAGAACTTTCACTTACTAAGATGTTGACACAGTCTTGTCTTGTTCATTTTAATTGTAGTTATTGTTTTGCATGTTTAAAATGTATGTATTGTTTCCTGTCTATGTCTATTCTTTTATTGTCTCCATGTGATACGTTTCAACCGGATGCTAATGGGGGATCTCAATAAACATACAGTAACACCCACAATATAAACAAGTAATGCAACTGGCATTTTCTTAAAATATTTATTGACTTTTATTGAGAATAAAGCAACCACATTATATCAAAAAGACAGTGTTCACATACATTACCAGTCAAAAACTTTAGAAAACGCTCCATTTTTCCAGTTTGTATGGGGAAAATCGTAGAAATCAAAGTTCAGTGGATGAACTTTACCAGTAGACAGGAAAAGTGGTGTCTTGTTTATGTGACCGTAGAAGGAAAAAAAATAAATCATTGAATCTGATAGAAACCTAGGGCTTGTTCAGTGAAATTCAAGAATTTGGTGAATTTACATCTTTTCATGCAACAATGGCAGCTTTTAAATTTAATGCAAACACATCCCCAACTTCTCCCGATGACTCACAAACCCTCCGTCCGTCGGTACAAAGGCAGTGTTGGAACAGACTGTGTGACTTACAGCCCTGCATTACTGGGTCAATACTGCACTGCAGGAAGAACAGTCAGTAGTTCTGTGTATTGCTGTGAGAACGGTGATTTAAAAATGCAGGTTAACACAGTCAGACGTGCTGGTTGATCGATCGGAGGTCGATTCAATGACAATAATGATCCTAAACATAAAAAAAAGGCTGGTTTTTAGGATGGTCGTTTTATATTTTGATTCCACGAGTCCTTTTTTTTTTATTTTATTTGTTCTAACGCTTTAACTTCAGCAACACTGAGACATTAAACACCGTTAACTTCAGTAACAACTGGAAAAGTGGGGGGTGTTAGAAAACCTTTAACCGGTAGTGTATAACCTTTTTAAACTGAAAAACAAAGAAACAAAATAATAATAATAATCCCAAAATGTTTCATCTCCAGACCTGAGTGTCTCTATAAACACCAAGATGTGAAAACTTATTGTAGCTGTGTGGTTTTTTTTGCATTGTTAGGTTGCATGAGTGTCTTCCATTGTTGTTTTATTCCTCACATATGTATGTTTTTTTTTTATTATTTTGTTATAATCATGTGTCCTCTTGTACGGCGTTCTCACAGTATTATTAAATTAATACTTCAAATGGGAAGATTTGTCCAGATTAAATAAAAAATATGTTCTTTTTTAAAGATGGCAATGATATATTGGACGTCTATTCTAATAGTCTAAACCAGAATACATGTAACACTTGGTTCAATTGCATTGTAGGCAATCCTACTGAGATAAATATTCAGTGCATTTACTGTTTCCCTGTTACAACCAAGAGTTGAATAACTAATAAAAAAAAAAACCTCTGCTGCCTGAGCAAAGAGCGCCACTCTCTCAGCGAATCCTCCATAGACCAAGGGAACAAAAATATTATTTTTTTTTACAATTATGGCTGATTGGTTGTACTGCATTTACTGTGAACTGCCTAAAAAAATAAAACAAATTGTTGATTACAAACTGAAACAGAAAGCAGGTTAAGAGCAGTAACACTATACAATCAAAATCATATAAAGCTTAATATGAATTAAATGTACAGATGATACCCGATTCTCTTTGCCAACAAAAACGAGCACCTCTCCTCTCCCACCTTCATTTTTTTTTTCCTTTTTTTTTTGCTCCAACACAAAATTTAAAACATTAATTCAGATTAATTACAGTATTATACTTCATGCTGCTCATGACCCTGTAGTGGAGGTATGTCGATAACTTGCTTTGCCATGTATGATTTTACAAAAACTAAAGAACACATGCAACATTTCTTTTCTTTTCTTTTTCTTTTTTTTTGATGAGTCATGGCTTGTGGAAGGATTACAAACAACAATCTGAATAAACTGAAGATCCACCACTTTAGTTTGGAGGTGTGGAGTTTTAAAAAAAAATGAAAAAAAGACAGTTTAAACATGATGATGACATTGGAACAGTGTGACAGGGGGGTAAAACATCTGAAACATCCCCACAGGAAATGCATGAATGAATGAATGAAAAGACAACCATTAATAAAACAAAAAGATGGCCTATGATCAGTCATTAATTAATAAATCTGTTTTGTCAATACTTTGTAGTAGCTGTGCTCGGTATGGTCACCGCAAAGTGAGAACCACCAGCACAGAAACACGATTTTTCTCCATAATTTCAGGGTGAAAAACATCGTGCGTGTTGTAGAAACGCTGCATATTTATCTCTCTTGGAAAAAAACAAAAGAAAAAACAGGGCAAAAATAAAACTGGTTAATGTCCGTTGGCAGCTCCTTCATTGTGACCATATCGAGTAGATATGTTTGAACTCTCTGAACCCTTTGTGAAACCATAAAACGTTTATATGCTTGGTATGAACTTTGTCCATTAGTGTAACCATTACAGAACTGAGTATGAATATTTTACAACCATTTAAAACAATGACTGCAACACTCCAAATCTTAAAAAATAAAACAAAAAACAAAACAAAAAAAAGTACAAGCTTCCTCAATTTACAATTCTTCTTATTTTCTTTCTTTTTTTGTTGCTATTTTTATAACAAAATGTAAAAAATATTTCATGTTTGTTTTAAACATTTTACATCCTTTGTACAAGTTTACCAAATAATAATAAAAGGGGAAACAAAATAGATAAAACACTAGAGGGGGGGCGAGGGAGGACGTGGTGGGGCAATCAGCTTTTTTTTGTTTTTGCAATTATGGCTGAAGAAGAAAAATATTCTTAAAAAAAGACAAAAATATTGAGACGATGGCTTTGTAGACATGCACTCTCACACTCGGCTGTACAGTCTGGACCTTAAAAAGGTATAAAAGGGGGGGGAGGACTGTGTTTTTTTTCTTTTTAAGTAATCAATTAATAAATAACACACTATAAAAACATTATAAAAAGACAACTGGTAAGAAGACATGACAGGTACGAGATGGAAATCTTTTAGCTTTCCTTTCCATGATTTCAAGACAATGACTTCTTTCTTCTCTAGAAACAGTAAATCGGGTCCCGTCATCACATTTCACCTGCAGTTTTTTTTTTTTTTTTTAAAGAAAGAAGAAAAAAAATTATCTACACTTTGCTCTGCTGTAATTTTTTTTCCCTCACATTTTTTTTTCAAGCTTTTCAAGCCTCTTTATTGCCCCACTGTGAAAAAGAACAGGTACATTTCTCTGCTGTCACACACCGAAAGCCCGAAAGTCAAGAAACACTGGGTGAGTTACAAAAAAAACAAAAAAAAAATCCAACTCTGTAGCGCCACATTATGTAATAATGTAATAAATATTCACCTCATGATGTAACAACGACCCATTTTGTTAAATCTGCCACATTTTGTGATCAGATTCTTGAACAAAATATGTAATAAACTATAGAGCTGCAACAATTAATCCAACAATAATCGATTATTAAATGAATCATCAACTATACTGATAATCTAATAATCGGTTTGAGTCGTTTTTTAATAATAATTTTTTTTAAAAAGTCCAAATTCTCTGATTCCAGCTTCTTAAAGGTGAATATTTCTGGTTTCTTTGTTCCTTTATGACAATAAACTGAGTCTCTCTTTGGTTTGTGGACAAAACAAGACATTTGAGGACGTCATCTGGTGGTTTGAGAAACACTGATTGGTCAATAAAATGTTGAAAAACATCAAAACAACTATTCAATTAATCGTTTAAATAAGTAAACAGATTAATCGATAATGAAAAAATTTGTTAGCTGCAGCTCTAATAAACCGTCGCATTTTGTAATAAGGTGTTAAATAATGCACAAAACTATTACATTTTCACCTACATTTTGTAATAATTTGGTGCATTATTTAACAACTTCTCACAAAATGCAACAAAGTTTATTAGGGCTGCAACTAACAATTAATCTGTCAAATATTTGACCGATCAATCGATTAGTTATTTGTTCAATAAAATGTTAAAAAACTTCTAAAAACATCAACCAGTGTTTCTCAAACCACCAGACGACGTCCTCAAATGTCAGAGAGACTCAGTTTATTGTCATAAAGGAACAAAGAAACCAGAAATATTCACATTTAAGAAGCTGCAATCAGAGAATTTGGACTTTTTTTCTTTAAAAAACTACTCAAACAGCTGACGACAAATTTAATAATCGATAATTGTTTGATTATAATAGCTGCGGCTCTACAGATTATTACTAAACGCGTCGTTATGACATCATGAGGTGAACATTTATGACATCATCATCACATAACGCGACGCTACAAATACTTTATGTAACAAGGTGTTTGTGGCGTCCGGCTCGGACACGGACAGGACGATGATGATCATCATCATCAGCATCATTTGGGCAGCGGCGGCAGCGGCGGCGGCGGTTCTGACGGCAGCGGTGGCGGTCTGGGGTTCCCGCCTCTCGATCCTCCGCCAACGCCGCCACCAACGCCTCCAACGCCACCAACGCCGCCGTACCTGAAGTCTCCGCCGCCGTACTGCGCGCGGTAGTCGAACATGGACGGCTGCGCCGGCTGCACGCCCTGAGCGCTCAGAAGAGAGTTCAGCAGATCGAACGTGTCCTGGTACTCGTTGGACGACTGCGGGCCGCCAACGCCAACGCCCGCGGCCGCCGCCGCTACGGCCGCCGCCACTCCGTGACCGTTCGTGTCCGTCTTGTCGCCTTTGGAGTGCGAGTAGCCGCCGCCGAGGATGTCGGTGACGCCGTGTCCCGTCGGCGGCGGCAACGGCGGCTGAAACGGGTTCCTAGATGACGACGACTTGCTGACTTTGGCGGCGGTAACGGCCGCGGCAGCGGTTGCATCCTGGGAGTGCGTCCTCTTACGCGACGACGACGTGGACGAGGACGAGGAGGAGCTCGTTCTCGATGAGTCGCTGGGGATTTTTTTGCCGCCGCCGCCGCCTCCTATCGCCGCCGCCGCCGCCGCAGCAGCAGCAGAGTGTTTATGAGAGGAGGAGGAGGAGGAGGAGAGCGAGGCAGCGCCGCCGCCGCCGCCGCCCGAGGAGGACGAGGACGAGGAGGAGGAGTGATGGTGGTGATGATGATGATGGTGGTGGTGGTTCGAGCGCTCTCTGTGTTTGTCTCTGCTGCTCTTACCACCGCCGCCGGCCCCCTCCTCGCCCGCCGCCCCTCCTCCTCCTCGCTGCTTCTCAGGAACTCGTATCCGCACCTTGATGTCCTGGTCGCGCCCGCCGCCGCCGCCGCCGGCAACGGGTAAACGCATCTTGAGCGAGCTGCGTTCGTGCGTCCGTTCCTTCTCCAGAGGGATCTTCAGGATGATGGGCGACGGGCTCGACATGTCGGCGGCTGCAGCAGCTGCGTTGCCGGACGACGATGAAGATGGCGGCTGTTGCTGCTGTTGTTGTTGTTGTTGTTGTTGCTGCTGCTGCTGCTGATGATGATGCTGCTTCTCCTTCCTCTGACTCTGATGCTGCTGCTGACCAATCAGAGCCTGCGCTGCGTTGGCGTAGTCCCGCTTCACGCTGGCCTCCATGTTCTCCAGCTTCCTCTTCTGCGCCGCCAGCACGTCAGCGTTCTTGGCCCGGTACTCGCTCAGAGAGACTTTAGCCGGAGCGTGCACCTCGTTGTTCGCCGCCGCCGCCGCCGCCGCCGCCGCCGCCTGCTGCTGCTGCTGCTGCTGCTGCTGCGGCGGCGGCTCGGCCCGCTCCTTCCCGCCGCTCCAGGTCTGAGCGCTGCCCGATGCCGGCCGCTCCTTCTCGTCGGCGGAGGAGGAGGAGCCGCTGGCGGACGGAGGAGCGGAGAGGCTCATGAGTCCGGCCACCGTGCTCTCCGACGACGCCATGGAGATCATGCTCATCATGGCGTCGCGCTGGTCGCAGCCGCCGTCGTCCTGCACTTTGGTCTTTGTCTTCGGCGTCTGACCGCCGGCCTGAAAACGAGGAGCGAGGAGAGAGGAGGAGGAAACGGAAAAACGACAGTTAGAGACGACGACGAGTCTGTGACGAGTAGGGATGTCACAATTACTTGTTTTCACAATTAATCGTCACAATTAATTAATCGTTAAGATTCTTAAATACCGTCACTTTCCAAAAAAGATTATTTTGGAAACACAGAGGCAGATGTGCACAAAAGTTAAGGTAAATGTAAGAAATACTGGTCAAGTTACCTAACGTAACATGGTAGAAAATTCAAATGTTAGCGTCTCATTTGTGATAAAATACAAACAATTAAAATAAACTTAAACATTTGGTATATATGACAATTAATGATTTGAATATTTAAAACACTTCCCCTGGAGGATTAATAATTGGTTACATATGAATAGTAGATACTTAAAATATTTAGTGTAAAAATTTGTAATGTAATTAAATTTTGACTGTATTTGATTTTACACATTCATATGTTGTGAAATTAATTAATGCGTAATAATTGTGATAATCGTAACACCGTGATTATTTCTCTGACAGTAATCGTACAAAGAAAATCTATAATCGTGACATCCCTAGTGACGAGTTACAAAGCAGCAATGAGAGGAGGAAAAAGGGAAACGACACCGACCTTCCAGTTGCGGATCCGTTTCAAGCGACTCGGCGTTTTCTCCAGAATCTGCAGGAACTCGTGCGTCAGTTCTGAGGGAAGAGACACGTTTAGATTTAAGGTTAATTTCATTCAACTTTTTAAAAACCTTCCAAAAAAAAACAAAAAACTCACAAAAAACTCACCGGCACCACTTCAAGCTGTCGTTAGCAACACAAAGCATCTTTAACGTACTAAACAGTTGTAGTGGGCAATTACATTGTAATTCTTCCCTTTCACTTTAGCTGCAGCTCAAACTAACTATATGCTCACAACAGCAAGCTGTGTATCAAACAGCAGAGCAACACGCCGCTTATTTCTACCGTGTTATATCAAGGAAATATGACCATGATCTTGGTTTGTCTTATTGTTTATACCGCTGCTCTAAGACAACTGTGTGCTCTCTGTGGCCTAGTGGCAGAGTAAAGCAATGGCGCTCAGCTGCTTTCAGCATTCACACGTATTTCCTTCAGGAAATACAATTTCTAGTAGTTACCTCTAAAACAACTCTGTGTGGTAACGTTGTGTTATTATCTCATAGCGTGGTGAATGTGCAGCTCACAACTTGTCCACCAGAGCGTTGTGGAGTTGTTGGATTGTGTATTTGATGAGTTTGATGAGGGAAACCAAGAAATCCCATAATGAGCCTCCGTAGCGTAGCTCTGAGCAGCTCACGGCTCTGCTCCACCGTTCTAAAAATAGCTTGCACCGACAATTAAAGGTAACGAACCTATTAGGGGTGGGAATCTTTTACTATCTTACGATTCGATTCAGATTTTTGGGGCTACGATTCAATTCAAAATGGATTTTCGATTCAAAAGGATTTGATTCCTAATGATTTCTGCTTCAGTCTGTCGGTGCAAAGGATCCTCATGATCTACTCCAGTCTGCTACAAGACAGAATGACTTAAGTGTCTTTTTCACATTTAGTGAGTTTTAAACATTTATCCATGCTTAGATGGAATTGTTGAAACTGTTGCATAAAAGCAATATCACATATTGCTTAAGTAACACAATTAAAAGTGCAGTTAAACATGCTGCCTTTTAAATCGTAAGGAAATGGATTTTCCTTAGAATTTGTTTCATTATCGATTTAAATTCGATTTTGGGACATTTTATATCGATTCTGAATCGTATTAAATGAGAATTGTGATTCTCATGTGAATCCAACAGCACGTACCGTCCAGCAGCTCCAGGGTGACGGTGGGATCGACGTACTCCCACCAGTGTTTTCCGTCCGTGGACACGGGGATCTCCCAGTTGGACCATTTGCAGGCGAGGTGGATGCAGACGCACGCCACGACCGGCGGACTGTACTGCAGGCAGAACGTGGTCAGGTGCAGACTACGGCAGGATGAGTCCAGGAAGGAAGGAGAAAAACACAAACGGGGAGAGAGAGAGCAGACATTCAGTATATTGAGTTTGACGATTACACACTCACACTCACAACTAGGGATGTCACGATTATAAATGTTCTTGGTACGATTATTGTCAGAGAAATAATCACGGTTTTGTTAGGCGAGGCGTATTGCTCACTTGTTTTTTGTTTTCTTTGTTTTTAATTTTTATAATGTTTCTGTTTTTGTATTTCTTTACTGTATAATTGATATTGCTGGACCCCAGGAAGAATAGCTGTAGCTTTGCTGCAACTAATGGGGATCCGAAATAAACGGTGTTACGATTATTATGCATTAATTCATTTCACAACACTATGAATGTGTAAAATCAAATAGTCAAAATATAATTACATTACTCATTGTTTACACAAAATATGTCAAGTATCTATTAATATATGACCAATTCTTAATCCTCAGGGAAGTGTTTGAAATATCCAGGTCATAAATTGTCATCTATACCAAATATTTGCATTTATTTTAATGGTTTTTGTTTTGTTTTGCTATTTGTTTTAATTAAAAATGGCACGTTTACATTTAAATTCCTACCAATTCAATGTTAGGTTAGATAAATGGACCAGTATCTGTGCATTTACCTTTATGTTTGCGCACATCTGCCGATTAATTGTGGCGTTTAATACCACGATTAATTGTGAAAACAAGTAATCGTGACATCCCTACTCACAACACGTTTTCCTAATCATATAAAAAGACACAGTAGCTCGTGTTCTATAGTAAACTGTGCATATACCTGTTTGTGGCCATGAAGTATGATGTTTGAGCCAAATCCTTACTCGCTGGAACAACAACAGAACAAAGAAATCCACTTAAAACCTTTAAATCCTGCAAATTATTAATTCAACCGATGCAGCTGGTTTGTAATAATAATAATAATCACAGTGAAACATCCAAACACAACAACTTCACACAGGAGCAGAGCTGAGACTCACCTCTGACCAGCTGAGTGCACTTGACGACATGAGTGTGTGGGTGGTCGATGGTGATTTCAAAAGCTATAATAAAAAATAAAATAAAAAAGGGGAGACAAAAAACAAGGAGAGATTAGTAAAGAGAATGAAAAGAAGCAGCAGAAAGAAGTCACTTCCCATTCAGTAGTTATCATTAAGTCCCTGGAAATAAAAAAAATCAACACTGTTACTAAATTGTGTGGTGCTCTTCGTTATCTGATAACATCCTGGACAAACATGAACTGTTGAATGTGAAAAGACATTAATGGCAATTTTATTAATTTATGTCTGGATGCTCGTTCTGTGAATTCAATTCAATCAAAGCCGATGACGTGACGTGGGATTAAAGCGATCTGTAGCAGAGCAGACAAACTAAAAAAAAAGCCGTTGTTCATGAGAATAATGCAGCAGCGTCACAAAGACCTACAACAAATGGCTTTAAAAAAATTTAAATCTGAAGGAAAAAATAGGAAATGTGAGGAGTTAAGGAGAAAAAAAAACAAAACAATAGGAGGATAAATGGGTGAAGTAACTGCGGGGAAAAGCGACGCTAATAACATGAAGCATGAAAGTCAGTGTCCAGTGCGTCTTTCTAACTCTGCTTATGGGGCTTTTCTGTGGATGAAAAGTAAAAACACAAGGTTAGCAGTAGCACTATTCTTTCTTTCTTTTCTTTTCTTTGCATCATCACATGTGTTTCTGGAGGGAAAAGCAAGGGGCCTGGGTCTCCCTCCCCAACTTACCGAGGGTCTGCAGTATTATGCTCTCAAGAATGACCAGGTCTTGGGCTTGTTGCAGGTAAGCCTGAGGTTGAGAGGACAGGCACGTTACTCACTGGGCGCCCGCCACGGCCGTTGTCAAACAAGAGCAGCTGGACTCGCTACACGGGACGTCTGACCGTTCTCAGCCGGAGCTTAAAGGGACAGTTCCACTCAAATCCAGCCTGGGGCTCTGGTTTCTGATGTTTCAGCTCCAACAGAACAAATGTTTAGATTTTCTTTTTACTGCCTCCTGTTCTGCAGTAGTTCTTCTGTCTGTCCCTGCATCGCCACAGCAGCGTAGACTGTTTAGGCTGTTTACATCCCATAAACCAGACAATGTTAGATGGTCATATTCGAACTTCGTTTGTTTATTAATATTCGAATATATTCAAATATTAATTGATAATATTTTGCTAATGAGCTCGCGTTTCACAACTTCAACAGGCTGAAAAAAGCCTTGAATCTTGAATCTGTTCAGGTTTGAATATTTAGAGCTGCTCTAATATTCGTTCGAATATCACTTTTTTTAAATATTCGAATTATATTCGAATAACGAAGTTCGATGTCAAAGCCCTACTTCAAACATACACCGAGGGGTTTGTTCACTTCAAGAAAGAGGAAACAGGAGCAAAGGAGGAAACCCTGAAGGAGCAGGTCCAGGAACCAAAACAGGGCCGATACGAGTCCCTGCCTGATTATTATAGTGTTTATGATTAACTATATTGTATTTTTACAACTGTACAGCACTTTAGTCGACTGAGGTTGTTTTAAATGTGTTTTATAAATAAACCGTGACTTGAGGTAGAGATTCAGGCCCTGTTTACATGACAACGCTCGCGGATGAAAACTGCAAAATATTTAATCGGATGTGCCTTTCATTTAGACGGCGACAGCGCTTTGGGGGCTTGAAAACTCAAAAAAGTGAAACCACCCTCCAGAGCGGAAATCTTAAAAATGCTGTGCCGTTGCGTCTCCGTGTAAAGGGTGAAAATGCAAAACCTCTGCTCCGATTGCTACGACCTGAGGAGGGCACGGAGGGCAGCGTTACGACGGCCGGCGTGCAGCCTGTTGTGTGCTGTGTGTTGTATGGCGCGCTGCCACCTCGGCGCCTTGCGTGCATACAACATTGAATTCCACAGACTTTTGCGTCACCGTATGCACACAGATTTCCTCCAGAAAACGCTAATCTAAACGCGGAATAAAATGTGAAGACGCGATGCCACTTTTGCATTTTCTGTTCAGATCATTTCCGTATAAACGTAGCCTTACTCTGTGCTGATTGGTCAGTCTCAAAGCGGGATGTGATCCCAACAGAAAGCCCCAGAATAAGCGGCATTTTTAAAAGCCAACGTTATTAACTTCAGAGAGATCATGTGTATATTCAGAAAGTCAAAAATCAGAACCAACACTAAACTAAGATGCACAACGGTTACAGCTGCCAATCTATGGAGAGATTGCATATTTTTTAATATAACCTGATTTATAACAGTGTAGGCAAAATAAGATAAGCTTCAGCCTACACCTTTTCAGTCTAAATGTCTATTGTACACTTTATATATTTACTTTGATATCTGTACTTTCTGTTTTGTTACTTCTTTGTCTTGAGGTGACATGTCAAGTCCGAAATAAACTAAACTAAAACTACCGGTACTAAAACTGCGTCTACACAGCCGGAAAACAGAGAGAATGAGTCAGTAAAAGACGTATGAGAGTAGCATTACGCAACGATCGAAACAGCAATTAAAAATCCAGCTTTGCTAGAAAGCGTCTGTACTGCCAGAAAAATCTACATCAACAAGAGCAGTAAATAACAAAACGCTGCACAACGACTGAAGTGAACAAACTCCTCGGTGTCTGTGTGAAACCATCTGGTGTGGTCTGGTTTTATGGGATGTAAACAGCCTAAACATTATACATGATGCAGCGACAGAACTACTGCAGAACAGAAGACAGTAACAAGAAAACCTAAACATTCGTTCTGTTGGAGCTGAAATATTAGAAACTAGAGCCTCGGGTTGAATTTGCCCGGAATTGTCCTTTAATATTAGAAAGGGTCTGGGGGCGCTGATGTTCAAACACGCTGGCTGAACCTACCTTGGTTTAGAGCGATTTAATCCATGTAGCCCGTACAGATGCTCTTGTTTAACAACTTGGTACACAACACACCTACACACACACAGTCACTGAAACGCAACGTAACGTCAGTCTGGATCATTTCTCTCGACCAAAAAGCATCATGCAACCTCCACGTCTCAAGTAACAACAGCAACTTATCAAAACGTACCAATACAAATACACAGTGTGAACGCAGGCATAAAAAAGAAAATACATAAAATTGCTGGTAAACATATTCACAGATGAATTAGAGTTGGAAATATCCAGAGAGGAGAAATGTGCAATTTGGAGCGATGACAACGTTAGTGTAGCCCTCTCAAAACAAAGTGCAACTCAGAACAAATGGTTTAAAGGGACAACGAGGAGTAGGGATGGGCATTTCGAATAATTTTCTAACCGAGTATCCTAACCTTGTCGTATCCGGGTAACTGAATACTGTAATAAAAAATAAAATGAGGTCATGTCGGATGGACAGAGAGCAGCCGGTGTATAAATGCTCTCTGACCGTCAGACAGTCACATCACTGACACACAGCGTCGTCAGACTAAATATCAGGTGGATAATAAGAGTAGAGAGAGTTTAAGATGCACACATGGGGCAGATGTGCATCTTTATGCTGCGGCTGCCTCGGAGGAGAAAACTTTTTTTTTAAATTATTAGCGGTGCTTATTTATTAGTCCTAGGGCTGCCCCCAAATAGTCGACCAAGCACTGGTCGACCAAAAAATCATTAGCCGACCAAAATTTCATTGGTCGATTGGTCGCAGGAAAAAAAATAAAAATATTTGGAGCCGTGTCTTGTCAAAATTAAGCCAACATCAATGACTGAACTGTATATGAAAGGTTATGGGGCTTTTATTTTGAAGGGCCAGATACAGGAAGTCGTGACGTGACACTTTTTTTTTTTTTTTTTACACGGCACGGCCGTCTCTCTCGTATCACCGCTGTCACCATTAGCAGGTGCTGTCTGAGCCCCGGTCCCGTCCCACAGCGCTCACCGGCGGTCAGTCTCAGTGTCACGGAGCGGATCCATGATGGTCCCCGCTGCAGTCAGAGACCCGCACCCATAGACATGTCTATGCCCGCACCGCTCCACGCCGCGGACCCCCACCGCCGCACCCCCGTCACACAGCCTGAGCTCAGTAACTTTTTACCCTCCTCATCTACTGTGTTTATTGGTGATAAACGGGCATTCTGCCGGTAATAACGGTGAAACACGACCGGCTTGTTGTTGAATCTCGGACCCAACACGGCCGGAGTCACGAGCATTAATTAATTAATTCTCAACCTGACCGCGGGCAAAAAAAAAAAAAAAAAAATTTTTTTTTTTTATTAGGCTAAATTTTTTTTTTTTTTTTTTGTGTCAAGGTGGGGGGTCGATTAGTCGACTAATCGCCATAAGTGACGACTACTGGTCGACCAACAAAATCTTTGGTCGGGGGCAGCCCTAATTAGTCCACACAACATTTTGGTGCCTTCGGTCCTCTCTGCCTCGCATCGTTTCAGGAAATAACTGGGAAGGTTTCAGAATGTTTGTAAACTGAAAGCAGATTCTCTAAAGCTGCGTTCACACCGGACCTTTTGTTTTTAGAACGAGCGACGAGTTTACATGTTAAGTCAATACAAACGAGCGGTGGAGCGTTTAATCGCCCAGGCGAAAAAACGCTGGGGCTCGGAGCGACAGCAACGGAGCGTCGGAGCGTTTTTTCGCTCGAGTCGCTCGAGATGAGAAATCCCAACTCTCCGGCCGTCAGTCGCTCGTCGCTCAGCTCCGATTGGCTGCTGTAATGCCGGTGGTGCCGGTGTAAACAGAGGCACATGGCAGTGGGCATGATGTCATCAAAGCGAAAATGCGAGTCTGTGGCTCTGTGCCAAATTGACGAGCGGCTGCAGCTGAGCGACGGAGCGGTTTTTTTCGGAGCGATGCGAGCGACAGCGACAAAAATAAAAGCTCCGGTGTGAACGCACCTTAACAGACTTGATGACACCTGTCGTCTCTGAGGGAACCACCACAGATTATTGTAAAAGGTTTGAAAGTCCGAGGCTCGATCCAAAACGCTTTTACACAGCAGAAAATCACGTTGCTTGATCCGAAACTGTTGAACACTACAAAAAGCCGAACCACGGCACGATGATATAGTTTGATCCGACACTAGACTGTTGCTCTAACGTGCCGTTTTTTTAATCCTAGATTAACCGGATAATAAATTTGGGTAACCCTGCACATCCCTAATCGAAAATGGGCCCATTAACAAGTGTGGGTAATGTAGATTCATCCACATTAACGTGAGACTTTTTTATAACCAAATAGAAACTCCTCATTGTCCCTTTAACACCAAATTCTTGTTATTGAATGACTGTACATTAAAAAAAAAAAAAGACAGAGGAAACCACAAATAAAACGCACAAATTATTACTTTTATCAAGTAGCTCAGCTGTGTCGTTGTTGTGAAGATCAATCAATCAATCAATCAATCAGGTGAACAGAAGTTTAAACTTACGTCGCTGCGCACGTCTGGTGACGGTTCCTGAGGGTTGAGGCAAGCGTGAGCCACTTTGATGACGTGTTCCAGCTTCCTGGGCTGCTCCTCGACTTTCGCTGCCAGGAACAGAGCTGCAGGAGAAATAACCTGGCAGAAGAGAGAGAGAAAAACAAAATGGTGATGATCGTGACAGTGACATCTAGTCGAGTTTGAGTTGAGACGAGTCTGAAACAAACTTTTACTTACATTTCTGTGAAATCTGGTGAAAGACTGGACCATGTAGAATCGATGCATGTACACAATCGCTGTATTTATTGTAAGTTGGGACCTGATGCGTGATGGTTAAGGACAATGTGGTGGTTATATTACTACAGCGACCAGTTCCCTCAGTTATAACGAAGAAACCGATGAGTTTAAAGGACAATTCCGGGCAAATTCAACTCGGGGCTGTATGTTCCTAACATTTTAGGTCTAAAAGAAGGAATCTGAAGATTTTCTGTTTAATTGCTCCTGTTTTGCGGTAGTTGTGTCTGTCCCCGCATCGCCACGGCAGCGATGAATGGGAGCGGATTAGAAAGTTCTGCTGCTTAGGCTGTTTCCATCCCTCAAAGCCACAGACAGCGTCAGATGGCGACTCAAACATGCACCCAGAAGTTTATTTACTTGAAGCAAGTCAAGAGTTGATATTCCTGTGTTTATGACACAAACGGGAGCTTCCCACTGCACCTGAACACACCGAGCGTCAACTTGGGTCTCGACTCCGCCAGACTTTGAATTAGATCTAGTTTTACAAACATGTCGGCTTGCTTGAAGTAAATAAACTTCTGGGTGCATGTCTTCAGATTCCTTCTTTTAGACCTAAAATGTTAGAAAAATACAGCCCCGGGTTTGTACTTTAAACTGAGCTATTGAATCTGTGAAGGGGGAGCTGCTCTGGGGAACGGCGGCCCAGCTGTCCCCTCTGATGGACAGCTGGAGCGACATCCTGACCGGACCACAGAGCTCCATCAGACCACCGACCAGCTCCTCCAAACCAAAACGTGTGAAGGAGCGTTAAAGTTATCGCAGCTCCTTCCTCCTCTCAGCACCAAATACGACTGGAATGTGTATATATAAAATATACACAGTATATATACATTTAACAATGCTCTATTACAAATTCTGCTTTCTTTTTGCTGCTATTTGCTATTTATTATCGGTGCTGTACATTTCTATGCTGCAACCTTGTAAAATCTCTCAGCTTATGTTAAAACATCAGTGGCAGAACAACAACAAAGCTGGACCCTCAGGTAGCTTCACCTGGACCTATAAACACACACACAACAGGACTGATCCTAAAACATGTAGCATGTTAAATACTTAAACTAAAAACACTGTTTCCATATGAAACATGTATATACTCTAATTATTCAGACTCCATTACAAATGCTGCTATTACACAATACTGCAATACATTTCTTTGCTGTTGTCTGTTGGTTCAACCTTGTACATTGATTTCCCCACTGTAAAACGAATAAAGGATCATTTTATCTAATCTTAGGAAAACAGAAGTCTTATAATCACATCAGTGGCAGAACAACAACAAAGTTGGGTCCTCAGGTAGCTTCACCTGGGCTCAGGTTAGCCGGAAGCTGTTGTTGCCTACAAACACACACACACACACACACACACACACATAACGGGACTGACCCTTAATCATGTCGAGTGTTAAATTACTTCAAATAAAACCTATGTGTTTCCATGTGAAACACGTTGTTGTGCTGCATTTTCTGTATAAACATTTAACAGTTAGCGGCTAATGCTAACGCTACGGTGCTGAAAGGCCCCGCCGCCGCCGACCGCAGCAGGCCCCGGCTCAACCTGACACTACTACCGCTGTGCCGTTAACCAGCCTCCGTTAACTTCACCACCGCAAAACAACCTACAAACTGTCTCGTTATTTAGTTAAGAAACACACAAAAACAAACCACAGGCCCTGAAGCACCGAGCAGCAGCGGCAGCAGCAGGAACCGGCTTCACGACGAGCTAGCAGCTAGCGCTACACCTCGCTAGCCGCCGTGCTAAGATGCTAACATGCTAAGGTGCTAACGCAGCTAGCGTCGACAAAAAGATACACGTTGAGCCGCTGGCCCATGTCCTGCAGCAGGTTGGCGGCCTGTTGCCTGTAGGAGAGCTCCTTGTCCGGGTCAAGGCCCGCTCGCCGGGACGGGCTGTTGTCGATCTGCGGCCGGGTGTAGTACCATTTGTTGTTGTTACAGCTTCCAGGGAGAGAACGAAACGAAGCCGCCATCACTGAGAAAAAGGACGAGAGTTTAAAATTTCTGCGCGTCACAGGAACATACGTCACACGCGCGAGGACAGGAGGGCGCACGAGAGGGAGGGGGGATGAGGGAGGGGGGGGGGGCTGTAGTTCCACCGCTGACCGCAAGATGGCGCTAAGGTAGATTTGTGTCTTTATTATTCAATCAAAAAAAGTTTGCTTCAATCAAAAAATATATTTTCAATAAAAAAAACCTTCACTTCAATCAAAAAACCCGTTTCAATCAAAGAAAAACAGTGTTCAACTGCATTAACTATATTTTTTGCATTCAAACACTTTTTTTTTCTTTGATTGAAAAGGGTTATTTTTTTATTGAAGTGAAGGTTTTTTTTGATTGAAAATATATATATTTATTTTTTTATTGAAGTATCTTCAAAATCTTTTTTATAGGCCTACAGTCTATGTTCAAAATACAAATATTAAAGGCACATTGGTAATAGATAAATGCACAGTGCTGAATCAGCTATCTTGATCAATCAAGAACAGAAAGAAAAAGAAAAGAGAATGTGAGGGTCTCAGTCCACAATAGTAGCTAAATAAGTCCAGCAAATAAAATAACCTTAGGGCATTTTTGCTTTTCATGTAATGCAAAGATTTTTTTAAATACATTCTGAGTTTGTTTATCCATCCATTGAAGTGGGGTTTCACTTTGAGGTATTTACATCTGTTGATGAAATGTTTTCCAAGGGAAATTAAAATGTTCACCAAAAAGTCCAAGTTCTTTTCCTTTAACTGTAGTCCAACCTTGATCGACATCCAATTTAATGGGGGCAAAATAATGTGTTTAGATAACAGCCAGTTTTGAAATGAAGTCCAAAATTGTACAACATACTCGCATTCAAAAAAAAAAAAAAAAGTCGTTTTGTCTGTGATAAAATAACTTTACCTGTAATTAGTATTTTTCCTGTGGTTTATCTTTAGGTTTGCCTGTAATGTATTACTTTACCTGTAAATAGTAGCTTTGCTTGTACTTTACTACTTTACCTATGATAGTTTTGCCTGTAATATATGACTTTACCTATAATTAGCAGATTTACCTTTTTTGTGGCATATTGCACTTTAAATGCATTTTTGTAACCTCCTATTTATTACATGTTTTTGTCGTGACCTTTTTATTTATTACATGTTTTTCCGTGTATGTGCAGCATTCCCTCTCAATCTGAGACAAATAAAGAATTCTTTGATTTGACTTTAATTAGTAGTTTTATCTGTGATATATAACTTCACCTGTATTTAGCAGCTTTACCTGTGATTCAGGATTCAGAAAAACTGCCTGTTGGTTAAGAAACTGCATTAAAAGGTTTTGGAGTTGCATCTTCTCCATTACTGTAAACTTAAAGCTTTTATCTAAGTTTTCATTTCATAATCTTTGACATATTTAATGTTCACAAATGATCATTTAATTATTGCACAACAGAAAACTTTCATTTAGATTTTTTTTTCATGCATGAAATGCAGCTGTCCCACCACCTTAAAGAATATGTTATTAATTCAATCAATTATATATATCATGCATATTTACTTTGGTACACATTTTTATTTTTTCTCTTCTCTATTTCAGTTTTTTACTCATAACATAAATTTATAGTATGTACATAGTTTATATGAATGTAATCTTTGTGTTATATTGTCTGCTCTACTGGATACTTGAATTTCCTTTGGACTTAATAAAGTGTCTCTAAATCAAACTATAATAAAATATTAAATCCTATTTTTGACTTACGGTAATGAGAATGTTTGATTTCCCTTCAACTCCTCATCAAAAGATCAATTTTCTACAGTTTTCAATTCCCATTAAAAAACCTAATCTCTATTTGCTAATGCCCAAATCTAGACTCACATTAAAATCCTACTGACATAAACTAATTCAAGATTACTGAGTGATAATATATTCAGAATAAATTTGGGTTTATCATGGGTCAGATAATTCCTCTCACTACAACAAAGAGCAGGGTCTCTGCAGGTTTCACCAGCTCAAATTTCACAGATTGATCATTGATCATTGGGAAAATCAATCATGTCTTCAGTTAAAACTGAAAGAATGAGGCAGTCTGACATCTGATACATCATTGTGAGTCTGAGGTTAAAAGTAGGTGAGATTCTGGCTGCAAGAGAGGAGACATTAGTTCCAACATGATTTTAATTTATTGGGCAAAGAAAGTTATCTAACAAATGCTGAGAACAATTAGTTATTCACTGAAATGTATAACCTATATTTATTAATTGTGGTTCTTACAAAAATTATATCTTATAAAGTATAAAAAGCAAAAATGTCTCTTATGCTCTGCCCCTTGAATTAGTGCATACAAAAATAATTTAACTTTAGCCTACTACTTTTACAACCACATTATTTACCAGCAACATAAAGTGAAACAGAGGCAGAGGTGTCCATAAAAAAAAAAAAAGATTTCCATATCAAGCTCCGGTTTACCCGCAGGTAAAACCCAGGCTTAGTGGTGTTTTATTCTAGGGGTCGGTGGTGTGTGTGTGTGTGGGGGGGGGGGGGCAGCTTCTGCTCACCTGACTCTGTGCAGCTTCTTCATTAAATCCAAACAGTCCGACACAGCGACGCTCTGCTCCTGTTGGACTCTAAAGTCTCTGTAGCTCATCATCCAGAGCAGCTACAGCAGCGTTGTGACCTCAACCATGGTTGATGAGAGCAGAAATGTTGTTGTTGTAGTGAAAATGGGCGGGCTCATGAATTTTTTGACATTTAATAAAAAAAAAAGTGAATTTTTTGACACGAGTCAAAACGAGCGATAAATCTCGTATCTCGCGTATCTCGCGTTTGGTCGCGCGTAAAAGCTCGAGCGAAAAAAAAGCGATGAAATAGACCAAGACGCGAAGGTCCCGTCGCCCAAAACAAATCGTGTGTATTGTCGCAAAAAAAAAAGAAGTCGCGTTTACCGCATCGCCCGGCGCACGCGCCTAATCGCGTCTTTGCGTTACGGCCACGTGACGGTGTGTTCACCGGACACCAGTGTGGTGTTGTTCCCTCTTTTCACCGACAGCTCCACTCTCCCTTACTTCTACTACTACTTACTACCTAACTACTGTTATTGGTGCGTTGAGGCCAGAGAATTGTGGGATTTGTAGTTTTTGAACGATCGCAGGTTGTGCTCTTTCTTTTTTGTGATGTTCCCGGTTCACACGTGTTTTCTTTTTTAGGGGCAAATGCGAGTGAAATGCTCGCCCATGGTGGGCATAACAGGGTTCCTACAGCTTAAACCATGTTAAATTTAAGACTTTTAAAGACTTTTTTAAAGCCACTTCAAATGAAATTTAAGACCGACTTCATAATAAACACTAATGCAGAACACACCACATCAATTACATAGGGTTAGGGACAATTTTACCCACTTTCCTATGTGATCCAAAGTAAAGTGACTGCTACATGAACATTGGATTGTGTCTCTTTCCAGCTGTCCTTTCAAAATAAATGCATAAAAAGTCTGGAAAAAAAAAAAACACTGACTCGGGAGCTGGTGGCGGTGAGAAATTTAGGGTTGACGGCCGCCACTAACTTCTCTATGTCAGAATGTTACCAATTATTTTGAGATTTCAGACTAATTACAACCATAAAATACCACTTACCATGTGTTAACATGTTTAAGACTTTTGAAAAATTGATTTAAGACATTTTAATGCCAATTAAGGCCTTGTTTTTAGATTAATGAATTCAATGCCTTTTAAGACTTTTTAAGGATCCGTAAGAACCCTGCATAAGAAAATTTAAGACCTGTCTAAAATTATTTAAGACTTGAACACAATAATTCAACAAATTTAAGACATTAAGGCCTAAAATTTAGATTTTCAAATTTTACTTTAAAACCCCGCGGATACCCTGTAGTATTTATTGTGGTTCTTACAAAAATTATATCTTATAAAATATAAAAGCTAAAATGTCTCTTAAAGGAGAATTTTCGTTTTTTACAACCTGGACCTTATTTCTAGCATAAAATATGATCATTCTACTCACCCAGACAACTTTGGTGTCATTTGGAGTTGTTTTGACGAAATTAGCCCCAGTGGAGCGGCGCGTATATCCGTATAATGCGAGAGCACGGGGCAGCGCAATGCAGCCTCTAAATAACATATTATCCGCCGCAAAACTCACTCATTTCGCCAATATTTTGTTATGATACACTAGTGCTATTCCCCTCCGAGCCCGTGGTGGCATGTTAACAACATGCTGCGTCTGTAGGTTGACTACTAACCTCCGACCTGGATGATGTCATCTCCGACCGCTGCCCCGGCGCGGCTAACTTGCTACGGCTAATGCTACGTTCGTTTCTGCGTGTTTCTGACTTGTCAGAACAAAATGAGCAGCTGGATGAAGTTCAGCTTCCACAGGCTTCCTCTCCTCAACCTGGACTCACTAAAGCTCCGGCTGGTTGAGATAAAAATGGACCCGAATGCCGAAGCAGAATGATTATTATCAGAATGAGCCGGGCAGCGGTCGGAGATGACATCATCCAGGTCGGAGGTTAGTAGTCAACCTACAGGCGCAGCATGTTGATAACATGCCACCATGGGCTCGGAGGGGAATAGCACTAGTGTATCATGACAAAATATTGGCGAAATGAGTGAGTTTTGCGGCGGATAATGTGTTATTTAGAGGCTGCATTGCGTGCCCCGTGCTCTCGCATTATACGGATATACGCGCCGCTCCACTGGGGCTAATTTCTTCAAAACAACTCCAAATGACACCAAAGTTGTCTGGGTGAGTAGAATGATCATATTTTATGCTAGAAATACGGTTCAGGTTGTAAAAAACGAAAATTATCCTTTAAAGCTCTGCCCCTTTAGTGCATACAAAATAATTTAACTTTAGCCTACTACTTTTACAACCACATTATTTACCAGCAACATAAAGTGAAACAGAGGCAGAGGTGTCCTGTCCTGCCACAGTCAGTCAAATGGTAAATGGTCTGTATTTATATAGCGCTTTTACTATACCTGAACGATACCCAAAGCGCTTTACAGTACATCAGAGTACTGTCTAAAATTATTTAAGACTTGAACACAATAACTCAACAAATTTAAGACATTTTAAGGCCTAAAATTTAGATTTCCAAACTTTAGACTTTCTAAGATCCTGTGGATACCCTGAAGAGTGTCTAAATAAAGACACAGAACAAGAGTAAAAAAAAAAAAAAAAAAAAAGAGAACAGGCATAAACGAAGCGGATATCAAAAAAAATCAAAAACAATTTATTTTAAATCACAAAATGTTAGAAAATGGACAGATAATAACTGAAGCAGTGTACCAATGGAATCCCAGAAAGAAAACGAGGAAATAACAGGTCATCTGATCAATCAAAAGAACAAGTAAATACACACGTCAAACACAAACAGGTGAGTTAGATCATCTAAATATTACGTTAAAATATTCACTCGTATCACGTCTAATAAACACAGACTTTGTTTCCACCGTCATGAGCAGGATCGTTGTTTAACAGATCTATCCGACATACTGAACAGCTTCTATCTCGTCGTTTCTATTCTTATTTTCTCTGATCAAATAAAAAATCTCTTCACTTTTAGTTCCTGCAGCCGTTTCCTGCTCCTCATTGATTCACTGATTGGAAAAAAAACAACTTTTATCATTTATCAAAGCAAAGAAAACTGATCTCCGAGGCTGAACAGCTGCTGCACAGTGAAATAAAAAAACTTCTTGGCTCGACTGACCCACGTCTTCGGTTTGATTTGTGTTTCTATGCAGGAAGCTGAAAGGCTTTTTACTTTGAAACTCTGATTTTTTTTTAATGCAGCTTTGGCAAAACGTAGAGCAAAAAAAATAAAAAATAAAACACTACGAGTCCTGTTTTACAGAAAAACACAAAATAAGCAAAACAACGTCTATAAAATCAATAGGAACATGAACTGAGTGAGGAAATGAAATCAGACCAATCAGACATTTTTTTTTATCCACTAACCTGAGGCTCAGTAAAAGACTGAGAACTTTTCTCTCTTCCTTTGTTTTCCAAACCATTTAAAGTGATTTAAACCACCTGTTGTGTGTCTGAGCTATTTAACTCTTTAGCTTTTGATCGACAGGAATCCTATTAAGTGACGTCTGTCATCTTCAGGGATCTGTGTTGTACAACCATGAAAATGCTTTACAAAAAAAGCAAACTCTAAAACATTATTTACACTTTTCCAAATCTTTCAGCGCGCTTCATTTTCTTTGCCTGCAGAAAAAAACAAAAAACAAAAAGAGAAAACATTTAGATAAACAGACATAGACTCTTGGAACTTTCTACACTGTGATTAAATATAAAACTTCACCTCAGCCTCTTCTCCGCCACCGCCGCCGCCGCCTGAACCTGCACTCGTTGAGACCCCAAACCGTTCCTTCCTTTTCTTCAGCTTTTCATCCTCCTCCACCTGGAAAACAAGTTCATATTAATTCATGTTAACAGCAACGAAGAGAATAAACTCATTTACAGCCCCGTGTTGTAAACATACAGGAAACTGGATCATGATAATCTGTACAAAAGGTATTTCTTTATATGAAAGGAAGTCACCGTTTGGTTTTCATTGAAGAGGAAACCAAACTGCTCGTTAGAAGCCGATCGTCCGACGGGGGGGGGGGGGGCGGCGGCGGCGGCGAATATCGCTACTTTTTTTTTTTTTTAACATGTTAGTTTAGGCGGCAGCTCTTTGTTGTTAACAGGAAAGCGCTGCGGGAAACCCTGTGATCAGAAACCCTTTGTGGACTGTCTGTGAAGACGGACGGGAGTGAAGCCGACCTCTCCTCTGCTTCAGAGAGGGACAGCCTTGCACTGTCGGACCTGGCTCTCTGCTCCGTGTCCGGAGCACAGTCGGGACCGGAGCAGAGACCGAAGACGGGCCGCAGAATACGCTGTGAAAATACTTCTTAAATGGACTGGGCGCAGGAGACAGGTCCGACAGCGCAGCGAGGAGAACAGCACGTGAGGAAGATGAAGATGAGCTACTGAATGAGGAGGGATTTAGAAATAAAAGCCTTGCTTCCCTCTTGTGGTCATATAGCGTAGGTTTTTTTTTATACAAGTCGCTTCTGAATATAGGTTGCATGGCCAGCCAAACTAGAAAAAAAAACGCGACTTATAGTCCGGAAAATACGGTAGCTTGAACCAAAATAAAGCGTCTTTGCTTGAACCCTCCGTTTTGACCGATCTCGTCCCGTTAGCGGCATTTGACCGCTCAAGATGCCTTACCGGAGAGTTTTGTCAGCTCTGAGATGAAGATCGGCCCGCCGGTTTCCCTTTAGAGTTGCTGAAGAGTTTCTCTGATGACTTTAGGTGGAGGCAGGCTAACACTACCCATACACTTCCAGTGTTTGAGCTAAGCTAATTAGCGACTTTAGGTGGAGGCAGGCTAACACTACCCATACACTTCCAGTGTTTGAGCTAAGCTAATTAGCGACTTTAGGTGGAGGCAGGCTAACACTACCCATACACTTCCAGTGTTTGAGCTAAGCTAATTAGTGACTTTAGGTGGAGGCAGGCTAACACTACCCATACACTTCCAGTGTTTGAGCTAAGCTAATTAGTGACTTTAGGTGGAGGCAGGCTAACACTACCTATACACTTCCAGTGTTTGAGCTAAGCTAATTACGGGCGATACGGCTCTATCTCCCTTGTTACTGCACGCACAGTCGAAAGGATGGTGTCTATCTGCTGGTCATGGACTCGGGAGTGAGGCAAGACACAAAAAAATCCCAAAAAATATCCTGGATGTTTATTTACGGCTGAAAACCAAACCAAACCAAACAGCGTCATATTCACCTTCTGTGAGATGGATGAGACGTTCATGCCGAACCGTTCTGCTCTCTTCTTCAGCTGGTCGACGTTCACCTTCAGGAGACACGGAGAGAGAGAAACCAGGTGAACGTCGACTCATCATCAGACAGAAGGAAATAAAAAGAAGAACGTCGACTACGTTAATTAAAACTTACAGGAGCTTTACTGTTGGCGGCCAGACCTGGAGACGGACTGGGGGCGTCCGCCGGTAAACCGAACCTGGAGGCACGAGCAGAACAAACTCAACATCAATATTTAGAGTATCGATTAGTTTTAACAACTGTAGCAACACAAAACATAATTAACACTTTAATAACAGACAATAGCATAACTATTATTAATGTAATAAAGCCCATAATGTAATAATTTGCCAATAACATAATAAGTTATAATGTTGGCTGGTTATTACATTTTATTTCTTTCTTTATTTTGCACAAAGATATCATTTAAAATAGTATGAATAATCCTTATGATGTGCGAAGGGGATGTATGAAACCCAAAAGGGCTCATATGAAAAAGAAGAACATACTCAAAGACCAAATTTGTTACAAGTAAAGACAAGAAAATAGAAAATAATTCAATGATAATGAGAAAGATAAGTGATTATACAGTAAATATAGGAAAGAAAGGAAAAATACATGAATGAATAATGCAAAACCATAGTAATTGTAATAACGAGAAGAAGAAGATTCGATTGTACATGGTTAAATAATGATAAATAAATATTTTTTTATTGGCCTAGTATATAAAAACCCTTTGCAAATGTAATAACTAGTGCAGATAATATATAATACATTAATATGACTGCAGTTATTAAAAATAACTGTTGTTTTGTCAAATGCTTTTATAATACTAGGCCAATAATGTTATAACCAGCTTTAGTTTTTATGTTATTGGCTCAATAATTGTATTACATTATTGGCAGGTTATTACATTTTTGGCTGTATCACATTTTAAATGGCCAAAATTATTACAATTATTGGCCGTTATTACGTTTTGGGTTGCTACAGGCGACACTGGACACAAACTGAACAGTGTTTAATGAATTCTATTAAAATCCTGCTCTAATATTTTTTATTCTGCTTCATCAAGAGCTGAAGATAAGAAACATAAATGTTCAGAAAATCACATCAGCTCATAAAATACCAAGGAAAATGTGGTGGGAGAAAATAAATTGTGAGTCAGAGTGTAAAGCAGAGAGAACCAGACCTGGCAGCTCGTATGGCCTTCTTGCTCTCGGACGTCGCCGGCATGTTGAAGCGCTCAGCTCTCTTCTGTAACCGCTGTTCAACAAAACGATTAAAAAGGTTTAAAAACACAAACTGAACAATAATAAGAAACAGTTCAGACTGAAAACTGCACCGATGTGAACCGCTCTACATTACTTTGGCAGCAGTGTCACATGTTAAACTTATTAGTGTGAATGCTGCATTTCCAATATGTCTACTACTTTCAGACTTTTAAAACATTTACATGTTTTACACTTATCCAAAACAATTCAGGAATTTTTCCACCATGTCATGTTATTCAGCCTCCTGCTTACATGTTCTACTTTTACCCTTCAGATATTGCTTCATCTATATTAGTACACTGCAAAAACTCAAATATCTTACCAAGAATATTCGTCTTATTTCTAGTCAAAATGTCATTTCTAGTCAAAACAAATCTCATTATACAAACATCACGTTAAAAAGCAGCTTGTTTTTAGACACTTTTTACTTCTTTCAAGCAGATTTTCACTTGAAATAAGTAGAAAAATCTGACAGTGGAGCAAGTTTTTCTTTCTTATTACAAGTGCAAAAAACTTGCTTTCACTGGCAGATTTTTCTACTTATTTCAAGTGAAAATTTGTTTGAAACAAGTGAAAATGATCTAAAAACAAGTTCATTTTTAGGTGATGAGTCTTATTTAAAGTGGAAAGAGATTAGTTTTGACTAGAAATGAGACATTTTGACAAGAAAAAGGACAAATATTCTTGGAAAGATTTTGAGTTTTTGCAGTGTAATGGTTTAAGAATGTTTTTCAGCTCTCAGTTTTAAAGAGATTTGAGTACCGGTAGTTTACAACTTTTTAATTTCTTCATAACTAATCTTCAACAATTCAAGTCATTTCCAGCCATATCATACAAAATCTGCCTTTTTCTTACGTGTTTTTAATCTATTCTCGACCATTGCTTCAGCTTCTTACTGCTGGTTTATCAGTTTTCCTTCCCGTCGGGTTAGCTGCAGATTTCAACTCTTCAACTGTTAAATTTTAACAAGCAGGATTTCTGCATTTTCTTCTACCTTTTTAACTTTTCTACTGCTTTTCGACCTAGAAAGACATTCATCTCTCAGCCTTTTATGTTATGTTTCAGCTTTAGCGTCAGCCCTTTTCAACATTTCTTCAGCAGTTTCTTCAGCTAATTCAACATTGTTTCAATAATATTTCAATATTTTCTAATCTTAGTTGTATTTAAATATGCAGACTGAGGTTTCTAATCACAGAGTTAGTGAATGAAACAGAAGTGGTTCATACTTCACTGGAGGATGATGGAGGAGTGATCTTCACCACCTTCTTCTCCTCAGCAGATCTGAGATAAAAACACACAAAGAGGATTCATTTGCTTTAGTGGTGAAAACTAGTGACACATAAACAGACCCTGATCATGTACACACGAGTTACAGCTACACAATCAACACAAAGACTGTTGTTAATACAGAATATATAGAGTAAAACGTCAAACTCACTCTTCGTTCTCAGCAGCCTCAGAGTCCTTGTCCTCTTTCACGTTGTTGGCGCTCTCCACTTTACTTCCAGTGAAGTCCTGGAAGTAAAAACATGAACTTTATGATCAAAACTTAAATCTGAGAGTCGGAGAGTTGAAGATCAAACACTGTGAAACGTCACGTCACCTCCGTGTCCTCGGCCAGCACATCGTCAACGTCCACGTCCTCCTCTGCTGGTCGGAACAAAGACGATTCACAGATCAGTGGTTTTTATCACAGAGAAGAAATGAAAAATAAACACTATTATTAAATAAATAGACTTATAATTTATAAACACAACAAATAATTCATCACAGGATCAGGTTTACATCTGGAGTTGGAGTTTGCTTCTTTGTTGTGGTACTGAGAGCAGATACAACAGGAAACACCCACTTGTTTCTGCTTTAAAGGGATAGTAGCATTTTTTTTTAAGTGGGGTTGTATGATCTACAAATAGCCCCTAAGTACTTTAATTGCAGTAGAAGACTCTCTGCACTCCTCCCGTTAGCAACGCCAGCCCATAATAGCCCTGCCCAGAGATTTACAACATACAGTGTTGTGAACAGACCCAAAGAAACGGCCTATTTTCACGGCCTAAAAGAGGTTTTACCTGAAAAAAAATACACAGTTCCATTGTTCGCTATATAATTTTTTTCCAGCCCTTCAAAGTGCAGGAAAAACACAGTTTTATTTTTTTCCCCCAGGTAAAACCTCTTTTAGGACGTGAAAATAGGCCGTTTCTTTGGGACTGTTCACAACACTGTATGTTGTAAATCACTGGTCAGGGCTATTATGGGCTGGCGTTGCTAACGGGAGGAGTGCAGAGAGTCTTCTACTGCAATTAAAGTACTTAGGGGCTATTTGGAGATCATACAACCACACTTTTAAAAAATGCTACTATCCCTTTCACTAAACATTTATATTCATTCATTCAAGTGCCTCAGGGATAAAACTCAGTAGGAGTTTATTTGGTATCTGCTCTGTTGAGTCTGCGTCGAGTGTAAATCCTCACCGTGCTCCTCCAGGTACGTCTGCAGCCGGGCGATGAGCTCTCCTTTGTTTCCTTTAGTGTCCAAACCTCGAGCTTCACACTCCTGCCTCAGCTCGGCCAGCTGCAACAGCAAAGGGACAGGAACAAACACGTTAATTAAACAACCAATCAGCCCTTTAGTTAGTTAGTTAACCATTATTTATTATACCTATTCCCCACATCTACATGTGTACTCGTATTTATGTCAAATTTACATATTTTATACTGTTTTTTCTAACCTGGTTATTTCTATTGTGGTATTTTTATCTATTTGTTTTATTGTGGTCTAATGCAAACGTTATCTTTTTCTGCAAAACATCTTGATGTAACATCTGGATGACAACAAAGACATCTATCTATCTATCCATCCATCCATCCATCCATCCATCCATCCATCCATCCATCCATCCATCCATCCATCCATCCATCCATCCATCCATCCTTTAACTTAAAATCTTAGGAGCTGAAGTAGAATATTTAAGGGTGCACACAACTTAAATCAACCTGCAAATCAAATATTCACATTTCCTTTTCATTCATGATCCTCACACACATTGACATGACTCCTGTAACTACGGATTACAGATTCTTTGAGTCACATTGAGACACATTTCACCAGTGTAAAAAACAAAACCGTAAATACATTAGTTGCAAATGCATTATCTCACATTTTAGGGACAAAACGGCTCCATTTAGAGCCAGTCTGGACTCTGCAATCAATCATTCAGACATCTAGGCAAACAGCTCAAACTGAGGTCTGTGGACTTTCCAGAGAAAAGCTGAGATTGAGCCCCAGAGTTAAACTCTCCTTCACCTTCACTGTGTTGTATCAGTGACAGAAAGTGAAGACAGACGTCGCATTAAAAGGACAAAGCTGAATAAATAAGGAGAAACACATGAATGTCTTGGTTGAAACCAAGCTGAGAACAAAAATGTAGTGAATCCTGTTTTCTGGCCTCAGGACGGTATAAAAACCAGTTACACAGTCACGGATTTGGACAAACACGATCAATTATTATACTTATATATACTCAGAATTTTATTCTAACTGTTTTTGTTATAATAAGTCACTTCTATTGCTGCTTTATTTGCTGTTGTTGTATTGTTTTTGAATCTTTGCACATTTTTCGGGGGGTATTTTGTATATAAGACTATACAGGGGTTTTTTAACCTCCCCTGCACTTACTATTCTTATTACATTTCTGTTTTTGTACTTGTCCTTAGTTTTGATGGTGCAAATAAATAAAACTAAAGCTCAGTTTGATCTGGGAGAAAACACTGAGCGAGGAAACTGACTTCCTGTGTCCATAATGGAGAAGTTAATGTAGATAACATGGTTTTAAATGACTCATTCACCTTTTTAATCACTCATTCACTGTTCTTCGACCTTTAACCCGCTGTAATGAGTGAATTTGACCTGTAAGAACAAATTAAAGCCTCTCTCTTCTCTGCAGCTGCAGATCAATGGAGGTCAAACACAAACCTCCTTTAGCTTCTCCTCCGTCGTCGTTAATTTAACTGAGGCAGAAATGGCGGGAGACTTTACATCTAACTAACTGAGCTGCGAATAAAGTTTTAACAACAAATAACATTTTATTTCCTCTGATAAATGTAATGAATGAAGCTTTAGCTGAGCCAACGTGGTGAGTTTTAACTGCATTAGCTGCGTTAGCTCCGCGGCTCAATGAGCAACGTGAACACACGGCGCCGGTTTGTTTGTGTTAACCGGAAAAACGTTTCTACTGCTTACGTCATCGACCGGCCCGTGACGTCACTCCGCGGTTTTAATAAATAACTTCGTTCACAAAGTCTTCCCGCGCAGTTTATCCGCCTCGCCGGTGAAATAAAAACGTATATTTGTGAATATACCAACCTTCAGCTTCTGCAGCTCTATGACTTCGGCCATCTTTCTTTGTTGTGGTGTCACTTCCTCCTCCAGTCAACGGCTATGGCTCCTTCTGAGCTGCGGCGCCACGTCACAGCGCCGCCTGCAGGTCGCACCGAGACACTGCAGGCAGCACCGACACACAGGCATTATTACATTACTGTATATGGTAGATTCTATATTAATGAATGCAAATGGACTGATAGGAAACCCAATATCCACCAATTTAAAAATGAAATGAGGATGTACTTTGAAACACTAACAGGACTGACGAACAAGAAAGCCATGCGGACTGTGACTCTCTACAAAACCTTAAAATCCTCTCTGTGAAGTAAATGTTTTGTACCCCATGCTCTGGATGTTTATGTTTTTTTGCATTGTAATTCTTTTTAATTATTTATTTTTATTTATTTAATTTTTCCACAAAGCCTTTAAATCCTCTTATTGGATCGAATGTATGTACCCCGTGTTCAATTCAATGTTATTTGTTTGTCATTGATGATGAATTTCAATAAAGATTGAAGTAAAAAAAAAAGGAAGAAAAAAAAAGACACACTGCAGGCAGCACCCACACACTACAGGTCAGACTACACACCCAATCAATCAATCAATCAATCAATCAATCAATCAATCAATCAATCAATCAATCAATCAATCAATCAATCAATCAATCAATCAATCAATCAATCCATAAAACTTTATTTGTAGAGCACTTTTCGGTAACCCATTGCCAAGAAATAACGAAAAGCATGTGTAATCTTTTGTCTAATGAAAAACATGACATGGCCTTTGAATTACATGATAATTTCTTGACATTATCATGTAATTATCACTTAATTAGCGGCCTGTAAATTAAAGGGTTACCCACTTTTCAGGGAGCAGAGATGACAATTACACACATAGGCTTACCGTAGACATACACACATGCATTCACACACCCAACAATTGAAAACATGAGGAGTTAAAAAATACTGACGAAACACTATCTTACACTGTGCAATTTGTACTTAGCAGTGGGGAAAACACTAGAGTGGATAAAAACTAAGATAAAATAGGTAAATAGAATAAAATAAAATAAAAAATTTAGGAGTTTAAGGAGAAACTCTGTCAACATTATATAAAGTCTAGGTTTGTGCCAGATCTTCATTGATCTCTTCCTCTGTTTTTCTGTTTGTGTCTTGGTGAAGATGAGAGAGTGAGACAGTCCATAGTCCTGTTGCTAAGCAACACGGTGCTAAACAACACCAACTCTCTGGGCATCGTGTTGTCGTCGTGTGTGGGTGTTTAGTGTAGCCTACTAACACTAAAAACAGTGAAGCTTACTTCCCCAAAAATGTGCCAAATAAAATCTAATTCTGTTGTTTTTCTAACCTTTAATGACCTGAGGCCAGAAGCAGCTGGAGCTACAGTTCACCTTCACCTGCTGCGTTAATATCATATCATCTTATCTCAATTAGGCCTAGTGTTTTAATTATTTAAATCTGTTTTATTTAATGGATGTTTCCTTTTGAATGCTGCTGCTGTGACACGACAATTTCCTTTACAGAGTAGGCCTACTAATAAACTATCTTGACTTGACTATAACAAGATGCTTCTTCTCACTATTACTATACACTACTACTATAGGCTACTATACTATAGCTACTATAGGCTAATACGGCCAAACAACGCCCCTCAGCCGTGGTATAATGAGCATACCACGGTCTGTCGTGATATATTGCTTAACTATAGCTATAGCCTACTATACTATACTATGCTATACTATACTAGACCAGTGGTTCTCAACATGAGGTCCGGGGACCCCCAGGGGTCCTTGAGAGGGTTCAAGGGGGTCCCCAACCTTTTCTTGAAATTTTACCACTTTTTTCTAGAATTTAGAAAGTTTATTATAATTTTTACCACTCTATTTTTTATTTTATTTTTTTTCCTTTAAAAAAATGTTTTAAAGAATTTTTTTACCACTTCTTCTAGAATTGTTTTTGAGAAATTTGACCACTTTTCTCTAAAACATTTTTTATTTTATTTTTGTCTATCGCTTTTTTTCTAGACTTAAATTTTTTTTTTTTTTGGAGAATTTTTACCACTTGTTCTAGAAATGTTTAAATGTTTTTGGAGTGGGCCTAATTGTACCATTTTTTTCCCAGAAATTTCTATATAACATTTCCAAAAATTCACGTCATTGGCCCTAATTTGAACATAGGACTACATGTAACGTTCTTCAGTCTCAAAACAAATATTTCTGGTGTTTGCTTGAAAGTTTTGTCCAATGGTGGTCTGTGGCCTAATTTGTGTCAATTTAAGGTCCTTGATGTAAAAAAAACTTTGAGAACCACTGTACTATACAATATGTCATGTGTTTTCTTTTTTTCTGTGTTTTATTATTTTGTTGTGCAAAGAATTTGTTTAGTAGCAACCGGCGGGAAGTCTTGTACTATTTGCATATTTGAAATAAACGTTAGAAACCAAACCCCCACCATGTGAGGTCATATACAGCAGCTGCAGGTCGTATAGATGCGGTTTGCAGAAGTAGCAGAGTGAGCGAGTTCATGACGACAGATGAAACGGGTCTGAGCAGGATTTTTGCGGTGAATGCTGACATTGTTTAAAAAAAAAAAGAGGTTTAAATAGTGGCACAGTTTGGCATATGATATGGAGACAAAAACTCCCTCAACAAAGTGACTTTATAGTTATGGTTGGAGGGGTTGGGGGGGTCGGAGGGGGGAGGTTTGGGGGGGCGGACAAAGCCGGATGAATTTAGGGAGTCACAAGTGCTTCACTAATCCTCATTAATGTTGCATTCCTCCCATTTCTTTCTGCACAGAAAAAGCCTCGATTAGCAGAATGAATGTATGACCCACTGTTGGAATGACACAGAAATTAACAAACCCCCCCCTCAAAACCTCTCCTGCCCCCAATACACTTTAATATCATCATACACACTGTATTTGATCATATATATAGTGCATTTACAGCTAATACAGAGAATATGCAGATATGTAGAAACTTTACATAACGTTAATTTGAAGGCAGATTCTCGTTAGTAGCAGCAACAAAATGTGTCGGAGAGTAAATCCGCTCATAATTAGGAATAATTAGAGAGGCAGCCCCAAAAACAGGTCAGCTGACTGCAGCACAAGGTCTGAGGAGAAAAACTGAAAACTGAATCATACCGAACCCTCATGATCGGTTTCCATTAATAATCTGTTCCCCTTCATGTTTATACAGCTGATGATTTGTTTAATTATTCTAATTGTCTTATTGAATATGGACATGTAACGGACAAATCTACATCAGAAAAGAATAATCAAAGTGACATTTCACTCACCTGCAGATAAAACTTCTCTGTTTATAGGTCAAATTACCTGATGAACAAAATAAATCTAAGATAATGAAATTAAAAGTGCAAGTTGTGCAGAAAAAGGTCCATGTGTATATTAGCCTACATGATTATATATTATATTATTAGATGGTTTATAATGATGCATTCATATTTAAAAAAGCTAATATCAGACATTTAATAACGGTAATTTCTATAATGATAATATACACATAAATTGTAGAAAAGTGCAGAAGGAATATAAGGTTTTGAGCAGTTTGAAACAGAGCATCGTGCTCGAAACGTCACGATGCTTTTAATTCTTTGTTGAAAGGGAGCTTTTATGGTGTGCAGATTTTCTTAATCTTTCTATTCTTTTTTAAGAAATATAAGGTAACATAAAATAAAAATATGTAACTCGTGACTGTACATAGTTATTCATTAAGTCTCTTAGAGACGCTAATTTGGGTCGTACCTCAGTTTGCCTTGTTTGTTCACTGCAAAAACTCAAAATCTTACCAAGAATATTTGTTTTATTTCTAGTCAAAATGTCATTTCTAGTCAAAACTAATCTCATTATACTTTAAATAAGACTCATCACATTAAAAGTAGCTTGTTCTTAGACACTTTTTACTTCTTTCAAGCAGATTTTCACTTGAAATAAGTAGAAAAATCTGATAGTGGAGCAAGTTTTTCTTTCTTATTACAAGCACAAAAAACTTTCACTTTCACTGGCAGATTTTTCTACTTATTTCAAGTGAAAATTAGTTTGAAACAAGTGAAAACTGTCTAAAAACAAGTTAATTTTTAAGTGGAAAGAGATTAATTTTGACTAGAAATGAGACATTTTGACAAGAAATAAGACAAATATTCTTGGAAAGATTTTGAGTTTTTGCAGTGTTGAGTTTACTTGAAAAAATTGCACAAAGATGCAAAGAGATTGTAAAGATTGATTGTGCATGTGAAGGCTGTGAAAGAAGCTTTGAAATAAGTAGGTTGTTCATTAGAAATATATACTGCAAATATATACATATACTGTATGTATATAGTAGTTTTCTGTGTCCCGTGACGGTCTCTGTTACATGTGGACTTTCTACTTTCTGCATTTCTCAGCTGATTACGAGTCTTTCTCTACTGTACGTGCAGAGTTAATCTCCAAGACGACGGCTCTTATACTGTAAATACACAAACCACCATCATCGTCAGGGCCGGAGCCTCCTAAGTCTCAGTCTCAGTGAGGGAGGGGCAGCTGCAGCAGAGCCCCCCCCCCCCCCCCCCCCCCCAGCAGCAGAGACTTTATAAAGCCACTCTCCTGCTGCTTCCTGCTGCTCACTAAAGGGATTTTCCACCGAGAGGAGGACGGGGCGACGATGACGAGGACGACGATGATGATGATGTGGACGTGGAGTGTGTTGTTGGTGCTGCTGGTGGCGGCTTCACACACTGTGGCGAGTGAGTACAGACACACAACATGTGACGTTTTACACTTTTAACACATTCATAGGTCATAAAAAGACGACGGGAAACACTCAGATGGAAATCCTCCAGTGAAATGTGTTTAAAATATTGATCACAAAATTCTTCAGTGAAAGCATCTCCATCAAGAGAAATCAACCACATCAACATTATGTATAATATAAGTAGGCTTATTAATATGCTAAGTGATAATACTGCAGTATGACCATAAAAATGTGTTAAATCAGGATTAGATTAGTGTTTTAATGTAATATATCACACTTTTGGATGATTATTACTGATGCATTCATGTATAAGGAGCTTAATTAATTAGTTAATTTGAGATATTTTATAGTTTATCTTTGTTTAATTCACAGCAGAGCTTCATGTTTTACTGTATTAGATCGTACCGGTTTGTGTGTGAGATTTAAGTCAGGAATGAAATACAGCCATAGAACTGACTGACATGGAAATAATATTTACAATTTTTACTGTTGCGAAGTATAAAATAGAATGAAAAGGAGTCTGTATCATCGATTATCAGATATTTAACAGCTTCAGTCAGACGTCTTTAATACTTTTGTTTTGTCTCAAATTATATTTTAAGTCTTTAAATCCATGTCACAATCCAGGTGCATTGTTAAATCTGTTTTATGAAAGTATTGTAAGTTGTTTTTCTCCTCATGACCTCGTTACTCAGCCAAGCATGTGAGTAACGACACAGAGTCTGAGCTTTGTGAAGCAACGAGCAGATTTCTAAATCTTAATCCTTTTTATTTTGAAGGTGAAGCTACATTTACATCTTTACCTTTACCTACCTTTAATTTTATGTGGAGCTGGAGCACATGATGAAACAACTTTAAATTCTACAAATACATTTATAACTGAGCGTTTAAACATGTTGAAGTTTAACAAGGAAAGTGACCAACACTGAAACAATCCAGTCAGGATCAATAATAACCTCCAAAATCTGGTTTAATGAACCTGTTGTCTGCCAACTGGTTCAGACTGTTGATGTTTAATCCAAATTCAACCCTGTGACAGTGTTAATCTGTGATAAAATACACACACACACACACACACACACACACACACACACACACTCAGCTGAGCGTCACATGAGGAGGATTGGAGCGACTTCAGATTAATATTTGGGCATAAAACTCTTCATCTGGGCGCTGGCGGCACCGGTGGCCTTGAACACACCACGGAGGGTCAACGTTACTGTGACATGAAATAAAAATAAAGTCCAACAACAATAGAGTTTGGGAAACTTACGTAAAAACAATTAGAACTGACAAATAGCTGAAAAAACAAAACAAATTGGTAATTATTTAGAAAATCGCCATTTCAGATTTATCTTTGTTTTTCATTATTCCACAGTTCTGCACATTGACGAGAGTTGTGCACTGATTTCAGGAACATTTGGACTTAGAGTTAATTGGATATAAAATTATAGTGAGTTTTTAATGAGTTAAATTTACCCTGAAGTTAGTAACAGGCTGGCTCCATAAACTGTGAATAAATGTTCTGAGCTGTGTTTCTAATCTGATCTCTGTCTTCTCAATGTTGCAGAGTCCAAAAACCGCTTCACTCGGTATCCATCATGGAACAACAAGATGTTCCCGGTGTGGAAAGACGGAGACGCCCGATACAAAGACTCCTGGAAAGGTGCCGCTGTTGCAGTAAAACGATGTTTGTTTGATTCAATCTCTGACTTTCCTCCTTTATCTACTTCCTTTTTAAAACATTACATAAAGGGATAGTTCAACATTTTGGCAAATTGGTCCATTGCCATAATCCCTATAGTCATAGCAGTAGGTTCGTTACCTTTAATTGTCGGTGCAAGCTATTTTTAGAACGGCAGAGCAGAGCCGTGAGCTGCTCAGAGCTACGCTACGGAGGCTCATTATGGGATTTCTTGGTTTCCCTCATCAAACTCATCAAATACACAATCCAACAACTCCACAACGCTCTGGTGGACAAGTTGTGAGCTGCACATTCACCACGCTATGAGATAATAACACAACGTTACCACACAGAGTTGATTTAGAGGGAAATACAGAGACTGTTGATGAAAAACTGTCCCTGAAGGCAACGTGCATCAGCGGTTTTGCATGAATTTCCCTCTAAAACAACTCTGTGTGGTAACGTTGTGTTATTATCTCATAGCGTGGTGAATGTGCAGCTCACAACTTGTCCACCAGAGCGTTGTGGAGTTGTTGGATTGTGTATTTGATGAGTTTGATGAGGGAAACCAAGAAATCCCATGATGAGCCTCCGTAGCGTAGCTCTGAGCAGCTCACGGCTCTGCTCCGCCGTTCTAAAAATAGCTTGCACCGACAATTAAAGGTAACGAACCTACTGCTAAGACTATAGGGATTATGGCAATGGGCCAATTTGACAAAATGTTGAACTATCCCTTTAAAGAGGAGCAGAGTCGGCCCGAGATAAAAGCAAACTAAGCACCTGCTCAGGGCCCCATGACCACTATGGTAGAGATAGATAGATAGATAGATAGATAGATAGATAGATAGATAGATAGATAGATAGATGATAGATAGATAGATAGATAGATAGATAGATAGATAGATAGATAGATAGATAGATAGATAGATAGATAGATAGATAGATAGATAGATAGATGTGAGTGTAAACATTGTGTGTGTGTGTGTGTGTGTGTGTGTGTGTATGTGTGTCTGCAGGAGGCAGAGTAACCTTTAACGTCGGTAACGACTCTCCGACTCTGACCGGGGCCAAAGTGACCTTCACCATCGACCTGCAGTTTCCTCACAACCAGAGAGTCACGGAGGACGGAGACGTGGTCTGGGCTGAAGACTGCGTCGTCAACGGTAACACAACACACACACACAGTCACATTCCCTCAGTGTTGGACTGAATGATGAACCCTGTTGATCTTTACTGTAGCGCCACCATGAGGTCTACAGGTGTAGTTTAGAGTTAAGTATTTATATATAACACACTGCAAAAACTCAAAATCTTTCCAAGAATATTTGACTTATTTCTTGTCAAAATGTCTCATTTCTAGTCAAAACTAATCTCTTAAAATAAGACTCATCACCTAAAAATTAACTTGTTTTTAGATCATTTTCACTTGTTTCAAACTAATTTTCACTTGAAATAAGTAGAAAAATCTGCCAGTGAAAACACGTTTTTATGTTCTTGTAATAAGAAAGAAAAACTTGCTCCACTGTCAGATTTTTCTACTTATTTCAAGTGAAAATCTGCTTGAAAGAAGTAAAAAGTGTCTAAAAACAAGCTACTTTTTAATGTGATGAGTCTTATTTTAAGTAGAATGAGACGTGTTTTGACTAGAAATGACATTTTGACTAGAAATTAGACAAATATTCTTGGTAAGATACTTGGGTTGAGAACTGTATGATATAATGAAATCCCTGCCAGCAGATCTCAGGCAGGCAAACTGTGTCCGCTTTTAAATCTGTTATAGAGAATATTCACGTTTATCATACAGTATGGTATTATTATTTTTCTTTTTTTTTATTTCACTTTACTATGCTGGATCTTTTTTTTTTTATTGTGACTGTGTTTCGAAATAAAAATAAAGTTATATGTTATAAGTTATATGTCATTGCTGCCATAGGAACAAAGTACCGTGCGTCTGAGCCGGTTTATCCAGCACCGAGCGCCGACTGGGACCCGGTGTTTCCTGACGGGACGCTCATCAAGAAGGACAAGAAGCCGAGCTACGTGTTCGTGTGGAAGACCTGGGGTGAGTTTCTTTCTTTCTTTCTTTCTCTCTTTCTGTCTGAGGGTCACTGAGTTTGTCACCGCACACATACCAAGAGCTGACATGTCGCCATGCAGCCGTCTGGATTAAACATGAGCTCTGTCATATGAGCTCATGTGAGGGTTCAGATCCCCATCGACCCATCAACAGAGAGAGCGTTGTAGTTTAGCCTGATTTGTTATTTGATTTAATGAAATGTATTTGTTTATTTGTAGGGGATCCTCATTAAAAACACTAGGTACATTTAAAACATACATTTACACTGCAAAAACTCAAAAGAATATTTGTCTTATTTCTTGTCAAAATGTCTAATTTCTACTCAATACTAACCTCTTTTTTTTTTAACTTAATTAACTTGTTTTTAGATAATTTTCAATTGTTTCAAACAAATTTTCACTTGAAATAAGTAGAAAAATCTGCCAGTGAAAGCAAGTTTTCTGTGCTTGTAATAAGAAAGAAAAACTTGATCCACTATCAGATTTTTCTACTTATTTCAAGTGAAAATATGCTTGAAAGAAGTAAAAAGTGTCTAAAAACAAGCTACTTTTTAAAATGTGATGAGTCTTATTTTAAGTATAATGAGGTTTGTTGCGACTAGAAATAAGACCAATGTTCTTGGAAAGAGTTTGAGTTTTTGCAGTGTAGGCTACATGAATAAGACAAGTCAACTAAAAACTTACATTAAATCTTTACAATAGGCTACACATGAATCACCATCATAAATCAGAAAAACATAGCCTACAAAAGACTCTCCAGTGTACAGTGGTTAGAAAAAAAGGCAAAACAAAACAAAGTGACAACCTACATCAAATTTTACAGTGCAGCTAAATCACCATCCTAAAGCAGAAACATACATGAGGCATTGTTATTCTCATAAGAGGATCTTATCTAGGCCATGATCAGATGGAAATAGGCTACCTTACCCTGTCTGATATCTGGTAAATAGAATAGAATAGAATAGAATAGAATAGAATAGAATAGAATAGAAGTGAAGTCTTTATTGTCATTGTACCAGTTCAATGAAATTGGAGATGCGACTCCTGAGATGCATATTAGCTTTTACACTGCAAAAACTCAAAATCTTTCCAAGAATATTTGTCTTATTTCTTGTCAAAATGTCTCATTTCTAGTCAAAACTAATCTCTTTCTACTTAAAATGAGACTCATCACCTAAAAATGTACTTGTTTTTAGAACATTTTCATTTGTTTCAAACAAATTTTCACTTGAAGTAGAAAAGTAGAAAGTAGAAAGTGAAAGCAAGGTTTTTGTCCTTGTAATAAGAAAGAAAAACCTGCTCCACTATCAGATTTTTCTACTTATTTCAAGTGAAAATATGCTTGAAAGAAGTAAAAAGTGTCTAAAAACAAGCAACTTTTTAATTTAATGAGTCTTATTTTAAGTAGAATGAGATTTGTTTTGACTAGAAATGACATTTTGACCAGAAATAAGACAAATATTCTTAGTAAGATTTTGAGTTTTTGCAGTGCAACAAAACACACATCCATTCATATTCACATAAAACTAATGCAGAACATCATAAAGACAACGATAAGACCATTTCATAGGTTCATGGTGCAAAACTGCATCAGGCAGCAACAGTGATGTGTGAAACAGCAAATGGCAATAAAGTTAATTTGTAAATTGTTCAGTGAATGTGATGTTCCTGAATGTAGATGTGTGACAGTTTGTTGCCGGTGCATGCGTGTGTGTTCACATGGTTTCTTGTAGATATGATATTTCCAAGATGTTTTTTTTAATTTTATTTTGCTTTTTAAACATTGATTTCTGTGTGATGATGTGTGGTAACAGTGAGTCTCTTGGTCCCTCAGGTCAGTACTGGCAGGTGGCCGACGACGCGTCCTCCACTCTGACCATCGGCACAGACGACATCCCACTGGGCTCCTACACCATGGACATCGTCATCTACCACTACCGCAGCAAAGAGAAGTTCATCCCCCTGGGATACGCCAACACCCAGTTCTCCATCACTGGTTGGTTTGACATATTTAGATTTTTAGATTTTAGATTTATTTTGCACAGTTAAAATACACAAGTAAATGGAACAATTTCATAATTTACTGCTGGAAGAGGCGGAAACTCAAAGAGCTTATTAGATGCCTCCACCTACAATGAGATATTACAGTATGTCATACAAAAAGAACCTTTTACAGATTAACATATTTTTGCCAAGTGGGAAAGTGTGTTCCATAGTTGAACATCCCTGTACCGGAAAAAGTGGTAAGATTTAAATAAATGAATAAATAAATAAAATAAAGTCAAAAATGTTCTGGAAAAAAGTGGTAAAATTTCTCAAAAACAATTCTAGAAAAAATCTACAAAAAGTGGTCAAATAAAATAAAATAAATAAAGAAAGAAAAATAAAAAATAAAAAAGTGGTAAAAATTTCTCCCCCCCCAAAAAACGTTTAAAAATTCTAGAAAAAAATGGTAAAATTTGTCAAAAAGAATTCTAGAAGATTTGTCAAAAAGAATTCTAGAAGATTGCTCCAAAAAATGGTAAAATTTGTCAAAAAAAGTTTTTAAAAAATTCTACAAAAAGTGTAGCCTAGAAATCTAGCTGCACCCTAGCGGCAGCAAATCTCTTTGCTCCGTAGGTGGGTCTAGAAACGAGCCATAGGAACTTTTTGAGTCTCGAACACCGATTGTGTTCACGTATCACAGCGCTGTATCTGTTTAGAGAGTCGTTGGGCGGCTTAACGCCATGATGACATACATTTTAATTGGCTTGTCAGGCTAACGTCATCCTGCTCTTTGCTCTGATTGGTCGTAGCGCTACCCTATTGGTGCAGAGGCAGTTTGAAAGACAGCCTTCATCCCGCCCCCTGGATTGAGCCGAGGTCTACCGCTCGTTTCCAGACTAGACATTTTAGTGATATAGTCTGGCTCGTCAGGCTACAAAAAGTGGTAAAATAAAAAAAAATAAAAAAAGTGGTAAAAATTTCTAAAAAAAAAAAAAAGTTTAAACATTCTAGAAAAAAAAGGCAAAATTTCAAGAAAAAGTTGGGGACCCCCTTGAATCCTCTCAAGGACCCCTGGAGGTCCCTGGACCACACTTTGAGAACCACTGGTTTAGAAGGTCAAACCACAAAGCTCCAACTCTTTATTTATTTATTTATTTATTTATTCATTGATGGACCTGATGTTGTCTTTGTTTCCTCCTCAGATCAGATCCCCTTCGCCGTCTCTCTGGACCAGGTCAACGACGTCGTAGCGGGCGACATGCGCTTCATCCAGAACCGGGCGATCGCCTTCACCATCGCGCTGCACGACCCCAGCGAGTACCTGAGCAACGCCGACATCACCTTCAACTGGGACTTTGGGGACGCGAGCGGAGCGCTGATCTCCCGCGAGCTGACGGTCACGCACACCTACGTCAGCTCGGGCTCCTTCCGGCCGCAGGTCGTCATCCAGGCCGTCATCCCCGACAAGCGCTGCGACCCGCCCGTAGACCCCCCCACCCGGGGGCCGCACACCGACCAGGGCACCACAGGTAAGGAAGGACCAGAGGGTTTATATCACTCTGCTACAGAACAAATACCTGCAACATGTTACTTTATATTCACATGTTTGTCTGGGCATCACACACCCAAAACATACACTGCAAAAACTCAAAATCTTATCGAGAATATTTGCTTTATTTCTAGTCAAAAATGTAATTTCTAGTCAAAACAAATCTCATTCTAGTTAAAATAAGACTCGCATTAAAAAGTAGCTTGTTTTTAGACACTTTTTACTTCTTTTAAGCAGATTTTCAATAAGTAGAAAAATCTGATCTGACCGACCAGGGCACCACAGGTGAGGACCAGAGGGTTTATATGATGGTAAACTCTGCTGGGTGAAGCACCGTCACTATAACAAATACCTGCAACATGTTACTTTATATTCACATGTTTGTCTGTGCATCACACACCAAAAACATATAGGCTACACTGCAAAAACACAATATCTTACCAAGAACATATGTCGTAATTTCTAGTCAAAACAAATCTCATTATACGTAGCTTGTTTTTAGACACTTTTAACTTATTTCAAGCATTTTTTTTTACTTGAAATAAGTAGAAAAATCTGATAGTGGAGCAAGTTTTTCTTCCTTATAACAAGCACAAAAACTTGCTTTCACTGGCAGATTTTTCTACTTATTTCAAGTGAAAATATGTTTGAAAGAAGTGAAATTATCTAAAAACAAGTTAATTTTTAGGTGATGAGTCTTATTTTAAGTGGAAAGAGATTAGTTTTGACTAGAAATGAGACAATTTGACAAGAAATAAGACATTTTGACAAGAAATAAGACAAATATTCTTGGAAAGATTTTGAGTTTTTGCAGTGTAATGCTGTTACTGATGCTCCTGACTGAAGCTGTGTGTCTGTGTCTGTGTGTGTCTGTGTGAGCAGTCAGAGCTCCGGCGGCTCTGGCCTCGGCTCTGCCTCAGCTCGTCTCCACCAAGTCGTCCGGTCTGACCGTCAACATGGTGCCGTCCGACACCGAGGAGGACAACACTGAGGACGAGGCGTCCACGGCCGCCACCACGCCGCCTGCCCAGGAGACGCCCACGGTGACCCGCACGCCGTCGCCCGTCAACCAGGCCGCACCAGCTGCAGGTACGGGGTCTCATTTCATTCTTTTTATACATACATCCACATAATAACCATAAATAAATAAAAGTAGCAACCAGAAATCATCATTACAGGCCCAAAGGAGGAAGAGTTTCATTGCTCTCTGGCTCCCCCTGGAGTTCAGGAGTGTTGTTCACTTTTACAGTACTGTTAGTTCAAGGGGTTCCCCAACTTTTTCTGAAATCTTTTTTTTTTTGAGAAAATATAGAAAACTTACCACAATTTCTAGAAAAAATATTTTTCTCGAAAAAAATTAACTTTTTTTTTCCTCCCCTGAAAATTGTTAACCACTATTTTCTAGAAATGTTTTAACATTTTAGGAGAAATTGTACCACTTTTTTCCCAGAAATTGCTCTACAATATTTCAAAAAAATGTGTGCCATTGGCCCCAAAATGTAGCCTCGTAAACCAGCCGCTCCCGGAAATTCAATTCATTTCATTTCTGAGGGAGAGTCTTATCTGGCCTCATCCCCGCTGTAAGCGTTTGAACCCTCAGAAGGCCGAGCCAATCAGCGTCGCCGCTGTGTTTGACACAGCACGTTGGCCAATCAGGGACCGACTGGTGCAAAGCCCCGTCACTACACCAACTTGCTGATTGGCTGAATGGGGTTGTCTGTCAACGCTACTACTCCCGCCCAGCTCCCGCCCACCCCAAAGGCTTACAGGGGGAGTGAGGCCAGACTCTCCCTCAGAAATGAAATGAAATGCATTTCCAGGAGCGGCTGGTTTACGAGGCTACCCAAAATGAACTTACAATGACTAAAAAAGTAATGTTCTTCAGTCTCAGAACAAATATTTGTGTATTTCTGGTATTTGCTTCAAAATTTTGTCCAACGGGGGTCTGTGGTCTAATTTGTTGATGTAAAAAAGTTTAAGAAAAACTCTAGATAGGCTACTGAAATATTAATGCATTTTCAGTGGGTATACTGAGTAGCCTATACATGAGTATCACACAGACTACACCACTGGTTGGTGTTGGAGTTGGTGTTGACGTGTTGATGTAGAGTGAGAGACAACGGTCCAGCAGGGGGCGCTGTGTCAGAGACAGGAGGGACACGAGACATTCAGCTGTGGTCGTGTGTCCTCAGGTGTGAAGCGGACGGTGACTCTGACCGGTCAGGTCTCCGTGGTCGTTGCTAAGAGAGAAGCCGACAACAACAAACCGCATGATGACGACTGTGTGATCTATCGCTACGGCTCCTTCTGCACCGGCATCGAGGTCTTCGGTGAGTTTTAGTTTCCTTCTTCACTTTGTCTTCGTCTGTTTAGAGACGTGAAGCGACTGTCAGTGACGTGACGTCCTCGTCCTCGTCCTCCGCTGTGGACATGTGTCTTTGTCTCCAGAGGGCATTGAGACGGTGAAGATCGTCCAGATGGACAACGCTGTGGGGGACACGCCGCACATGGACAAGAACGTCGTGGACATCACAGTCACCTGCCAGGGAAGGTGAGTGTCCATCTGTCTTCTGTCTCCACCCGTCTCCATCTGTTTCCTATTGTCTTCATCTGTCTCCATCTGTCTCCACCTGTCTCCATGTGTCTTCATCTGTCTCCTACTGTCTCCATCTGTCTCCATCTGTATTTTACTGTCTCCATCTGTCTTCTACTGTCTCCACCTGTCTTCTACTGTCTCCATCTGTCTTCTACTGTCTCCACCTGTCTTCTACTGTCTCCATCTGTCTCCTACTGTCTTCTACTGTCTCCATCTGTCTCCTACTGTCTTCTACTGTCTCCATCTGTCTCCTACTGTCTCCTACTGTCTCCATCTGTCTCCATCTGTATTTTACTGTCTCCATCTGTCTCCATCTGTCTTCTACTATCTCCATCTGTCTCCATCTGTCTCCACCCATCTCCATCTGTCTCCATCTGTCTCCTACTGTCTCCATCTGTCTCCTACTGTCTTCTACTGTCTCCACCTGTCTTCTACTGTCTCCATCTGTCTTCTACTGTCTCCATCTGTCTCCTACTGTCTCCACCTGTCTTCTACTGTCTCCTACTGTCTCCATCTGTCTCCACCCGTCTCCACCCGTCTCCATCTGTCTCCATCTGTCTTTATCTGTCTCCTATTGTCTTCTACTGTCTTCATCTGTCTTTTACTGTCTCCATCTGTCTTCATGTGTCTCCATCTGTCTCCATCTGTCTTCTACTGTCTCAATCTGTCTTCTACTGTCTCCATCTGTCTCCATCTGTCTTCTACTGTCTTCATCTGTCTTCATCTGTCTCCATCTGTCTCCATCTGTCTCCTACTGTCTCCACCCGTCTCCATCTGTCTCCATCTGTCTTTATCTGTCTCCTATTGTCTTCTACTGTCTTTATCTGTCTTTTACTGTCTCCATCTGTCTTCATGTGTCTCCATCTGTCTCCATCTGTCTTCTACTGTCTCCATCTGTCTTCTACTGTCTCCATCTGTCTTCATGTGTCTCCATCTGTCTCCATCTGTCTTCTACTGTCTTCATCTGTCTCCATCTGTCTCCATCTGTCTTCTACTGTCTCCACCTGTCTTCTACTGTCTCCATCTGTCTCCATCTGTCTTCTACTGTCTTCTACTGTCTCCATCTGTCTTCTACTGTCTTCATCTGTCTTCTACTGTCTCCATCTGTCTTCTACTGTCTCCATCTGTCTCCATCTGTCTTCTACTGTCTTCTACTGTCTCCATCTGTCTTCTACTGTCTTCTACTGTCTCCATCTGTCTTCTACTGTCTCCATCTGTCTTCTACTGTCTCCATCTGTCTTCTACTGTCTCCATCAGTCTTCTACTGTCTCCATCTGTCTTCTACTGTCTCCATCTGTCTCCATCTGTCTTCTACTGTCTCCATCTGTCTTCTACTGTCTTCTACTGTCTCCATCTGTCTCCATCTGTCTTCTACTGTCTCCATCTGTCTTCTACTGTCTCCATCTGTCTTCTACTGTCTTCTACTGTCTCCATCTGTCTTCTACTGTCTCCATCTGTCTCCATCTGTCTTCTACTGTCTCCATCTGTCTTCTACTGTCTCCATCTGTCTTCTACTGTCTTCTACTGTCTCCATCTGTCTCCATCTGTCTTCATCTGTCTTCTACTGTCTCCATCTGTCTTCATCTGTCTCCTACTGTCTCCATCTGTCTTCATGTGTCTCCATCTGTCTTCTACTGTCTCCATCTGTCTCCATCTGTCTTCATCTGTCTTCTACTGTCTTCTACTGTCTCCATCTGTATTTTACTGTCTCCATCTGTCTCATACTGTCTCCATCTGTCTCCATCTGTCTTCTACTGTCTTCATCTGTCTCCTATTGTCTCCTACTGTCTCCATCTGTCTCATACTGTCTCCATCTGTCTCCATCTGTCTTCTACTGTCTCCATCTGTCTCCACCTGTCTCCATGTGTCTTTATCTGTCTCCTACTGTCTTCTGCTGTCTCCTACTGTCTCCATCTGTCTTCATGTGTCTTCATCTGTCTTCTACTGTCTCCATCTGTCTTCATGTGTCTTCATCTGTCTTCTACTGTCTCCATCTGTCTTCTACTGTCTTCTACTGTCTCCATCTGTCTCCTACTGTCTCCATCTGTCTTCTACTGTCTTCTACTGTCTCCATCTGTCTTCATCTGTCTTCTACTGTCTTCTACTGTCTCCATCTGTCTCCATCTGTCTTCTACTGTCTTCTACTGTCTTCTACTGTCTCCATCTGTCTTCTACTGTCTCCATCTATCTCCTACTGTCTCCATCTGTCTTCTACTGTCTCCATCTGTCTCCATCTGTCTCCATCTGTCTTCTACTGTCTCCATCTGTCTTCTACTGTCTCCATCTGTCTTCTACTGTCTCCATCTATCTCCTACTGTCTCCATCTGTCTCCTACTGTCTCCTACTGTCTCCATCTGTCTCCACCCGTCTCCATGAGTCTCCATCTGTCTCCACTCGTCTCCATCTGTCTCCATCTGTCTCCATCTGTCTTCATCTGTCTTCATCTGTCTCCATCTGTCTCCATCTGTCTCCATCTGTCTCCATCTGTCTTCATCTGTCTCCATCTGTCTCCATCTGTCTTCATCTGTCTTGATCTGTCTTCATCTGTCTCCATCTGTCTCCATCTGTCTCCATCTGTCTCCATCTGTCTTCATCTGTCTCCATCTGTCTCCATCTGTCTTCATCTGTCTCCATCTGTCTTCATCTGTCTCCATCTGTCTTCATCTGTCTCCATCTGTCTCCATCTGTCTCCATGTGTCTTTATCTGTCTCCTATTGTCTTCTACTGTCTTCATCTGTCTTTTACTGTCCCCATCTGTTTTCATATTGTCTTTATCTGTCTTCTACTGTCTCCATCTGTCTTCACCTGTCTCCATGTGTCTTTATCTGTCTCCTATTGTCTTTTACTGTCTCCATCTGTCTTCATGTGTCTCCATCTGTCTTCTACTGTCTTTTACTGTCTCCATCTGTCTCCACCTGTCTCCATGTGTCTTTATCTGTCTCCTATTGTCTTCTACTGTCTTCATCTGTCTTTTACTGTCTCCATCTGTCTTCATGTGTCTCCATCTGTCTTCTACTGTCTCAATCTGTCTTCTACTGTCTCCATCTGTCTTCTACTGTCTCAATCTGTCTTCTACTGTCTCCATCTGTCTCCTACTGTCTCCATCTGTCTCCTACTGTCTCCATCTGTCTTCTACTGTCTCCATCTGTCTTCTACTGTCTTCATCTGTCTCCTACTGTCTTCTACTGTCTTCTACTGTCTCCTACTGTCTTCATCTGTCTTCTACTGTCTCCATCTGTCTTCTACTGTCTTCATCTGTCTCCATCTGTCTTCTACTGTCTCCTACTGTCTTCTACTATCTCCATCTGTCTCAATCTGTCTTCATCTATCTCCATCTGTCTCAATCTGTCTTCATCTGTCTCCATCTGTCTCCATCTGTCTTCTACTGTCTTCTACTATCTCCATCTGTCTCCATCTGTCTTCATCTGTCTTCATCTGTCTTCTACTGTCTTCTACTGTCTCCATCTGTCTTCTACTGTCTCCATCTGTCTCATACTGTCTCCATCTGTCTCCATCTGTCTCATACTGTCTCCATCTGTCTTCTACTGTCTCCATCTGTCTCCACCTGTCTCCATGTGTCTTTATCTGTCTCCTACTGTCTTCTACTGTCTCCTACTGTCTCCATCTGTCTTCATCTGTCTTCTACTGTCTTCTACTGTCTCCATCTGTCTTCTACTGTCTCCATCTGTCTTCTACTGTCTTCTACTATCTCCATCTGTCTCCATCTGTCTTCATCTGTCTTCATCTGTCTTCTACTGTCTTCTACTGTCTCCATCTGTCTTCTACTGTCTCCATCTGTCTCCTACTGTCTTCTACTGTCTCCATCTGTCTCCATCTGTCTTCATCTGTCTCCATCTGTCTTCTACTATCTCCATCTGTCTCCATCTGTCTTCATCTGTCTCCATCTGTCTCCATCTGTCTTCTACTGTCTCCATCTGTCTCCATCTGTCTTCTACTGTCTCCATCTGTCTTCTACTGTCTCCATCTGTCTCCTACTGTCTCCATCTGTCTCCTACTGTCTCAACCTGTCTTCATCCATCTTCATCTGTCTTTAACTGTCTCCATCTGTCTTCATCTGTCTCTTACTATATTCATTCGTCTCCACCTGTCTCATTCTGTCTCCTACTGTCTTCTACTGTCTCAACCTGTCATCCATCTTCATCTGTCTTTAACTGTCTCCACTTGTCTTCTACTGTCTCCATCTGTCTCATTCTGTCTCCACCTGTCTCCAGCCAACCCAAAGAGGTGTGCAGTGTGATTCTGGACGCTGAGTGCTTGAGACCCATTCACACATCCTGCAACATGGTGGAGCCGTCGAAGGAGTGTCAGCTGGTGCTGCGTCACTTCTTCAACGACTCCGGTGTCTACTGCATCAACGTGTCCATGGCCAACGACGTCAGTCTGGCCGTGACCAGCGCCAAACTCAACCTCCAAGGTTCGTCAACAGAACTACAACCGGTTTGACGACGCAACGTACGTCCGCTTCATCCGACACACCGATCACACTGATGGTGTTGTTGTGTCTGTTTCAGGTCCCAGTGTCTCCTCCTCCTCCGGCACCATCGCCATGGTACTGGGTGTCGTGGTTCTGGTTCTGGCAGCGGGAATAGTGGCGTATTCCTACAAGTAAGTCACCTGCCTTGTGGTTGTGGGATCATCCCTATGTTCCCTGGGTCCTATGTTCCCCACTTTTCCCCAAAAGGACCCGGGGAACATGCAATTTTTGTACCCATACCTGGAAGTGGAGTTGTGACTTTGCAGATTTTTGCCTATTTTTGAGTGAGAAGTTGAGTTGTGACTTTGAGTGAGAAGTGTAGGCTAATTGTCCCATTGGTTGGGTTTAGGCAATGAAGAAAGAGTTGGTTAAGTTTAGTAAAAAGACCAGGTAGAGGCTAGACAGGCCAGATAGATAGAGTCCAGATAAGTAGAAAGAATCCATCGACCAGCAACAGCGGGGAACATAGGACCCAGTATGTACTGCAACCGGGGAACATAGGACCCTTTTTGGTAAAAACAGGGTGACCCATTTTCAAAAAGAGGGTCCTATGTTCCCCTATAGGGGAACAAAGAACCCGGGGAACATAGGTACGCTCCCGTGGTTGTGATCATATAGAACGAATCTCCTTGTTGTTTACAACTACTTCCGGGTAGAAAACCAGCATGAGAACAAAAGTGACAGACGAGAGTTTCACTATATCTCATTTTCATGTCAATATATGACTGTTTAGACTAATCTGATGTTTGTAAAGTTTATAAAACCAATGATTGGACAAACATTACTATTTCTGTGTGCACATTTTTGTAATTAGTCATGGTTATCAGAGATTAGCCGGGCTAACGGTTAGCTAGCTAGCTGTTTAACTTTAATAACTCAGTGACTCAATAAACGGTCCATGAAAAAATATTTTCTCCAGCGGATATCGGAGTTACAACATGACTGAGCTAACTGGAGTAGTTTCATGTCGTGTCCCACAACGGGAGGGTTTTAACAGCTGATGTCCTGATGTTAGCTTAGCTACCGCCGTTAGCTTAGCTACCGTTAGCTGTCCCTGTCAGCTGAGCCACTGATGCTTTCTAGACACTGTGATTCCCCCAAACTGAATAAATACCACACATAGCAACACAAAATACACACACAGAAATAGTAATGTTTCTTCAATCATTTCAGATTTGTCTAAACGGTGATAGGGCATGAAAACCGTGATAGCCTAGCTAAACTGTTACTACTGTTCTCATTCAAATTACGTGCTGGTTTTCTACCCGGAAGTAGTTGTAAACAACAAGGAGATTCGGTCTATATACAGTACACTGCAAAAACTCAGACTCTTACCAAGAACATTTGTCTTATTTCTAGTCGAAACAATCTAATTCTACTTAAAATAAGACTAATCACATTAAAAGTAGCTTCTTTTTAGACATTTTTTACTTCTTTCAAGCAGATTTTCACTTGAAATAAGTAGAACAATCTGACAGTGGAGCAAGTTTTTCTTTCTTATTACAAGCACAAAAAACTTGCTTTCACTGGCAGATTTTTCTACTTATTTCAAGTGAAAATTAGTTTGAAATAAGCGAAAATTGTCTAAAAACAAGATCATTTTCAGGTGACGAGTCTTATTTTAAGTGGAAAGAAGTTCGTATTGAGTAGAAATGAGACATTTTGACAAGAAATAAGACAAATATTCTTGGAAAGATTTCCAAGTTTGCAGTGTATGATTATGGTCGCTATAATCAACCTTGCCTGAGTTCTGTGCTTCACTCCTCAGGCGTTTCAAGTCCTACCGGCCTCTGAAGGACGAGCTGGTTGTGTCTGGAGACCAGCACCACAGCCGAGCTCAGAGCTGCTCCGGATCCTCGATCTTCTGGAACCTGCTGAACCGACGAGGAGCCGTGGACAACTGCCCCCTGCTGCAGGACAGGCCGGTGTGAACACCTCCAGCCTCACAACCAAACGTACAACCAAGCAGCATCCGCAGCGATCTGCAGGTTTAGGCACCTGACATGTGTTTTTATACTTCTTTTTTTACACATTTTCTAAAAATGAGAAACTTGTGGTTTAAATCAAACATTAAATAATTGGAGATATTATCTTAGACTTGTTCTGATCTTGTGGACCAACTTGAAGGAGTTTGGCTGTTCAGGTGTCTGATTTCATTTTGGACAAAACCGAGTTTGAATGTTTTTCCAATAAACTTTGCTCAAAACATTTGTGTAGTTTCTCTGATTCATCGTAGACTAACAGTGTGAAGCAGCTGCACTGATGGCGATCTGAGCTTCCTGATGAGACTTCCTGATCCCGTCTAAAATAATCTCACTGATGTCTGACTCATCCTCGTTTCACAGAGATAACAGACTCCTCCCTTTCCAGTGAGCTAGGGACACAATAAATAAAAGCTCTGTGGAGCTTCAGGGTTCAGTCCAGACCTTTATGTGCAATTTTTCCACATATTGAAGGTTCCTGATAGTCATAGTCAATGTAAAGCATTGATTTGTGTTGTAGAAACCTACTGGGCTATACTGACTACAAACTGTTATCTGGGAGTGAATGTCTAGCAATATAAGGAAGTTCAATGATTGGTGTCGTCACTTGATTCTGTATATTTCACATTTAAGTAGGACGCTCATGCCTGTTAATGTATATTATATTGAGGTTGAATCAACAACAACAACAAGAGAACTTCACATGTCACAGGAATTTATTGAGAACAGAGCGAAACATTTTCAGGAGTTCTAGTCTGAAGAGCCAAACTGGTTGAATTGATAGACAAACATTTCTGTTTGGAATGCATTCAAGAACACATCGATATCAATCATTTCCTGTTCAACTAATGCCTTGATGTCCCTCTTTAATATTCCTCTCCTTCCTCCTCTCCCTCACCCTCGATGGAGTCGACTCCGACCTCTTCGTAATCCTTCTCCAGAGCGGCCATGTCCTCTCTGGCCTCGGAGAACTCTCCCTCCTCCATACCCTCACCCACGTACCAGTGAACGAAGGCACGCTTGGCGTACATCAGGTCAAACTTGTGGTCGAGGCGCGCCCAGGCCTCGGCGATGGCGGTGGTGTTGCTCAGCATGCACACGGCCCTCTGCACCTTGGCCAAGTCTCCTCCGGGAACCACGGTGGGGGGCTGGTAGTTGATGCCCACCTTGAAGCCGGTGGGGCACCAGTCCACGAACTGGATGCTGCGCTTGGTCTTGATGGTGGCGATGGCGGCGTTGACGTCTTTGGGCACCACGTCGCCACGGAACAGCAGGCAGCAGGCCATGTATTTACCGTGGCGAGGGTCGCACTTGACCATCTGGTTGGCCGGCTCGAAGCAGGCGTTGGTGATCTCAGATACAGACAGCTGCTCGTGGTACGCCTTCTCCGCCGAGATGACGGGGGCGTAGGTGGCGAGGGGGAAGTGGATGCGGGGATATGGCACCAAGTTGGTCTGGAACTCGGTCAGATCGACGTTGAGGGCACCATCGAAGCGGAGGGAAGCGGTGATGGAGGACACGATCTGGCTGATGAGCCTGTTGAGGTTGGTGTAGGTGGGACGCTCGATGTCGAGGTTCCTACGGCAGATGTCGTAGATGGCCTCGTTGTCGACCATGAAGGCGCAGTCCGAGTGCTCCAGCGTGGTGTGTGTGGTCAGGATGGAGTTGTAGGGCTCCACCACGGCGGTGGACACCTGAGGCGCCGGGTAGATGGAGAACTCCAGCTTGGACTTCTTGCCGTAGTCGACGGACAGACGCTCCATCAGCAGGGAGGTGAAGCCGGAGCCGGTGCCTCCTCCGAAGCTGTGGAAGACCAGGAAGCCCTGAAGACCGGTGCACTGGTCGGCCTGACGACAGAGATGGAGAGAGACACGCCGGTTCATTAGACCGAATCGCCTTGTTGTTTACATTCTACTTCCGGGTAGAAAACCAGCACGTAATTTGAATGAGATCAATAGTAACGAACGAGAGTTTAGCTATGTATCATGTTTTTCACGCCCTATCACCGTTTAGACAAATCTGAAATGTTTGAAGAAACATTACTATTTCTGTGTGTGTGTTTTGTGTTGCTATGAGTTGTATTTATTCAGTTTGGGGGAATCACGGTGTCTAGAAAGCATCAGTGGCTGCAGCTGACAGGGACAGCTAACGGTAGCTAAGCTAACGGCGGTAGCTAAGCTAACAGCAGGACGTCAGCTGTTAAAACCCTCCCGTTGTGGGACACGACATGAAACTACTCCAGTTAGCTCAGTCATGTTGGAACTCAGATATCCGCTGGAGAAAATATTTTTTCATGGACCGTTTATTGAGTCACTGAGTTATTAAAGTTAAACAGGTAGCTAACCGTTAGCCCAGCTAATCTATGATAACCATGACTAATTACAAAAATGTGCACACAGAAATAGTAATGTTTGTCCAATCATTGGTTTTATAGACTTTACAAACATCAGATTAGTCTAAATGGCGATATAGTAACATGAAAAATTAGATAGCGAAACTCTCGTCCGTCACTATTGTTCTCATGCTGGTTTTCTACCCGGAAGTAGTTGTAAACAACAAGGAGATTCGTCCTATATGGGAGACACAGTATTATCAGGTCAAAATTAGTAACAAACTTCTGCTCATATGAAGTTACGCACCAGTTTGCGGATCCTGTCCAGAACCAGGTCGATGATCTCTTTGCCGATGGTGTAGTGTCCACGGGCGTAGTTGTTGGCAGCATCCTCCTTACCGGTGATCAGCTGCTCAGGGTGGAACAGCTGGCGGTAGGTCCCGGTGCGGACCTCATCTGCAGAGAAGCATCATTAATTGAATGTTATGTAACCAAATGAGGGGGAAAAGTCAATTAAAAGTCCTTAAAGGGATACGCCAACATTTTTTTTCGTGTCTTGCCTCACTCCCGAGTCCATGACCAGCAGATAGACACCATCCTTTCGACTGTGCGTGCAGTAACGAGGGAGATAACGAGCTTAGCTCAAACGCTGGAAGTGTATAGGTAGTGTTAGCCTGCCAGTGTTACTTTCACAAAATAAAACACCCGTTGCCCTTTACATACAGAAAACCATGACGATAGAATTTGTGCTTTTACTTTGAAATAGGAAGCTAACCTACCCTCGATGTAGCTAGCTTGAACCAAAATAAAGCGTCTTTGCTTGAACCCTCCGTTTTGACCGATCTCGTCCCGTTAGCGGCATTTGACCGCTCAAGATGCCTTACCGGAGGGTTTTGTCAGCTCTGAGACGAAGATCGGCCCGTTTAGAGTTGCTGAAGAGTTTCTCTGATGACTTTAGGTGGAGGCAGGCTAACACTACCCATACACTTCCAGCGTTTGAGCTAAGCTAATTACGGGCGATACGGCTCTATCTCCCTGGTTACTGCACGCACAGTTGAAAGGATGGTGTCTATCTGCTGGTCATGGACTTGGGAGTGAGGCAAGACACGGAAAAAAAAAAGTTTGTGTATCTCTTTAAAATGTCTTTAAGTGCTCAGGGAACAGTGGGGACACTCACCGATGACAGTGGGCTCCAGGTCCACAAACACGGCTCTAGGGACGTGTTTTCCAGCTCCGGTCTCGCTGAAGAAGGTGTTGAAGGAGTCGTCTCCTCCTCCCAGAGTCTTGTCACTGGGCATCTGTCCGTCCGGCTGGATCCCATGCTCCAGGCAGTAGAGCTCCCAGCAGGCGTTGCCGATCTGGACGCCAGCCTGACCAACATGGATAGAGATACACTCACGCTGTGGGAAGGGGAAGAGAAAGAGAAAGAGAAAGAGAAAACAGAAGTTTATTTAGTAACACATCAGAGCCTTTAACAAGCAAGGCAAGGCAAGGAAAGGCAATTTTATTTGTATAGCCCGTTTTTTACAAACAGTTTGTCTCAAAGGGCTTTACATGGCATCGTAACAACATCCTCTGTCCTTAGACCCTCACATCCACTGAGGAAAAACTCCATGGAAAACCCTTTTAACAGGGAAAAATCTGAGAAACCTCAGGGTGAGCAACAGAGGAGGGATCCCTCACCCAGGACGGACAGGCGTGCAATAGATGTTGTTACAGACAAGAAAACAGTTTACAGTTTATGACACAGAATGTGTGAAATATGGAAATGTTAAAAGTACATTTCCTGCAGTTTCTGTAGCATGAAGAGAAGTAGTCTAGAAGGTGGAGAAATCAACTGCTCCCCCTATCTGCCGTGAGCCGGCGGTGCAGCAGGAGGAGGAACCTCCCTGCACCACAATCCACCGGGGACAGAAATGCCTGACAGCCCCCGCAGAGGCAGCACGCCGATCGTCTTTCCTCCTCTCCTTTCTTTCTGTTTTTTTTGTGTCCTCTTGTCTTTTTGTCCTGCACCAGCTCCTCTTTTGCAAGCATAAGCACGAATGCAAATTCATTTGCATGTGCACGTGAGGGGGGAGCGCGTGCACGACCTTCTGGAATATTCCACTGCCTCAAGGATGTAGGCTACAATCACAGCAGAGGAACAATCATCTGCTTTATCACAGCTGTCAGTTTAGATTCATAGAAATCTATAGAAATCTATACACAGAATATCATCAATTTGAATGAAACCAATTAGAAGATGTTTTAATTAACCATTTATAGTATTTCAGGTCATGTTTAAAGCAGCAGCTTTGTATAAGCCTACATGTATTGTTGATTTTTTCCATTTAACGATAGATTAAATTTAAAATATATATATAAACATATATATTTAATGCTGTATTTTATAAATTTGACATAATAGCTGCAGTGTCTCCATCCATCCCCACCCAGTCTGCCCCTCCCCGCCTGGAGACAAGGCAGAGACGTTTGTAAGGTGTTTGTATGGTCGAATTAACACGTAAAAAATTGAACATTATGAGCAAATAAAACACAGATAAAAACGTCGCTGTTTGACGCAGATAAAGAGATGAATGGTGCAGACAGAGACCGAGGCTGGAGCCGCCTTCACTTCATTGTTCTCATCTCTACACAATGACAATCAGAACGACTCACTGCTGCACGCAAATCCTAGCCAACACTCTGCAGCTGCAGCCCCAGAACCACAACACTATAATATATATAAACAGGCTAATGACTGCGAGAGAAAACGGATCAGAACCGGTCCAGTATTTAATAATAAATAACAGGCTGAAGGTGGTTATTCAACCTTAAACCTCCGAGATGCTGCTGCTGAACTGCTGCTGCTGCTTAATTCCCTCAAATAAAAATAAAAGGATGAACTTGAACTCACCATTGTGTCGTTTGAGGAAGAGGAGGACGAAGGAAATGTGAAGAAAAAGGCTTTTTAAAAACGGGGGGGTTTGCGTCGCGTGTTGTACCCAACGGGGTCGATGCAACAACTGGTGAATGAGAGGGCGGCGCTTCACGATTTATACAGCAGGGAAGGATGAGGAGGAAAAAACCAGCAGGGGAGGGAAAAAAAGGAAAAAAAAAAAGGTTGTAGTGGCACCGCTCGGTGAGACTGGTCCATGCTGCTCCACTGTAGGCCTACATCACACTGTCATATCAACGAGTCATTAATTAATCTGACACTTGTCTCATGGGATGGAATTTGATCTGTTTCAGCGGCTTAAGTTGATTGGAGATTGATAATAGGCTATTAAAAGATCTAAATTATAGCCTAATATTAAAAATATGTGATGGTAATGGTGTTTTTTATTTCTATAAATCCTGCTGCAGTGTGAATTTTTGTGAATAGGTCATCTCTTTTATTATTTAGTGACACGTTCACACAGTTAAAACAAAAGCTCATGTATTATGCATGTAGCCTAGAGGAATGGGTAAAGATTAAATGCATCTGCTCTATAGGTGTGGCAGGCAGGCTGCAGATCAATACTGGGCCATTCAGTGGTTGAGTGCATGTGTAAATGTGTGACTTGTCTCTGCAGCCGCTCGATGCACCTGACGCACTGGGGGGATGATGCAACATGGCTGAATGCTGCTGAATGCTGCTGAATGCTGCACAAGATGCTGCTGCTGCTGCACAAGATGCTGCTGCCCTCTGAGCTCATGTTGCCGAGGCCTTCCGTGGTGTCCGCCCGGTATGCCAGCTCTCCAGCTCTCTCCTCCCTCTTTGTCCTAGATTCTCTGCAAAGCAATGATGTCATTCAGTGGGTCGATCACGTGGCTCTTTTGCTCTGTGAGACTCTGCTGTTCAGCTGGACGGACGGAGGCTTCCTCTACTTCTGTCCTGCAGGGGAGGAGGAACTGAAACTGCCTGATGCTGCAGTTTGATTCATGCACGCTGGTCTATACTCTGCACTAGTTTTGGCTCAAAATAAGCGTTAAAACCCCCCCTCTGCTCTTTAATTAAGCCATCTTGAACCCTGCAAGGAATGAGAGCCATTTGGAAAGAGGATTGACACACAATCAGCATGCACCACTGACTGAGTCTAAATCTACTGAGAGTCTGGAAAAATCCCTCACTGCTGCAGCAGGAAACAAACACTGTGCAGCAGCTTTTTGTCCAAACAAACACCAGGCACCATGATGTGGGAAATGTGGGAATAGCTACTCATCATTAATTCACCAGGGAAGTGAGCAGGAATGATTTACACTGCAAAAACTCAAAATCTTACCAAGAATATTAGTCAAAACAAATCTAATTCTACTTAAAATAAGACTCATCACATAAAAAGTAGCTTGTTTTTAGACACTTTTTACTTCTTTCAAGCAGATTTTCACTTGAAATAAGTAGAAAAATCTGATAGTGGAGCAAGTTTCTTATTACAAGAACAAAAAACCTGCTTTCACTGGCAGATTTTTCTACTTATTTCAAGTGAAAATTTGTTTGAAACAAGTGAAAATGATCTAAAAACAAGTAAATTTTTAGGTGATGAGTCTTATTTTAAGTGGAAAGAGTTTAGTTTTGACTAGAAATTATACAAAATATCAAACTATTCTTAAAGCTTTAGTTAGTAATTATAATTTTCTTTATGTGTGTTGTAGTTGTATTAATTCAGAGGTGTCAAACTCATTTTAGTTCAGGGGCCGCATACAGCGCTCAGGTGGGCCGGACCAGTGAAATAATACAATGATAACCTATAAACTTTGAATTTCTCCCTTTGTTTTAGTAGTTTACAGTTAAAACAATTGAAAATGATCTAAAAACGAGTTCATTTTTAGGTGATGAGTCTTATTTTAAGTGGAAAGAGATTAGTTTTGACTAGAAATGAGACATTTTGACAATAAATACGACAAATATTCTTGGAAAGATTTTGAGTTTTTGCAGTGTATTGTATGAAGCCTCCAGTGACTGCATGCTGTTCTCGCCACGAACGGCAGGGGATGAAAGAGAAAGAGAAGGACAGGAAGCAGCCGTGGCCCCCAGCCAGGAGCTCAGAGAACATTCTCCACTCCTCCTCCTCCTCCTCCTCCTCCTCCTCCTCCTCCTCCTCCTCCTCCTCCTCCTCCTCCTCCTCCTCCTCCTCCTCCTCCTCCCCAGCAGCTGTGAGACTGGGAGGGTCTGAGCAGCTGCTGTCCAAGAGGAGAGAGGAGGGATGGGAATGCTACAGACGTGGGAGTGGTCCTGTGTGGCATGAGAGTGACCGCGGTGCATCCCGCGAAGAGAGAACACGACACCCGACAGAGTGACTCGGCAGATTTTCCATATGTCACAGGCAGCAGAGAGAGACCTTGTGCTGAATGTTTCATTACTGTAAACTGGTGCCATGATATAGAAGGAAAAGGTTTGTGTTTCTGTATTTAAACTGATGAGACAGCGGTTAAAAGGGGTTAACCTATGGTCTGGAACACTTTACCCACTCACCTGAAACTGGAGGCTGATACAAACTTGTTTAATAGAAGATTAAAAGCAAAACAACAATGCTCACATGTATAAATATGGACTTTTTCATTGTTACTATTTTTACTGTTAGGATCACGATTTCTGCACTGCAAAAAATCTAATATCTTACCAAGAATATTTGTCTTATTTCTAGTCAAAACAAATCTCATTCTACTTAAAACAAGACTCATCACATTAAAAAGCAGCTTGTTTTTAGACACTTTTTTTACTTCTTTCAAGCAGATTTTCACTTGAAATAATCTGATAGTGGAGCAAGTTTTTCTTCCTTATTACAAGCATAAAAAACTTGCTTTCACTGGCAGATTTTTCTACTTATTTCAAGTGAAAATGATCTAAAAACAAGTAAATTTTTAGGTGATGAGTCTTATTTTAAGTGGAAAGGGGTTGTTTTGACTAGAAATGAGACAAATATTCTTGGAAAGATTTTGAGTTTTTGCAGTGTGTTTGCTCAATCTCCTCTCGTTGATCTTGTGCTCTGTATTTTTTAGTCTGCTACTGTCATGATGTAGTGTCATGCACTTGGTTTTATCTCATACTGTTGATGATACGTTCTGTATTTTTAGATTTGCCGCCTATGGACTGGTGTTGAAAATTAGCACATGTGCTAAACACACCCAAGCAAAGCATCTGTTCTGTCCACTGGAACAGTCTCAATGTATTTGTGATGTCCATATCAAATAAATAAACATAACATAACATAACATATATAGCAAGGGGCCTAAGGAAATATAACATGCTTTGGCTGCTATTATATGTCGTTTATAATGACAGATAATAATCAATAAACTCTGATTGTTAAACTAGGAGTGAGGCAGTGAGTGAGTTGATGCTGGATGCTTTCATGCACCACCCTCTGTGATGATGCTGCAGTCAGTGTCTATTTTTAAAGAGCCACGGTCAGAAGTCAAACAGATGCTACAGCAGCACGCACACATATGGAACGGATCATTTCATTCTGCATGTTTCTCTTCTCTTTCTGGTTTATTAATAGTTTGTTGTTGTTGAAGCTTTTAGACAGTAGAGGCAGAAGAATAAAAAAGAAAGAGAGAAGCTGGAAAGAGAAAGTGAAAGCATGCTGCACACAGGAAGAGGAAACAGCAGATTATCACTGAGCAGAATCAAGGATGTTAAAGGCAAATAAAGCAAAGGACAGAGATTTATGTTTTAATGCAAACAAACACATTGAAATGGGCACTGTTAACTTCTGGAGCGGGTCATGTTAAATAAATGTGCATTTATCTAACTGCTTTTCAGTCAATTTAATGTAAACATTAGTATTTTTAATAATATACCAAGTTAGAGAGTTCCATCTTTGTACAATTTGCAACATTAGTTTTGCGAAAATCTCTTTCATAACCAAGCAAACTGGTGTTAAAACTGAAATAGAAATATCTCTAAATGAATCAATATCGAATCGAATCGGGACCTTGTGAATCAGAATCAAAGCAATCCAGTAAATCAGTAGTAATAGTAATAGGCTATATGTTTAAACAGACCAGCTGTAACTAGGTCTCTCACCCTGATGATCTGAACCGTCATTTCATTTCACTCATCAATCTGAATCATTGTCTGGAGCGAGGCCGCTGCTCCACCACTGCAGTGAACTCCACCCGTCTGGTGTCTGGTTCCTGAAAACAAACACTGGAGATTTCAGATGTATTTGTGGAAAGCCCCTTTAGATGAGCAACCATCAACTAGCACAGTGGCTCATCGGTCGGGACCCAAAAGTGGGTCTAGACCCGTTCTGGATGGGTCGCGGACAGCTGGTCAAAAAAGTAAATAATATTTAATGCACATCTGATGTTGTACATGTCTTTTATTTTGAAAAATAACTTATTTTGAAAGGCACGAGACACGTGAACACATGCAGTTGTAATGGTCCTCCTCAGTTTCTTATTATTTGCTCCATTTGCTCTGAATGCAAAGATATCAGTTTCTTATTAATGTGGCCTGAATGCAGTGAATCTTGTTTTGTTTTGTGGGTCTTTATTTTGTGCAATTTGATATTTATTCACTTTTGTGAACATGCTCTGAATGCAGAGATGCATTAGAAGTCAAATATATCGTTTTGTTGGTCTCCATTTTGTGCAGTTTGATATTATTTTATTCACTTCCGTACATGCAGTTGTCATGTTCCTCCTCAGTTTCATTCATGTGCTCTGAAATGCACTTTGCTCAATAAAGAGCAAAATGAGTTTTTAAAGGCTTAAAGGGATAGTAGCATTTTTTTTAAAGTGGGGTTGTATGATCTACAAATTGCCCCTAAGTACTTTAATTGCAGTAGCAGACTCTCTACACTCCTCCCGTTAGCAACGCCAGCCCATAATAGCCCTGCCCAGAGATTTACAACATACATTGTTGTGAACAGACCCAAAGAAACGGCCTATTTTCACGGCCTAAAAGAGGTTTTACCTGAAAAAAAAACACAGTTCCATTGTTCACTATAATATAATTTTTTCCAGCCCTTCAAAGTGCAGGAAAAACACAGTTTTTATTTGGACCTAACCAACTGCTGATCGGCGGGCGCTAACCCTGGGCGGAGGGATACGTGAGTTGGTTAGGTCCAAATGAAAACTGTGTTTTTCCTGCACTTTGAAGGGCTGGAAAAAATTATATTATAGCGAACAATGGAACTGGGGTTTTTTTCCCCACGTAAAACCTCTTTTAGGCCGCGAAAATAGGCCGTTTCTTTGGGTCTGTTCACAACACTGTATGTTGTAAATCTCTGGGCAGGGCTATTATGGGCTGGCGTTGCTAACGGGAGGAGTGTAGAGAGTCTGCTACTGCAATTAAAGTACTTAGGGGCTATTTGTAGTCATACAACCCCACTTTAAAAAAATGCTACTATCCCTTTAAAAAAAAAAAAAATCTTGGTTTGAATTCTATAAAAGTGGGTCGCGACTTAATGACCATGGGAAATGTGGAGCCCAGAGTGAGACTAGTTGAAAACCCCTGAACTAGCACATACAACATATAGGACACTACTGTAGTCATGACAACAGACATTCAGTAGGCTACACAAGTTCTCAAATACCCATCCGCCCAAAAAACCCCAAACCCCCAAACCCATCCACCATATCCAACAACCATGGCATGATCCATGCAATCTGATTGCATTAGACCAGCTGCGTTACCTTGCGCCACCTGCGCTGCGCCAACAAACTAGGGCCCATAGTATTTCAGTTCACTTTGAGAATCGATTGTGTTGCTTATTCTGCTAAGACTTCTTAATTACAAGATAGAGGTAATTATTGATTGACTATAATTTTAATATTGACCAGTGGAAAATGAAAAGGTCAAAGGCATTTTCCTTACAAGGTGAAAGATTTTTCATTTTTGTGCCCGTGCCCCCCACCAGAAAACACTCTGGAACCGCCCCTGGGCATAATACAACATGACACAACAACGGACATAATTATGCACTACAACAACACTATGATGCAATAAATACAAGAGCATACCGTACAACAACAACTAAGCTAAAGACAATCATTTTGAAATCGGCTTTTAGTTAAAGTTCCCTTGTACATATCATGTCATTGTTCAGCAAGATGAGGAACTGCAGTGTCTTGTTGTTTCTTCTTCTATCATGTTGCTTTACTGTAATATAATCATTCTATATGTCTTTTTATTGTGTCAGTATCCAGCGTTTTATCTTGTTTTATCCTTGTCCTGTATCATTTAAAACACATTGAGTCCACGCCTGGTGTATGAAATGTGCTATATAATAATAAATACTTACTTACATACCGTACAACACAGTAGGCTACAATACTGAGGTTAAACTGAACTGAGGTCTGTTTCACATCAGACATCGGCCTCGTGTCCAAGAGTGACGTTAATGTTTTTACAGCCATTACACAGATTAGCTGATTTCACTGTGGCTGCAGCTGTGTGTAGGTTACACACACACACACACACACACACACACACACACACACACACACACACACACACACACACACACACACACACACACACACACACACACACACACACACACACACACACACACACACAAAGAAATCAGCCTCTCTTTGCTGTGCATCTCAACACCTGAGTTTTTTTCAGCAACACACACACAAATGAAACAAGTGAAAATGATCTAAAAACAAGTTCATTTTTAGGTGATGATTCTTATTTTAAGTGGAAAGAGATTAGTTTTGATCAGAAATGAGACATTTTGACAAGAAATAAGACAAATATTCTTGGAAAGATTTTGAGTTTTTGCAGTGTAAGTTTGTGTAATTTTCTGATGAGCTTGTCTTGCTGTCAACGTAAATCAAAAATTAAAAAGAAAGTAAAAAAAAAAAAAAAACATAAGAATTTACAGTTTATACAGTTACAGTTACAGTATATGAGCTGCTGCCGCCTCAGTGAGGGAATGAAGAAAAGGAGCTGACGCACGGTGAAGCCATGAAGCAGCAGCAGCAGCAGCAGCAGCAGCAGCAGCAGCAGTCTGTCGCAGCGGCCACGCCCCATCCTCATGAAATATACATTCACATTTTCTACCTCCTTGGTTTTTAGGATACAGGATGTGCAGTTATTATTATTATCAGTGAGAATATGAATCTTTCCTCACAGACACACACAGGACACCGGGTTGTATTTGGGGGAAAGAGGTGATTGAGGCTCCTCACATCCCCCCACTGAGGCAGCTGCAGTGCTGCCCATTAATGCTGCTATTTAAGCCGGGTCACGTGACCGCCACATGAAGGCAGGCTATAGGTTGTATCCAGGCAACTCCGTTATTCATTTCCTAGCAACCGCTAAATCTTGGGAGGAGGGCTAGGGGGGTTGGGGGCTGGTCGGGGGGTGGGCTGGGGGTGTTGGGCGTATTATTATGTGGATCTCTGTGGCCTACATGTCCCTCGTCATCTGTGACTGGACAGTTTGACCTCTTTTGTCGACAGAAAAACTCAATACTGGAAATAAAAGCAATGCATAATAGTGCTGAATCAGTCCACACCCATCATGTGAACACAGTGGCTGCTGGGTAATATGGAGACAAACTGGTGTATAACAGGCAGCTCTGATAGGAGACAGGAGAGACTGAAATATAATGGTATAAAGCTTGGATGGACATTTTTTGTTTTTTACAATACAATCTACCTGGAAATAAGTTTTAAATGTCTTCAGACTTGTTGTATCGACTACATCTGCGTAGCTATATGTTTGGATGCTGTCTTTAGGCGTTATAAGGCCTTATAACAGATTACACCTGCCTATGGATGGGCGTGTACAACTAGAGACGACTTTGATACAACTCTGTTTACGGTGTTCATGTGTGGGTTTAATATAAGAGATAATGGTCAAAACCAGTGTGACTGTAGTTCATCAAAGACCTGTATCTTTATCAAATTGCAGACTTTTATACTTGTTTGCTCTTATTCTCCTCTGCTCCATAACACACTACTACACGTGTTAGACAGTATAAATGTGTTTTTTTTATTTTTTATTTTATGTGGGGGTGTATTATGTAGCTACACAGTCTGGGTGACAACATGGCAGAATGGGCCTGTCTGCTGAAAATTACGCAGCATTTTCCTTACAAATAAGAGACGCCATGCTGCTGCACAATAACTCGGGTGGGGTCTTGAGGCGGTCGTAGGAGCGAGAGAGAAGCGCTCAGCCAATGGGAAGCCGCGGATGACTATTGGCGGGGTGATTGACCAATAGCGTCGCAGCAGCCGCCGGCGCCGGGGCTGCGCTGGAGTATAAATACCACCGGTCATCCTCATGTGCGCCATTATCTCTTACATCGACCCCCTAACCGTCGAACTGTAAGATTCCCCTGAATCCCCAGACTCTTCAACCCTCCACCGAGCCTAAACCATCCCAAAATGGTAAGAACTTTCTCTCTTTTTTTACAACTTTAATAATGAACAGACACTGGAGGAGGAGTCCGTGCTGCTTCTGCTCTTCAGTGATGATGTGACCTGTTGGTTGGATGATGAGGGATGGAGAGATGGAGAGATGGAGTTTTAACCGAATCGGAAAAGTCAGTGGGAGGAAGACTAGACTATAAGGTCTTAAACAAGTAAAGGATTGTGTTAAATAATGTAGTTATTTGGTGAAAGTGTTGGTGATAATGTGAGGTTGTGGTTCTGGTGCTGGGTGGGAGACGGTTCTGCCCTGTAGATGGGTTACGTGGCCGGAGGAGAAGAGAACAAAAGAGGTTTAGACAGAGCAGACAGTCACAGCACCGAGAGGACTGAATGGATAAAGCGGGCTGTGGTCCAGCGGTCCAGCCGAGGACGACTCTCTCCTCCTCCCTCCCCCGCCCCACCGACCTGACTATAAACCCCGGTCATCACTTCTGTGACTGACAGCCGTGGGGAAGGGAGGATGGGAGGATGGGAGAAGAAACCCTATCCTCAGGAGAAAAATGGATGAAATAATGCGCTGTCAGCACGGCGCAAGGCATTAAAAATGCATGACGCTAATGGACATGGATGGTCTCCTCCTGACAGCTATTGACACTACTGCAGGGTCAGCAGCACAGCAGGATAAACCCTTTGTTTCAACCGGTTTCAACTTGGTTTTTTAATTAAATGAAATTTCTAATTACTTTTCTAATAGTTAACACCCCCTTTTAACTGAATTTAAATTCAAAAAGAGCTTTATTGACATTAACACGAACATGAATGAAAGACAGTGAACTGACGGCTCTGAGGAGAATTCCAACAAACGTCATCCGTTGCCAGGGTGGGAGGACCGGGGCTGGTCGCCTAGCAACGCGGTCCTAAAAAACAAGGCAGTAGTGTACCAGTCAGAAAGTTGAAGCTGTCCCATCGGTCGTTGTTGCTGATCAAATGAGATTTTCACCACTATCACCACACAAAATGTAACATGAAAAACTGAAAAGAAAATTTTTCTTCCACAATGGCTTTTAGACTTTAAAAAATTAGTTAATGAAATACCTTATAATCAGACTATTATTGATCAGTTGTTGCTGATCAAATGAGATTTCTACTATCACCATATAAAATGTAACATATTAAAACTGTTGAATTGATTAGAAGAGATAATTTAATAATTAAAATGCATTTGAAAACTTAAAATGAAATACTTTATGACATGGTTATAGAATTATCTCATGTTGTTAGTGATGAAGAATTATATATTTTATTTTTCTGCTGCAAGATTAATAAATGAATCTAGTACAGGTAGATAACCTGTCCTGTTTTCTCTTTCTCTTCCCCTTCCCACAGCGTGAGTGTATCTCGGTGCACGTTGGTCAGGCTGGCGTCCAGATGGGCAACGCCTGCTGGGAGCTCTACTGCCTGGAGCATGGGATCCAGCCGGACGGACAGATGCCCAGTGACAAGACCATCGGAGGAGGAGACGACTCCTTCAACACCTTCTTCAGCGAGACCGGAGCTGGAAAACACGTCCCCAGAGCCGTGTTTGTGGACCTGGAGCCCACTGTCATCGGTGAGTGTCCTCACTGTTCCCTGAGCATTTAAAGACATTTTAAGTGCTTTTTTTTTTGAACAAATGTCTTTATTGATATTTCAAGCTTTACATACTTAAACACACTTAAAAGCTTTAAATTCTTTTGTTCCATATCTGAGTAAAAAAGTAGAAAAGGCCAAAAATAGGAACAGCATGAACAGAGAACCTATCGGCAAGGTTATTCCATATTCTTATGACAGTGTCAGAGGTGTGAAAGTTAAAATAAATGGTTGAATAGATAATAAAAATATTGATAATTATGTAAAAATCAAATTGAGTAGACTCACTTTTGAGCGTCCAGGCCTGTAGGTGTCTATGCTGAATCATCTAGGTGTCCTGTAATGTTAGTCCAAAGTAAGTAATTAGTGGATTCCACCTCCTCTTGAATAAGGCCATGTCAAGGTTGAGCTTTGCTGTTATTTTTTCCATTGTGTATACCCTGAGAAGTCTTTCTTTCCTTTCTTTCTTTCTTTTGTTTGTAATTTTGTGTTCACTGAACTGTACAGCACTTTGGTCAACTTTGGTTGTTTTTAAATGTGCTTTATAAATAAATTGATTTGATTTGATTTGATTTGATTTCCATTGATCAACAGTCGGGGGTAATGGCTTACACCAGGACATAGTTATCATCTTTTTTTGCCACCATTATGATGACTTTGAGTAGATACATTTTTTCTTTACATAAAAAGTCACAGGGAAGCACTCCAAGAACAAAGATCAGCGGGTCATTCCTTATACTAGTTTGTAAAATGTTTGAAATTTCCGCCCGAATCCCCTCCCAGTACATTTTCAGTTTAGGACAATCCATTTTAAGTGCTTTTAATTGACTTATCCCCCTCAGTTGGTTACATAACATTCAATTAATGATTAATTCTCTGCAGATGAGGTCCGCTCCGGGACCTACCGGCAGCTGTTCCACCCTGAGCAGCTGATCACCGGTAAGGAGGATGCTGCCAACAACTATGCCCGTGGACACTACACCATCGGCAAAGAGATCATCGACCTGGTTCTGGACAGGATCCGCAAACTGGTGCGTAACTTCATATCAGCAGAAGTTTGTTACTAATTTTGACTTGATAATACTGTGCCTCCCATATTGAACCGGTGTGTCTCTCTCTGTCTCTGTCGTCAGGCCGACCAGTGCACCGGTCTTCAGGGCTTCCTGGTCTTCCACAGCTTCGGAGGAGGCACCGGCTCCGGCTTCACCTCCCTGCTGATGGAGCGTCTGTCCGTCGACTACGGCAAGAAGTCCAAGCTGGAGTTCTCCATCTACCCGGCGCCTCAGGTGTCCACGGCCGTGGTGGAGCCCTACAACTCCATCCTGACCACCCACACCACGCTGGAGCACTCGGACTGCGCCTTCATGGTCGACAACGAGGCCATCTACGACATCTGCCGTAGGAACCTCGACATCGAGCGTCCGTCTTACACCAACCTCAACAGGCTCATTGGCCAGATCGTCTCCTCCATCACCGCTTCCCTCCGCTTCGATGGCGCCCTGAATGTTGATCTGACCGAGTTCCAGACCAACTTGGTGCCATATCCCCGTATCCACTTCCCCCTCGCCACCTACGCCCCCGTCATCTCGGCGGAGAAGGCGTACCACGAGCAGCTGTCTGTATCTGAGATCACCAACGCCTGCTTCGAGCCGGCCAACCAGATGGTCAAGTGCGACCCTCGCCACGGTAAATACATGGCCTGCTGCCTCTTGTACCGTGGCGACGTGGTGCCCAAAGACGTCAACGCCGCCATCGCCGCCATCAAGACCAAGCGCAGCATCCAGTTCGTGGACTGGTGCCCCACCGGCTTCAAGGTGGGCATCAACTACCAGCCCCCCACCGTGGTTCCCGGCGGAGACCTGGCCAAGGTGCAGAGGGCCGTGTGCATGCTGAGCAACACCACCGCCATCGCCGAGGCCTGGGCGCGGCTCGACCACAAGTTTGACCTGATGTACGCCAAGCGTGCCTTTGTTCACTGGTACGTGGGCGAGGGTATGGAGGAGGGAGAGTTCTCCGAGGCCAGAGAGGACATGGCCGCTCTGGAGAAGGATTACGAAGAGGTCGGAGTCGACTCCATCGAGGGTGAGGGAGAGGAGGAAGGAGAGGAATATTAAAGAGGGACATGGAGGCACTAAACAGGAAATAATTTATTCCATTTGTAATTAAATAAAAAATACATTCCAGAAAGAAATGTTTGTTCATTTGACAGTTTACAATAACACTACAGAAAATGTTGAGGAGGGCATTAACAGTCTGTATGTTGAGAGTAGTTACCTGTTGGGAGGGTGAGGAGGAAGGAGACTAAGGGGCGTTCAGCACTAGGGAAAAGGGAAGAAGTTGTCTAGACGTTTTTCTGAAAGGCATTCCAAAAAGAAATGTTGTCTATCAAATACACATCTGCCTTTTTTCAGACTAAAAATCCAAAAGTGTCCAAATAAATTTCCTGTAACTTACAAATGTTGTCTGTGTTGTTCTTATCTACCTGAAGACTTCCTGTACCATCTGAGAAATCACTGAACCACCACATTTCATCACATACAGTACACACTTAGTAATATTCACTGTGTTTACATCCATTAAAACATTTAAAGTCAATGTTATCATGTTATGTCATTTAAACTAGAGTGAGCGCTTCCCTCACCACACTTTGTGTTTTTTTTCAATGAAGAAATGTATTCTCCTAGAGTAAATATTTGGATTTAAGCCTGTGAATATTCTCATTTGTCCAGGTCATCGTTATCCCCAAAGAAATTTAAATCAAACTCAACTGGACTTGGTTATTTGTCTAGTCCAGTTGAGTTTGATTTAAATTTCTTTGGGGATTTGGATTTAGGCCCAATAATTAATAACAGTATAAACTAAAAGGCTACTAAAGGCTTTAATATAGATGAATGACAAATACAAACTTTAACTTCAGTAAGGTGCTGGACATTCATATAACAAGAGGTTAATTTATTCTGAAACTAAACTAAACAAAAAAATATGACCAATCCCCCAAATATTTCCATTATTTCCTTTCTCTTAGGATTTCTGAAGTGTTTGCTTTTGTAATACTGATATTGTCCATTAGAGGGTGAACAACACCACTAGTCAGCCTAAAGCTGCACTAACACAAGGTACAGGCAGTTTATTAGAAACTCATGTGACGTTACAGTTGCATCTCATCAATGTAAATGTTTCCCAAAAGTGTAAAAAACAGGCTGTTTTTCTGGTTTGGAATAATTTCCATTATTCATTCTGACCTTCTATACAGTATATTTACGACCACAGGTGAAAAAGTCAGTTCTGAGCCTTCATTCGGTTTCTTTACATGTCTATGTTTAGAAATTAAATCTGTTTCTTGAGAGTTAATATGTCTTTAGTTGTCTCTGTTTATACATCCATCGTTTTCTGTTTAATCTCTTTTTTAGAAGTTGACTTTTATTCATCTCTACTGAGTCACTACTTTAGTTTCTGTTCCAGGACGGTCATGTAGTCCTGTGTAACATTTATGCTGTTACCTGTCATCTGTTTACCGCCGTTAACTATTTTTGACCTTCACATGAATTGATAAATTATGTTTAAATCATTTAATTACTGTACCATGACCTGCGAATGTGCCTATAAGACACCTCATGGATCTCACTGTTTCTTTACAGTGAGATATGTCCTTAGACATATTATAACACATTTACTTCTTTATTATGTTGGTGTAAACAAAGCATTAGTCCCATCAAACCATCAACTTCACTGTATATAAAAAGTATAAAAACATCAAACTGATCTATGACAGTGAAAACAGAGCAGTGTCTTAGTAAATGGGGACCTCTGGTGGTGGGAAAGAGACAGTGCTTCATACAACAGGAAGAGGTGGTGTGTTACAGCTCAGCTCTGTTGATATCGAGGAGCTGTAATCACATTAAAGTCTGTGTAAAGTGAAATACGAGATTTGATTGAAAACATAATAAATATGTTAGAATATGGTTCTTGAAAACATGTCAAAAGACTGATAACTATAGAGCACTGAACTGAAGAGTTTGAGGGTAAAATTGTTTTTGAGGACAAGGATTTGTCTGTTTTTTTGGGCAGGACTAAATAGGGATATAGTGACATAAATCCCAGCTAGCACAACCCCCCCCCGCCCCTAACAGCTCGATTCCAGTGCCGCTATAAGAACGATTGTGCATAAAAACATAGCAGCAGGGGAAAGGACACACAGTCCACGTGAAGAGCGTCTGGCGTCAGGAGCCGGACAGACCGCTGGGTAGATCACCGGCTGGACGCCGGAGGCAGGAGTCGGGCACACCGCAGGCTGGACACAGGAATCCAGCATACCACTGGATGGACACAGGAATCAGGCACACCGCAGGCTGGACACAGGAATCGGGCATACCGCTGGCTGGACACAGGAATCGGGCATACCGCAGGCTGGACACAGGAATCGGGCACACCACTGGCTGGACACAGGAATCAGGCATACCACTGGCTGGACACAGGAAACAAGAGCTGGGCACACCTCAGGCTGGACACAGGAATCGGGCATACCGCTGGCTGGACACAGGAATCGGGCATACCGCTGGCTGGACACAGGAATCAGGCATACCACTGGCTGGACACAGGAATCGGGCATACCGCTGGCTGGACACAGGAATCGGGCATACCGCTGGCTGGACACAGGAATCAGGCATACCACTGGCTGGACACAGGAAACAAGAGCTGGGCACACCTCAGGCTGGACACAGGAATCGGGCATACCGCTGGCTGGACACAGGAACCGGGCACACCGCAGGCTGGACACAGGAATCGGGCATACCGCAGGCTGGACACAGGAATCGGGCACACCGTCGGCTGGACACAGCAATCGGGCATACCGCTGGCTGGACACAGGAATCGGGCATACCGCTGGATGGACACAGGAATCGGGCATACCGCTGGCTGGACACAGGAATCAGGCATACCACCGGCTGGACACAGGAAACAAGAGCTGGGCACACCTCAGGCTGGACACAGGAATCGGGCACACCGCTGGCTGGACACAGGAATCGGGCATACCGCAGGCTGGACACAGGAATCCGGCATACCACTGGATGGACACAGGAATCGGGCACACCGCTGGCTGGACACAGGAATCCAGCATACCACTGGCTGGACACAGGAATCGGGCATACCGCTGGCTGGACACAGGAATCGGGCATACCGCTGGCTGGACACAGGAATCGGGCACACCGCAGGCTGGACACAGGAATCGGGCACACCGCTGGCTGGACACAGGAATCGGGCACACCGCTGACTGGACACAGGAATCGGGCACACCGCTGGCTGGACACAGGAATCGGGCATACCGCTGACTGGACACAGGAATCGGGCACACCGTCGGCTGGACACAGCAATCGGGCATACCGCTGGCTGGACACAGGAATTGGGCACACCGCTGGCTGGACACAGGAATCGGGCATACCACCGACTGGACACAGGAAACAAGAGCCGGGCACACCACAGGCTGGACACAGAAATCAGGCACACCGTCAGCTGGACACAAGAACCAGGCACACCGCAGGCTGGACACAGGAATCGGGCATACCGCTGGCTGGACACAGGAATCGGGCATACCGCCGGCTGGACACCGGAAACAAGAGCCGGGCACACCGCCGGCTGGACACAGGAATCGGGCATACCGCCGGCTGGACACAGGAATCGGGCACACCGCTGGCTGGACTCAGCAGATCAGGGGCTGAGGGACATGGAGGGTGCTGCACGACCACTCACTCCCCTCTGCCCCCCAGATGACATATCAGAATTTGGAGGAATTTGGAGGAATTTGGAGAAATTTGAAGAAATTTAAAGAAATTTGATTTTTGGTAAAAAAAACACGTTTTTGACACCCGTGGGAGTTAAACATTTTCGAAAATCGCCTCGGTCATTTTCTCCAAAACCACTGGCCCGATTTCAACCAAACTTCTACGTTGGACTCCCCTCAGCCCCATCTCGGTAGAACCATAAACACCTCACTGCTCTTTGAATCAGTTGCTGCAGCGACTAAAACCAGATCATGACCAGGTCAGTACCGAGTCAGAACCGGTTCAGAACCAGATCAGAACCAGGTCAGAACCGGGTCAGAACCGGGTCAGCAGGTGGCAGCTCTATCACTACCACTAACCTGTATGAACTGAAGTCTCCCTCTCTGCCCATATTTGGACTGGCTGGGTTTAGGGGGCGGGGCCTCGTGCTGCCAGGTGTTGAGCTCCAGGACCAATGGAGGCCGGTGATGTCATCACGGCCACGAGGCTCAGAGCAGGTGAGACAACTGCTGACAAACTGACCCGGAGCAAGAGTTTGCTTTTAAGGAGAGCTACTCTTCTGCGGTTGAGCCACTAGTTTACTATTGTAAATAAGTGAAGTTATACTCCATTTAAGAAATAAGATTCAATGTTAAGGTGAAATCTACTGTGTCATTCGTTATGAACAGTTATAAGCAAGTAAAAGATGAAATGATCTCCAGAAGGAATAAAGTTACGGTTCTCTTTATATTTTAAACAATATCATTTTTGTATTATTATTATTTTCATCTTTTACATTTTCAAAATGACAGAAAAGGAAAAGGTCCCTCAGCAAAGGTCAGGGCCCCATAGTTAGTAGCTAGTAGCCCCCCTCCTTTGGAAACTATCCTAGTGTGTAAATAAATGTCTTGTCTGATACCTTGGTCAAAGTTATCTGAGAGCTCAAGTCTCTTGGGTTTCCCATTCTTTTGCTGCTGCTGCTTTGTTTCCCCTTTTCACTCTGAAACTGTGTAGAAAACTAAAATAATACTCTGATATGTTACCTATATTATTGTATTGTTTTTATTACTGATGTTGTGACATGTTTGTTGATATGTACTGAGGAGCCACATTATGAAATGTTAAACTGTAAACCACATGTTACAGTGAGTTCAGTTCCCCACAGAACTGGAGTGGACAGATCATACTCTATATAAAAAACCAAAAACAGCACAAATATGTTTGTGCACATGAAATTCAGTGATTTCCTGACATAGGAAGTTCTTTGTTTTGCTGTTGCTCTGAAATTGTAGGTTAGACTCACATTTCTTAAAGGCAAGTACAAAGAAAAAGAGCTCATCTTTATTGTCACTATGGATGGTTTATTCATTTCATTCAGTGCTTGTTGCAAAATGAGGAAAGTGACCCGGTGTCCTTGAAGTTGTCACAGTGAATATTTTTAATAATTATAGCGTATAAAATAACTCAATATAGCTCATTTGAGAGGTGTTTGTCATCTTAAGTCACCACTCCCACATAAAATATAGATTTTTTGATTCAACATGAAAATAAAAACACTTTGATACATAGATTGATGATATTATTATTGATTTTAACATTATTGCTTAATGCAGCTGTTACATATTTTCTACTGCTACCACTATTACAACTTTATAAATGGCCAAAACAAAACAAAAAATTAAGTGTGTAAAGATAATGATTAAAAAAAAACAACTCAAATAATGTTAATAATGTTAAAGAGAGCCGTTGAATATTATATAGTGAATCAGCTTGAATCCCTTTGTTTTCGAATCAAATGAATCTCTGCAGTCTCCTCGGGCCTGGTGGTGTCTGTTTACGGAGCGTCATTGTCGATTATCCATTTAATCCAGCTCACGTAGTTCCTCACTTTGGTGTAAACCCCAGGGAAGTGTGGGCTCGCACAGCTGATGCCCCAGGACACGATGCCCTCGAAGTGGCCGTTACAGATGAGGGGGCCTCCGGAGTCGCCCTGTTGACCGCAGAGACAGATCACAGACGGGTGACGAGTTTAATTACTGTCACAGCAATTAAGTTTAAGGTGACACCAAGTATGTAGCATGCAAAGAGAAATATGCTGGTATAATAATCTTTGCTGATTAATGAGTTATTTGCTTTAATTGGGGGGAAAAAAAGAGTTTTCTTATGGACACAATGACTACACTGTAAAAACTCAAAATCTTTCCTAGAATATTTGTCTTATTTCTTGTCAAAATGTCTAAATTTGAGTCAAAACTAGTCTCTTTCCACTTAAAATAAGACTCATCACCTAAAAATTTACTTATTTTTTTAGACAGTTTTCACTTATTTCAAATACATTTTCAATTGAAATAAGTAGAAAAATCTGCCAGTGAAAGCAAGTTTTTTGTGCTTGTAATAAGAAAGAAAAACTTGCTCCACTATCAGATTTTTCTACTTTGCTGCAAATTTGCGTATTTATATTTAATATTTACATATCTTTGACTATTCTGTCACTTTTACTTCTACTAGTCCATCTGTGAATCTATATGAAGACATGAGGCCTTAACAGAGATTGTTATATGAATAAACTTTACTATAAATTGACTTTTAGTCCAGCTGTTGACAGAGCTCTGTAAACTTAGTAATGTTGAACTGGCATTAATGATCTTAAGAGGCTGAACCCTGTGAGTCCTGACCATCGTGACCCCAGGACTTTTCCGGTCCTGCCATGACAGTGAACTTTTCAATTTCTTAGTGAAATGTCAATTTGTCAGTAGCCATGTACTTTAGCACAAGAATTCATACTTAAAGTGAACTAGAGCATGACTATTGACTTTTAGTGTTGGTTTGATGACAGCTGTTTCATAATCACTCCTAAAAAGTGACCAAGGAAGAAGTACAATACATAATGCAGTCTCTACACTGCAAAAACTCAAAATCTTTCCAAGAATATTTGTCTTATTTCTTGTCAAAATGTCTCATTTCTAGTCAAAACTAATCTCTTTCCACTTAAAATAAGACTCATCATAACTTGTTTTTGTTTAATTTTCACTTGTTTCAAACAAATATTCACTTGAAATAAGTAGAAAAATCTGCCAGTGAAAGCAGGTTTTTTGTGCTTGTAATAAGGAAGAAAAACTTGCTCCACTATCAGATTTTTCTAGTTATTTCAAGTGAAAATCTGCTTGAAAGAAGTAAGAAGTGTCTGAAAACAAGCTACTTTTTATGTGATGAGTCTTATTTTAAAGCAGAAGTGAGTGATCCGGTCGTTTTGGCTAATGCTGCGTTCCTGGTAGGCTTTTGAAACCGTAAATTACAGCTTCAAGTCATGGCTTACGACTTTGTAGCGTTTCAGGCAACCCACTCGTGTTTTTCCGACCTGTTTTACCTGTGAAAGTCACTATAACGACCACTCGTATGACTTCTGACCCGTGAACTCGTACCAGATTTAACTGGTACGAGTTCACAGGTCGGAAAAACACGAGTCACGAGTTTCCTTGAACGCACCATAACAGTCCTCGTCCCTACGTCGCCACATTCACGGCGTCCCTTGGCTGCACACACAGCCCTGCATGCCGTTCTCTCTCCTCATTGGATAAAAACTGTAGGATACGATAAATGTTTTCTCCTCGGCTCAGAGCAGAGCAGAGTGACTGACAGACCCGTGTTTCAGTCCAAACACTCTATGTAAGTGATTGCTGTCGGAAGATATAACTATTTAAGACTTATATTAACACAAATATATCACTTACTTCTGCTTTAAGTATAATTAGATTTGTTTTGACTAGAAATGACATTTTATCTAGAAATAGGACAAATATTCTTGGTAAGATATTTGAGTTTTTGCAGTGTAGAATAAAAACAAGAGTTGATATTATATAATTAAAGCATTTGACACATGCAGAACAACAATAAATCTTCCTGTACCTGGCAGGAGTCTTTCCCCCCCAGCCGAGAGCCGGCACACAGCATGTTGGAGGTGATGCGGCCCCAGTAGTAGTAGCTGCAGTACGGCTGCACCCTCACGTCCACGGCGCGCAGCACCGGTGAGAGGTAGTAGCTGTAGATCTGCGTCACGCCCCAGCCGCTCACCGTGCACACGTCGTCGCGCAGCTGAGGGGTGTTTTCATCGGGCAGAGCAGCTGGCTGCACGTTGGCGTTCAGCTGCGCCGGCTCGCTCAGCTGCAGCACAAACCAAAGGTTGTTATTGTTGTTAGTTTCACACACAGCAGCACATCTGCTCCACACAGCACCTCTGCTTCTGCTTACCTTAATGAGCATAATGTCATTGTTGAACGTCTTGTAGTTATAATTGTGGACGTATATTTTTGAGACGTTGAAGATCTGTTCAAACCCCTCTTCTCTGCTCAGACTGTGCTCACTCAGCACTATCCGCATCCTGCTGCTCCTGAGGGCCAGAAGAAAACACAAGGTGCTTCAGCGTTTAACCTTTGACCTTTGTGTTGTATCAGCTTTCTGCTACACTGCAAAAAATCTTTATTTTTATTTCTAGTCAAAACAAATCTCATTGTAGGCCTACTTAAAATAAGACTCATCACATAAAAAGTAGCTTGTTTTTAGAGACTTTTTACTTCTTTCAAGCATATTTTCACTTGAAATAAGTAGAAAAATCTGATAGTGGAGCAAGCACAAAAAACTTGCTTTCACTGGCAGATTTTTCTACTTGTTTCAAGTGAAAATTAGTTTGAAACAAGTGAAAATGATCTAAAAACAAGTTCATTTTTAGGTGAAGAGTCTTATTTTAAGTGGAAAGAGATTAGTTTTGACTAGAAATGAGACATTTTGACAAGAAATAAGAAAAATATTCTTGGAAAGATTTTGAGTTTTTGCAGTGTACCATCTATGGTGTTAGGGTCAGTTTTGACCCGTGTTTTTAATCAGCTGTAAAATTCACTAAAAACATTTTTTTTTTTCATCCAATCTGTTTTTCTTCTCTTGGTTACATTGTTAGGCTTCCTTATCCATGAAAATATTGGTTTTAATATTTTTTGGTGTCGGCCCCTGGGCCTTTTTGTCAGTATTATCTCTTGGTTTCAATTGAACCTTCCTCTTGTCAGCTTTCTACTACCATCTATGGTGTTCGGGTCAATTTTGATCCGAGTCTTAAATCAGCTGTAAAACACACTAAAACAATTATGTATCATTCCATTTGTTTCTCATCTCTTGGTTACGTTGTTAGGCTCCTTATCCATGAAAAGGTTGGTTTTGCACTTATGATTTGAGTTTTAACTCTCATTATTGTTCTTATCGTTATAACCGGGTCAAACACCACAAATGTCATAATTTTAACCAAAGCATTTTAGAAATTTGTGAATTTTTATTTTATTTTATTTAGATAGAGGTTCCTGACAAAGACAAAAAGCCTTGATGCTATAAACAAATTTATGTGATACTTTTATGCATTTAAAACCTGAAAACGGGTCACTGGTGAAAGGTTAACTGCAAAAATACACAAACATGACACATATCACATCCTTGATTTCACTTTATAACACAATACACACACGTCATCAGTCTGCACTGCTGTCCCCGTGTGGCCCTACAGACTAACGTCAGTACTCACGGTCTCCAGCAGTGGGCAGCAGACACCACCCACTCAGGATGCACCAAGGTTCCTCCACAGTAGTGTTCGCCACTGGTCGACTGCAGCGATGCTTGATATTTAATGGAGTAAGGCCAAACCTCTTGACCTCCGATGATCCTGGCTGGATTCACCTCTGTGAGAACAGAGCAGAACAGCTGTCAGGCCCAAGGGCTTTTTTAAAATGTCTTTTTTAAACAATACTGGATTTGTTTTACAATTATATTCTGTGGTGTGGGAAATTCATTAACGTGTCTATTTTTAATCCTCTTTTCAACCATTGTTTGATCAAAGGCCCTGCCTATATATAGCTACATACAGTAGGCTATATATGCATATGAAAGTTTTAAAGACAGAGGAACTTACCTGATACTAAGAAAATCAAAAGCAGCAGCACAGCAGACCTTCGTAGTGAATCCATATTTCTAATTATCACCTGTAATTGAGAAATATGACTTTTAGCAGCTTGTTTATCCAGTCTCTAATGTGATTAAAAAATGAATACATTACATTACGCCAAATTATGGATTTATATTATTATAAGCTACAGCTACAACTACAAGTTATGGTCAAACTTTTGTTGTCCCAGCTCCACTGTATCACAGCTACAGACAGGTGGTTGTTGATTATTAAAAAAAAAAACATATATATATTTTTTTTCATTATTAATTTATTATCCTATTGTAATTCTATTAATAAGCTATAATATTTTCTTTTTTTCCCCTTTTCGTTAAGGGTTTTGTGTTATTCCTTATCTGTCAAAACAAGCCCAGAGATGCAATTGATTTTTTTTTTTTTTTTTCCAAATTCTATTTTCCATCTTTGTAAACAAACCCCAAGCATCAAGTGATTTCTTTTGTTTTTATATAAAGAAGAAAAAAAAAGGGAATGAAGACTTTCATGGATGAAACTAAAAATATTGGGGTAAAAAAAGCCTTTCAGGCCCTCCATGTATATGGGAGTGGAGAGAGAACATATTAATTGTTTTGTTTTTTTTAGATAATGTGATAATTATTCTGTTTTCTGGAGATAACGTAACTTTGTTATGTTTAGATAATTGAATAATTGTCCTGTTATCTTCTTTATCGCAGTATAACGAACTTAGTTTTCTTGAGATGATTATATTCCATTATCTTGACATAAGAAACCTCTGTTAAAAAACATGCAAAAAAATGTACTTTGCAAGTATGATCCCTCTTTGCTTCCGTCACACTGTATCTCCATGATTCTACATTGCTACGAAATACTTCCCCAGTACATTTTTTTATATTTCCAACATCATCCTATGCTGAAATCTGGACGGTCCCATGAATATTGATTATCAGATGTGTCCAAATCACGTCCTACTTACCTGCTGAGTCCAAACACAGCAAGCTTCAGCGTACTGTAGGTCCAACTGCTGGGGCCGACCTTCTCCTCCTGCCTTTTTATAGTGAAACTGTATCCTCTCCCATTTTCTTTTGTTTAAATTATCTCTTCGTCCTGTTCTTTACTGCGACGATCTCACACTGCAACAATGAAACTGACCTACTCCGTGACAAAGCTGAGGCCTTTTCTTGTATTGTGTCTGTTGCACCTTGGGATATGAAGGTATCTAGGATGGGAACACCTGCACACACAGTCACCATCACCTGGTTACAGTAAATATTTACAGCCGTGTTGATGTATAAAGATAAAACCAGAGATATTTTGTGATTTCACTCATATTTCTGTACATTTTTTAATCAAAACTATCATTTAAATGCATGTCTTACTTCTGAGGTTGATCGTCTCTTTTAAAAATAAGTAATTACAGACAATAATGCACCTTATTGTCTGCACATAACATCACTTTGCAACACACTGAGATGTCTGTGTTATTAAAACACATCAGACATTCAATAAACGTTCGATATATCAGTAACATAATAAAGAACAGAGTCTGTTAGCGGGTTGGAGTCGTTATTTCCTCATTGATTTCCCTTTAAATCTGTTCCTATTACTGGCTGAGAGCCTGTGGAAAACCCAGGAGACGTAAACACACTACTACTCTCAGGTTACACGTCTAACTGTGTCGTTTGCTCTGTTTCCATACAAAAGGCTGTGAACGACACACAGGCCACGACACACACTGGTGTTGTTCCGCAACATCTCACTAAGACGAAGATGATTAATGATTGTGTGAAATAGAACTAATACCAACTGATGCTTCCCTAATAAAACTAATACTGTAGAAATCAATACCAGAAATAATAACAGGACTAAAATTAACTGCAACTGCTACTAAAAACAATAACATATCTTATCAGGGCCGGCTCTACGCAGGGGCAAGAGGGGGCAGCGCCCCCTCAAATAAATGTCTTGCCCCCTCAAATCCAAATTTTAGAAGTTGAGAAAGCACATTTTAATGTACTCAAAAATGTGTATATTACAAGTTGACAAAATGATCAGCAGTAGCACAAAAATTCACCTACTGACTACCTTTCAGTTTTGTAACTGCCCCCCCCCCCCCCCCCCCCCCCCCTCTTCTCAGAGTACACCAGAATGCTTCACTCACATTTTAAAATCACAAACATTTTCTGGGGGGGGGATGCCCCCAGACCCCCCTACAGGGGTTTAGCTACTCACCTTTTTCACCCCCTCTGGGTTTTCAGGTATACGCACCCCTAACCCCCCATATAATGTGGCTCTTTGCATTACGACAGTAACAAATTTGGGCTCTAAGACCCTGGTTGGCCCCCCGGCCCCTAGTTGGACAGGTCTGAAGGTGCCTGACAAAGTGCAATTCACTTCTCCAGGTTGGGGTTGGACACATAGCCAACAACCCAATTCAATGAAGTTACTACAAGCACAGAGAAAAAAAAGTGCATGATGTGTTCAAATGATGCCCCCTTCACATTTCTGACTGCCCCCTCATATACGCCTGCCTAGAACCGGCCCTGTGTCTTATTATGAAACACCTTAAATTAAATCTTATTTTCTTGATTCATTATTTTCTCTATAACAGGGAAGAAATAATAAACCATCATCATCATCATAATTAAAACTGATTGTTTTGTGTGACAGATCCCAAAGACCGAAGAGATTCATTCAGAAAAGCAACAATCCTTATATTTAAAAAGTTTGTTTTGAAATAAGAGGAAAAAAGAAAGATTTCAGGACAGTAAATTCAGAAGTTTGTATTCAGTTAATCTTATACTGTTCACAAAATATATTATTTCCCATAGTCAAGTCTGTTTGGCTTAAAGTATTTTACTAATTTGAATTAATGAATAATGTCACCAGTCAATCACAAGGCTAACACATACAGACAGACAGACAACCATTCACACCTACAGGCAGTTTAGAGTCACCAATTAACCTGCATGTCTGCAAGCTGTGATAGGCTGCAACTCCCCCACGACGCTAGGGAGGATAAACGGTACAGAAGATGAATGAATGACAATTAATGAATACTTTCCTATGAAACAATAATATGATCATGCACTGACTAATACTTTGTGTGCATATCAGAATATATTAAATAATGCATATGAATCTGATTGTATTTGCATAACACACTGCGTAACAGAGGAGCTGATTGTTCAGCTCATACTGCACTGCAAAAACTTTCCAAGAATATTTGTCTTATTTCTTGTCAAAATGTCTAATTTCTAGTCAAAACTAATCTCTTTCCAATTAAAATAAGACTTATCAACTAAAAATGAACTTGTTTTTAGATCATTTTCACTTGCAATAAGTAGAAAAATCTGCTTGTGAAAGCATGTTTTTTATGCTTGTAATAAGGAAGAAAAACTTGCTCCACTATCAGATTTTTCTACTTATTTCAAGTGAAAATCTGCTTGAAAGAAGTAAAATTGTCTAAAAACAAGCTACTTTTTATGTGATGAGTCTTATTTTAAATATAATGAGATTCATTTTGACTAGAAATGAGACAAATATTCTTGGTAAGATATTTGATTTTTTGCAGTGTGTAGCCTATATCCACTAGTGCTGCCTGGTTTTAATGAGTCACATATATCTTAATGAGTGTCACAAACTGTCAACAGCATCAACACTTCATCACACTTGAGGTGTTGATATCTTGATATTTGGCCTTTAACTGTAGCTGCTTTACTTGATGTAAATCAGAGCTGAGGTTGTTCATTATTGCAGAGTAACGGAGAGAGACTGAGCCGGGGGAACCCGAGGCTTTCCCATGGTGGGTGGGATATGTGATCCCTGCAGCGTGTTCAGTGTCTGCCTCACTCCTCCTCCTCCTCCTCCTCCTCCTCCTCCTCCTCCTCCTCCTCCTCCTCCTCCTCCTCCTCCTCCTCCTCAGGGCCGTTGCTAGGAATCTGGGCCCCCTTAAAGAATACTAAAGTGGGCCCCTCCCCCTAACTTTTCCTTTTTTGTTTTTAGACACTTTTTACTTCTTTCAAGCATATTTTCACTTGGAATAAGTAGAAAAAATCTGATAGTGGAGCAAGTTTTTCTTCCTTATTACAAGCACAAAAGACTTACTTTCACTGGCAGATTTTTCTATTTATTGTGAATTTAAGTGAAAATGATCTAAAAACAAGTTAAAGCAGAAGTGAGTGATATATTTGTGTTAATATAAGTCTTAAATAGTTATATCTTCCGACAGCAATCACTTACATAGAGTGTTTGGACTGAAACACGGGTCTCTCAGTCACTCTGCTCTGCTCTGAGCCGAAGAGAAAACATTTATCGTATCCTACAGTTTTTATCCAATGAGGAGAGAGAACGGCATGCAGGGCTGTGTGTGCAGCCAAGGAACGCCGTGAATGTGGTGACGTAGCGACGAGGACTGTTATGGTGCGTTCAAGGAAACTCGTATTTTTCCGACCGTGAAGTGGTACCAGTTCGATCTGGTACGAGTTCACCGGTCGGAAGTTACGAGTGGCCGTTATAGTGACTTTCACCGGTAAAACAGGTCGGAAAAACACGAGTGGGTTGCCTGGAACGCTACAAAGTCGTAAGTTGTGACTTGAAGCTGTAATTTACGATTTCAAAAGCCTGCCTCGAACGCAGCATTAGCGAAAATGACCGGATCACTCACTTCTGCTTTAATTTTTAGGTGATGAGTCTTATTTTAAGTGTAAAGAGATTAGTTTTGACTAGAAATGAGACATTTGGACAAGAAATGAGACAAATGTTCTTGGAAAGATGTTGAGTTTTTACAGTGTACTATGAGTATTAGTCAGGGTCTTACACAGAATAAATCAGTCATACAAAGATTAGACTACTGGGGGTTTTTATGGGCCCCACTGGGCGCTGGGCCCCTAGAGTTATCATCACCTTTCTCCCCTATACAACGGCCCTGTGCTCCTCCTCCTCCTCCTCCTCCTGCTCCTCCTCCACAGGGAGCTGACGAACACCTACGGCACCAGGAGGCATCGTGACCAGCTGCTGAATCACCCTCAGCTCTGGGCTCAGCTCGGTGTAAACCAGGTCGACCTGAACGCATCATCAGCACCTCACTGTCAACAGCACCACATCTGTGAAGAAGAAGATTAAAGGGATACGCCAACATTTTTTTTTTTGCATCTTGCCTCACTCCCGAGTCCATGACCAGCAGATAGACACCATCCTTTCCACTGTGCGTGCAGTAACAAGGGAGATACGGGCAGAGCTGGCGCACCGCTAATTAGCTTAGCTCAAACGCTGGAAGTGTATGGGTAGTGTTAGCCTGCCTCCACCTAAAGTCGCTAATTAGCTTAGCTCAAACGCTGGAAGTGTATGGGTAGTGTTAGCCTGCCTCCACCTAAAGTCGCTAATTAGCTTAGCTCAAACGCTGGAAGTGTATGGGTAGTGTTAGCCTGCCTCCACCTAAAGTCGCTAATTAGCTTAGCTCAAACGCTGGAAGTGTATAGGTAGTGTTAGCCTGCCTCCACCTAAAGTCATCAGAGAAACTCTTCAGCAACTCTAAACGGAAACCGGCGGGCCGATCTTGGTCTCAGAGCTGACAAAACTCTCCGGTAAGGCATCTTGAGCGGTCAAATGCCGCTAACGGGACCAGATCGGTCAAAACGGAGGGTTCAAGCAAAGACGCTTTATTTTGGTTCAAGCTAGCTACATCGAGGGTAGGTTAGCTTCCTGTTTCAAAGTAAAAGCACAAATTCTATCGTCATGGTTTTCTGTATGTAAAGGGCAACATGTGTTTTATTTTGTGAAAGTAACCGAAAGTGCGTTGGTCACAACGGCTAGCTTGAGTAGCGCCGAATTCACACACACTGCTGATCTAAACGGCTACTTTCTATTATTGAACATGGAAAACTGATTTGTGTGTGTATGTTTTATGTTTTGTTGAATGGACGAATAAATTACTACCTACTTACTGTACTTAAGTTGTTAACTTTGTTTTGTGTAATACAGGGATCAAACCTCAGTCTTATGTGTAGCTAACCCATGCACTCACTCCAACCTCCTTCTTACGCTCCTTAGGCTCTTTACTGCACTTCCTGTCATAGCTACATACTGTGACCACTAGGTGTCGCCTAGCAACAAAACGTAACTACAGGTCACAAGCAACCTGCTGCACAAATTACAGCCTTCGAAAACAGCCACGTAATCTGCAGGTTCAGAATTAACCGGCTAAATTAGCTGCGTTATTGGTTGAATTTGAAACTTAAAGGGATAGTTCACCCCAAATTGAACTTTCACTCATTCATCCTTAAATTTTGGGTGAACTATCCCTTTAATTTGCCAAAATGTTAAATGTAGTGTTTTCCTATAGCTGACCTGCTGTGTTGAGGTTAAAATGTTCAAATGCTGTCATGAGAAACTCCTGTGAGCAGCATGAACATGATGTTGTTCACGCTGCATAAAGTTTAATCAGGACGTCAGTGCTGAGTCACTGCTGCTGACACCGATGAGCCGTCGGTGTCCCGACACTCTCTGGAGACTGTAAACTAAGATTATCCCAGGATCGTCACGGCAACTCTCCAGTGAAACATTTTGTTACAGTCATGAATTATTAATTATTTTTTAAGTGAGCAGAGTTTATTCCTCTCACGTCAGTAATTAAAAACAAACAGATTACGAAGGAACGAACGAACCTGGAATGCATTTAAATCAGTCAGAAAACGATCAAACAACCTGATAAAAGTTTGTTTTTATCGAGTCATAAAGACGACTGGTGGTGAATGATGATGAATAACATCACATGCTTTTGATTAATGATGCCAACACCTCACCTAACCCCTCATTTAGCATTTCTAAGAAGTTTATGCACATTGTTTTAATACATGTTCATAAATCTAATTAGGCTATAACTTCTCATAATATGAAGCAACTACAACTGGTGCATAAACAAATAGTCAAAGTGTAAAAACACAGTTTATAGTCTGATGATTAGTAAATATGCATGAAGTTTATCTCTGATACATTATAAATCCAAACTAGTTATACATAATATTCTAACCTCTTAATGTCCTCTTACTGCATTCTCCACCTTTAGCTACATTTCATGGACTTTATATGTGTAACTTGTTTATTGCATTCTCCAGAAAGTTGCATTCATATAATTTAATATGTAAAAATTAATATCAATAGAATAAATGCTTGCAAATGCCTCATAGATGGAGTTATGGCCTTTATCAAATGCAAGTGTTGTCACTCTAACAACATTATGGTATTTTCCATTCTGCATATTCTTTCTATGCAGCAGTGAATGGAAAGAAGAGCAACTTAAAAACTCTTATTTCCATTCAGCTGATAAGTCCAGTGAGTATAAAACAGGACGGGACGGTGGTGGATTAAAGCTTTGTGTTTGTGCGCGGTGATGTACAGCTGGCTTTTCATCCCAGGGCCACAGACAGATGAATGTGAGAACGGGGGGGGGGGGGGGGGGAGCTGGCAGCCATGTGTAATATAACGATGACAGCACTTGGACCCGAGGAGGAGGTCATGTGGAAAAAAGGCGGCGGTCAGCACCCAGGAGAGGGGGGATGAGGGGATGCACTGCAAAAAACTCAATATCTTACCAAGAAAATTTGTCTTATTTCTAGTCAAAATGTCATTTCTAGTCAAAACAAATCTCATTATACTTAAAATAAGACTCATCGCATTAAAAAGCAGCTTGTTTTTAGACACTTTTTACTTCTTTCAAGCAGATTTTCACTTGAAATAAGTAGAAAAATCTGATAGTGGAGCAAGTTTTTCTTTCTTATTACAAGCATTAAAAACTTGCTTTCACTGGCAGATTTTTCTACTTATTTCAAGTGAAAATGTGTTTAAAACAAGTGAAAATAATCTAAAAACAAGTTACTTTTTTGGTGATCAGTCTTATTTAAAGTGGAAAGTTTTGACTAGAAATGAGACGTTTTGACAAGAAATAAGACAAATATTCTTGGAAAGATGTTCAGATTTTGCAGTGTGAGACAGAGGTACCAGGAGCTATCGGTGGCAGCAGCGGAGGAGGGCAACAGAGAGGGCTATTAGCCGGCCGAGGTCAGGAACTCCACAGAGGGATGAGAGCCGTGATGAGACTCTGCTCCATTTTTAATGACACCCGGTCGGTCCCTGGAATAGATGTGGAGCTGCAGCGCTGCCTTTCCTTTCCTTTCTTCCCTCGACCTGCTCTAATACAAAAGCTTTCGCTGCTTGTACAGTGATCAGTCAAAACCCTCATTAATCCGTCCTGGGGAAAATCAATGAGGAGTCGAGTCACACTGTACGATGATAAAAGGGGCTGCAGAGAGAGACCCTCACTCTTTCTTTCATTTAGGGAATGACAGCAGCTCCATCTGATCCGTATTAGGAGCAGAGATGGACAGAGTACTCCACCCCAGTACTTGAGTAAGAGTACAAATACTACTGGTCAAAATGTACTCCGTTACAAGTAAAAGTAGCTCAGTGGACATGTTACTCAAGTAAGAGTAAAAAAGTACTTGCTTCTAAAGGTACTTAAAGCAGAAGTAAGGTGAATGTTTGTGTTAATATAAGTCTTAAATAGTTGTATCTTCCGACAGCAATCACTTACATAGAGTGTTTGGTCTGAAACACGGGTCTGTCAGTCACTCTGCTCTGCTCTGAGCCGAAGAGAAAACATTTATCGTATCCTACAGTTTTTATCCAATGAGGAGAGAGAACGGCATAAAGGGGCGGTCCTCTCTGTGTGTGCAGCCAAGGGATGCGCGTGCATGCGGTGAAGTAGGGACGAGGACCAATAGATCCATGACGAGGGCGGGGGCTGCTAACTCCATCTGCTGACAAGACCTTATGGTGCGTTCAAGGCAACCTGAACTCGCGTTTTTCCGACCTGTGAAGTGGTACCAGTTTGATCTGGTACGAGTTCACGGGTCAGAAGTTACGAGTGGCCGTTATAGTGACTTTCACAGGTAAAACAGGTCGGAAAAACACGAGTGGGTTGCCTGGAACGCTACAAAGTCGTAAGTCGTGACTTGAGGCTGTAATTTACGGTTTCAAAAGCCTGCCTGGAACGCAGCATTAGCCAAAACGACCGGATCGCTTACTTCTGCTTTAAGAGTAAAAAAGTACTTGCTTTTAAAGGTACTTAAGTATCCAAAAGTACATGCTTTTATACTTTAAGTAAAAGTCAGAGTCAGAGTAAATGTCTTATTGTTCACATCAATGAATTACTCTAATTGTTTCTAAATGAATTTAAGGAGCTTTTAACTCTTGTTTGTGAGAATGAACTCTTTGAAAGCAGCTGCACTGATGTGCTGCTTTTAGGGGTTAGGGTTTCCTTCTTTGACAAACACAGCTTGTGTCCAATAGGATTTTAGGAAAAAAAAAAAAAAAAGAGTACTTTTACTTTTCAGCCTTCCCAGAAATTAACTTGAGTAAAAGTACAAATATTTGTCTTGGAAATGTAAAAGTAAGAGTAATAAGTACCAAAGAAATCTAATACGTTTTTTTGCATTTCACTGCACTGTTTTTTAACCTTGGTTTTAGCTTTGCATGTGACCAATAAACTTATCTATCCATCCATCTATCTATCTATCTATCTATCTATCTATCTATCTATCTATCTATCTATCTATCTATCTATCTATCTATCTATCTATCTATCTATCTATCTATCTATCTATCTATCTATCTATTTCTTTTTTCAAACCCTTTGTCTCTTTTTTCTCTTTTTCTTTCTTTCTTTCTTTTACTCCTTCATTTGTATTTTACATAACTTCTTTCTATCTTTCCCTCTCTATCCATCCATCCATCCATCCATCCATCCATCCATCCATCCATCCATCCATCCATCCATCCATCCATCTACTTTGTTCTATCTATCATCCCCCTCTCTCTTTTTCTTCTTTCTTTCTTTCTTTCTTTCTTTCTTTCTTTCTTTCTTTCTTTCTTTCTTTCTTTCTTTCTTTCTTTCTTTCTTTCTTTCTTTCTTTCTCCATCTACCCTTCCCATTTTCTTTCTTTCCGTCTGTCCTTTTTTTCTCTCTTGTTCCAATCTTTCTTTCTTTCTTTCTTTCTTTCTTTCTTTCTTTCTTTCTTTCTTTCTTTCTTTCTTTCTTTCTTTCTTTCTTCTACCCCATTTCTTTTTACTTCTTTGTTTCTTTGTTTCTATCTATCTATCTATCTATCTATCTATCTATCTATCTATCTATCTATCTATCTATCTATCTATCTATCTATCTATCTATCTATCTATCTATATATCTATCTATCTATCTATCTATCTATCTATCTATCTATCTATCTATCTATCTATCTATCTATCTATCTATCTATCTATCTATTTCTTTTTTCAAACCCTTTGTCTCTTTTTTCTCTTTTTCTTTCTTTCTTTCTTTCTTTCTTTCTTTCTTTCTTTCTTTCTTTCTTTCTCCATCTACCCTTCCCATTTTCTTTCTTCCCGTCTGTCCTTTTTTTTCTCTCTTGTTCCAATCTTTCTTTCTTTCTTTCTTTCTTTCTTTCTTTCTTTCTTTCTTTCTTTCTTTCTTTCTTTCTTTCTTTCTTCTACCCCATTTCTTTTTACTTCTATATCTATCTATCTATCTATCTATCTATCTATCTATCTATCTATCTATCTATCTATCTATCTATCTATCTATCTATCTATCTATCTATCTATCTATCTATCTATTTCTTTTTTCAAACCCTTTGTCTCTTTTTTCTCTTTTTCTTTCTTTCTGTCCTTTTGTTCTTTCTTTCTTTCTTTCTTTCTTTCTTTCTTTCTTTCTTTCTTTCTTTCTTTCTTTCTTTCTCCATCTACCCTTCCCATTTTCTTTCTTTCTTTCCGTCTGTCCTTTTTTTTCTCTCTTGTTCCAATCTTTCTTTCTTTCTTTCTTTCTTCTACCCCATTTCTTTTTACTTCTTTGTTTCTATCTATCTATCTATCTATCTATCTATCTATCTATCTATCTATCTATCTATCTATCTATCTATCTATCTATCTATCTATCTATCTATCTATCTATCTATCTATCTACCTACCTACCTACCTACCTACCTACCTATCTATCTATCCACCACTGTTCAGTAATAAGTCAAAACACTGCTTGAGGCTGAGACGACGGCTACAACATCAGAGAGAGAAAGAAGTGATAAAACTTTTACAGGAGGATCTCGACGTGCAGGTTCATGACAACACAATAAAAAACTCTCTCTATATATATATATACCCTCGGCCTTTATGTGACAGTAAATGGGCCGACAACAAAGTGGACGATTACATAAAGAATGGACCCAGGTGTCGGACGTCTCTCCAGTAGGTCACAGTAGAGGTGAGAGACAAGACAAGACAAGGGGGGCCGTGCCGAGCCGAGCCGTGCCGAGCCGTCCTGTCCTGTCCTGTGCTGTGGAAGCTTCAATTATATATCCGACCGGGGACAAGGTGGTGACCATGGAAACGGAAATAAGAACTATAAGAAACCCGAGAGTGCAGGTGTGATGACTTCCCGTTGAGATTAGCAGACAGCTGAAGCCTCTCTTTGTGGGCAGACGACCGCTGCTGCCATTGTCTCACTATGGATCTGCCATCTTTATCTTCACTGCTGTGTGTTCTGCTGCTGGACGTCCTGGCTGTCAACTGTAAGTAAAAATAATATATAATAATAATAAGAAGAAAAAGCTGCTTTTATTTTGAAATGACAAGGTTATTCATTATGAAGCTGTATGTATGTGCTGATAAACCTCTGGGTTTGCAAGGACAGGAAAGTTGAGGCTATTGTCTAACATCCTTAAGAAAAAAAAAAAGTGCATCGTCAGTTTTGGAGTTCATAAACTTGATAAATATTTATATGGCGCAGAATGTTTATCTGATGTGTAATTAGTAACCCCGTCTATTAATTTTTAAATACATCCCTCTCCGCTGTGGCACTGTAAGCACTGATGCTCTCCTGAGGAAGTGTTTTGGCAAAAATAAAGTGTGAGATTAATGGCACAGAGTGAGAATCTAACAGCTTTAAATCATTAAATCACATGAGAAACGTCCAAAGAGGAATATGAGCATGAAGAGAGGCTGTTTTATCTTGTGTAAATGTACTGCAAATACACATGATTGCAGCTTGTTTGAAGAGGCTGACCTTCTATTATAGTATTTTCTAAAACTTTGTATGATAAGTTTTCTCTTTTGCTTTTGAAATGACGAGTTCAGTAAAAGTTTCCATCTGCGTGAAAAGAACTTGAAACCTGACAAAAGACAAAAGATGAAGCCCAACGACAAAAATAACAATAAGTAATTGTGGCCGACGCCCCCTTTTGTGCCTGACAATTATGTCACAAAGACAGAATGAATGAAAGAGGACTCTGTTAATCATCTCTAACAAGATCTAGGTCTAGAATCTAGGATCTGGGATCTGGGGCTCAACACAAGAGATGTCGCAGGAAACTGATAAACTTTTACTTTCCTAATGTATTTTATTTTGAAAATATCGACAAATTACGGGGCAGAAAAGTCTATGTATGTGCAGTTGTGCATGCATTCGTGTGTGTGCAGTAATCATTAAAACCTTGTTATGATATCTAATTCTATACACTTCAAACCTGCATGACACCCAATAGGAGACCCATTGTTAAAGGTTCAATCCCAAGCTCGAGCCTCTTACATAATGCTTTCATGTCCGTATATTATGAGTGTGTGCGTTTATCTGGCTGTATATAGAGTTACCCTTCTGCTCTTTGACACACACCATTGCCGCTTATTATGGCCTCAGGGTCAATGTGGAGGAGAAGCTAAGAGAAGCCATTGTCTCTTCTCTTCTGTGGCTGTAATGGCTCTCGGTCGCTGTTGTTCACTCTCATGCACGAAACTAAACCATCGATCCAGTTCAGCTTCACCAACTACACTGACCTATATTATATAAGTTCTGTTACTGCTACATGGCTAGCATTAGCATTAACAGCTGTTTACAGCACCAGACTTCTTCCCTTGTCTCGCCAACAGCTGGCTGCACTATCACCTGAAGTTAGCAGCATGCTAACCAGCTAGCTCCATCTCTGATATTGATCAATGCACTGCAAAAATTCAAAATCTTTCCAAGAATATTTGTCTTATTTCTTGTCAAAATGTCTAATTTCTAGTCAAAACTAATCTTTTTCCACTTTAAATAAGACTCATCATCTAAAAATTTACTCGTTTTTAGACAGTTTTCAAACTAATTTTCAATTGAAATAAGTAGAAAAATCTGCCAGTGAAAGCAGGTTCTTTGTGCTTGTAATAAGAAAGAAAAACTTGCTCCACTATCAGATTTTTCTACTTATTTCAAGTGAAAATAATATGCTTGAAAAAACTAAAATGTATCTAAAAACAAGCTACTTTTTAATGCGATGAGTCTTATTTTAAGTATAATGAGATTTGTTTTGACTAGAAATGACATTTTAACTAGAAATGAGACAAATATTCTTGAGTTTTTGCAGTGTGCAGCCTCCAAACTGCCCTGAACCTCCTGTAATGTACAAACAACTCTAGCTACAGTAGGAAGCTCCTGTGAAGTGATAATCACATTTGCTACAAACAATAGAGGAAACTTGTGACTAGTTTAAAGCCCTTAAAACCATATTTATGGTGAATTCAATGAGAAAACACATTTACATCAGTCTTGGTTTTCTGACACTTTGCAAAGAGATGTGGTAACAACCTGTAGCACAAAACAAAAACACAATAGAGGGTATGCACATGACGTCACGGTAGTCTGAAGTCGCTGTGGAACGTCCACCGAGTGGCAAAAGACGAGTGGCAGAGCCGCCAAAGTTTAAAAACGAGCAAGTAACGGAGCGATTTCCTCCGAGCCCACACAAGTCTGACATGTCTAGCTTTGCCAGCATGTAAAGCAGCATGACCTAACAGAGCTGCTAAACATCTTGAGGATACGTCTGACTTTGACCGAGTTACATTCAAGATCCTGTTCTCAATGACGGAAAGTAAATTCACTGGAGCGGTCATTGTTTTTCGATCGATCAGCTGTGTTTACAGTTTCAGGTGTCGTAGTTATGATGTTTAGACAGATAAATTAGTCCTCTAACACATCCTACAGTTTGACTGGTCAGAGTTTTTCAGAATAAAAGCAGCTCGTGTTTTAGTGTCGGGAGTCACGGTCAGGACGACAGTAACAGCTGTAATCTCGTCCCTCTGCACAATAACAGTTTCGGGGAGCTGGTTGTCGATTCCTTTTGACATTTGTTTTGATATAAGATATTTTATCCAGTTTATGAGTCCACCGCTCCGCCCGCACGTTGAGGGAGGTTTGTTTTGCCACTCAGTCCGATCGAATGGGGCGTTGCCGGCGACGTAAACGCATACCCTCTATTGATTCAACTCAGTTTTGCTCTGCACTGGTTGTTGGTTTTTATTTGGTAACAAACAGATTCAAAAGGAGGTAGTTAATGGTTATTAATTGAGATAACAGCTTGAAATAGTGTTTTAGGGCAATATAAGATCATAACATTACTTTATTTTGATGCAAAATCTCATGTGGTGCAGTAAAAAGTGCAATATTTTCCTGAAGAAATTAACATTAACAAGCACAAAAATAATAATACTACATCAAAAAGGCACAAAATGGAAATTATTAAATACAAATAATAAGGATTCAAACCACTGCATAAAGAATAACACAAAAAAAATCAAATCAGTGAGATAAAAAGTGTTTTCCCGTGTGTTAACATGAGATCAATAGACTGAATGTGCTTCAGTGCAGCTCGGAGATGAGATTGTTTTTTCATTGATCTTTTAAACCAGAATCGTCTCTGTTGTTGTTTTTTATTGTTGCTCCCCCTGATGCTGCAGCTGTTGTTGTAATCTAATCAAACCACAGCTGTGTGTGTTTGTTCTGTGTGTTATGTAAAGAAATCTTATGGACTGATACAGTATGTGTGTGTGTGTGTGTGTGTGTGTCTCTTTCTTTACACTGCAAAAACTCAAAATCTTTCCAAGAATATTTGTCTTATTTCTTGTCAAAATGTCTCATTTCTAGTCAAAATAATCTCTTTTCACTTAAATTAACTTGTTTTTAGATCATTTTCACTTGTTTCAAACTAATTTTCACTTGAAATAAGTAGAAAATCTGCCAGTGAAAGCAAGTTTTTTGTGCTTGTAATAAGAAAGACTTGAAAACTTGCTCCACTATCAGGTTTTTCCACTTATTTCAAGTGAAAATCTGCTTGAAAGAAGTAAAAAGTGCCTAAAAACAAGCTAAATTTCATGTGACGAGTCTTATTTTGAGTATAATTTGATTTGTTTTGACTAGAAGTGACATTTTGACTAGAAATAAGACAAATATTCTTGGTAAGATTTAGAGTTTTTGCAGTGTAAACCCGATCTGAACTAATCGTTATATTTCCTTCTGTGTGACTTGCAGGTCTGGACGTTGCAAAGGGGCGGATAATCGGAGGATACGCACCAGTTCCACATTCAATCAAGTACATTGTGTCGATACAGACGACGCAGCGTCAGCACATCTGTGGAGGCTCCTTGATAAACAAGTACTGGGCGATCACAGCAGCGCACTGTAACATCGGGTGAGCTGCTGTTATCTCCATTATAATCTATATTATTGTTCATTAAGGCTGTCTCAGTACCAGGAAACTGGCAGAGTGCTATGCTGGTTTAACTGGTACAGTGTAGGCTACTGTTACAGCCAAAAAATAAAAAGGAACTGAGCCATTATTGTCATTAATCACACGTGTGCTACTTTTTCTTTGACACGTTTAATTGTGTGTTGCACGTGTAACTAAAATGTCACACTAGCAATGGCTCCGTATTCATAATAAAAGTCCCAGTGCAATAAGAAGCCTCACACCGAGGCAGCTAAATGGAATTCAGCCGTGATTGATATCAATAATAAAACTGTTGTAAGAGTGAATGTCATAGAAAGCCATAGTCATAGGAACAGAATGGAAAAATCATTCAAACACATTTAGGAGTTGTATTTCCAACCCGTGCGCCAATAAAACCTCCTGTAAGATGAAGATCGACAACAGAAAACGTTCAAACCTTTTTTAAATCTGTGGGTTAGGGGGTTGTGTTGCACGTTGGTTTAACTCCAGGCCAAGATGATGACTTTAAAGGGATAGTTCAACATTTTGGCAAACTGGCCCATTGCCATAATCCCTATAGTCATAGCAGTAGGTTCGTTACCTTTAATTGTCGGTGCAAGCTGTTTTTAGAACGGCGGAGCAGAGCCGGGAGCTGCTCAGAGCTACGCTACGGAGGCTCATTATGGGATTTCTTGGTTTCCCTCATCAAACTCATCAAATACACAATCCAACAACTCCACAACGCTCTGGTGGACAAGTTGTGAGCTGCACATTCACCACGCTATGAGATAATAACACAACGTTACCACACAGAGTTGTTTTAGAGGGAAATACATGCAAAACCACTGATGCACGTTGCCTTCAGGGACAGTTTTTCATCAAGCAGACTCTGTATTTCCCTCTAAACGGCTCTGCTCCGTTCTAAAACAGCTTGCACCGACAATTAAAGGTAACAAACTTACTGTTATGACTATAGGGATTATGGCAATGGGCCAATTTGCCTTTAAATGTTGAACTATCCCTTTAAGATCTCACCAGATTATACAGAGTAGAAGTTGCACAACTTGCATAAAACCTAGATTGCATATTAACTCATTGAGTGCCGCGCTCCTTTCCAAAGTTTTAGTCAAGTGTACCGGCAATTTAGACCATTTTTGACTTTTTATGTAGAGCCATAGTGTATTCTATATTATTGCCACCAACACATACTGTAGCTCAATTGAAAGGTTTACCTTAATGCTTCAAGTGGCCACAAACCGTTTGTTTCTACGTGCCTCTGTTCCTGAGAAAAGTCTAGCTAAACATGGCTGGGTTTCACCAAAATCCCTCCTTTTTTTCTAGAAAAGGAGATAGAGCGTCTTTTATGAAAGGTGCGCTGTTTGTGTCTGTCGCTCTTCTGACACTCGCATTTCTGGATCAAAGGGCTCGTATAAGATAAATATATACAACAATGGTTGTTCTATTCACAAAACCACCAGCGGGGGCGGGGGGGGCGCCACTAAACAACAATAACACAGACGCACCGTGCCGTGTCACAGCTTCTCCCCGCGGAACGTGAGGGTCAGTCGGCCACCGCGGCTCGGGAAGACCGGTCCCGCCGGTGGTCGCGGTCCGTCTGTGGTTCGGGTCGGTGATGCCGGTCTGCTTTGGCCCAGAGACCATCAGATTTTACCGCGGGGGGACTTTGGGGAGGACACGGTGTTGCTCCAGCTGAAGACCGGGCGGACTGTCGGCTGAGAGCTTCCTGTTTCTGCTCCCAGCTGCTGCAGCAGCGCGGGTGAGAGCAGAGCAGCTGCGCTGCATCTGCATGCAGAACTCCGTTTGCAGAAGCCGAGTTATGATAAAAACTTCCAGATCATGAGCTGTCATGTGACTTTGATCGTCATCTATTTCAGTTCTCCTCGTCGTAGAGTCCCCAAATTTACATATAATGTGTATTAAAGTATCTATTTTCATAATTTAAAAAAAAAGCAAAAAACGAAAAATCTCGTTTTTGGCACTCAACGCATGGGAACGAAAAACGAGAAATTACGTGGTTGGCACTTAATGAGTTAAGATAGGATTCACTGATGAGGCTGTGATTAAACCTCACTTGCTAGGTCCCTCAGGTCTAATGCTCATTTGCATTTCCAAAAAGGGTTAATTGGCTGCTTGTTATGTCTTGACGACAAAGTTAATTAAGTTCTCAAAAGGTGAGATTTCAATAAATCAGGTCTATATTCTAAATCGTGACTGTAACTTTGTGATATCACAATGGAGCAGTCCCAAGCCCCGCCCACTTACAGCAGATTCACCATCCAACACCACAGGATTTATGTTAGCAGCTTGAAAGAGGAGATGTAAAAAAGAGAACTGCACTGGGATTGGGTCTTGGTATTTAACACCATGATAAATAAATCTTCCTGTGGATTTGACAACTTAAAATAAAACTGTGGGAAATTGTAAAATATGGGACCTTTAATATTAAAGAGCCGTTTCACAGTGAGGATATCGCCTTGTTTTTATCTCTGCAGGATCAAGTACATGATGATCGTGGCAGGAGACTATTCTCTCACCATCTACGAGGGCACAGAGCAGGAAATCATGCCTCATCTTCTGGTTCCACACCCTGAATACAACGTGACCAGCAACAACAACGACATCATGCTAATAAAGGTACAGTACGCAAAGTACTGGGGTTTTGTTTTCTTGTTTTTTTTACTGATTTCAGATGTTGCTCTGTGACTGAATCAGTGACTCAGATATACTCAGTATAGCCACTGAAAATACATAAATATGACAGTATACCAGTACAATAAAACTATCCAACTAAAGTAAATGTCACTGGTTCTCAAAGTGGAAGGGTTGACAGGGTTCAAGGGGGTCCACAATGTTTTTGAGAAATTTTACCGGTTTCTTCTCAATTTTTCTGTTCTACTTTTTACTATTTTTTAAAGAAATTTTTACCCCTTTTTGTATTATTGTTTGCCCCCCCCCCTTTTTTTTGAGAAATGTTTTTTTTTTCTATAATATTTTGAAATTTTTTACCACTTTTTCTAGAATTCTTGAGTAACTTTAATTTCTTTTTTTTCTTTTTTTACTATTTACTATATACTATTTTTTTTACTTTTACCACTTCTTTTATTGTTGTTTGACTTTTTTATTTTTTTGAAATTTTACCATTTTTCCTTGAATTTTAAAAGTTTCTTCTAAAATTTTTAAAACTTTTTTTTTTTTTTTTTTAGAAATGTTACCACTTTTTCTGAGAAATTTTGCCAGATTTTTCAAAAAAAAAAAAATTGCTAAATTTTACAACTTTTTTCAAAAAATTTTTTTACACTTTTTTGTGAGAATTTTTACCGCTTTTTTATAAAAATGTTTAAACTTTTTTGGAGAAATTTTACCACTTTTTTCCAGAAATTTCTCTATAATCTTTCAAAAAAAGGTACGCCTAATTTAAACGTACATTGATTGTTTGTGTATTTCTGGTGTTTTCTACATAATTTTGTCCAATGGGGGTCTGTGGGCTAATTTGTATATCAATTTTAGGGTCTTTGATATAAAAAAGTTTGAGAACCACCGGCCTATGTGATACAAGTATGAACAGTTTACCACCTAAAAAGCAGTTTACCCACTACAACAACCACTGCTCCTTCACTCACCGCTCTGTCCACCGTGTCTCCAGCTGAGGGCCCCGGTTTACCTGAACAACTACGTGTCCATCGCTCTGCTGCCGCGGCACGACGCCTCCATCGCAGAGGGCCGGATGTGTCGGGTGTCGGGCTGGGGATTCACCAACCCCAGAGGAGGAGAGATCCCCTCCACGCTCCGCACCGTCAAACTCCCCATCGTCTCCACGCAGAACTGCAACAGCAGCAAATCCTTCAACGGCAACATCACAGAGAACATGATCTGTGCTGGTTTCACCGCCGGTGGAAAAGATGCCTGTCAGGTAAGAGGAAGTTTTATAAAAGTTTATAAAAGTTAATACTTTTGTGTTTATGACTTATATAGTAGGTCACATCTGTAGTAGTTTATCCTTTTGAAGTTTGCAGTTAAGAATCTATTACAATAAATCTTGTATACTTTTCTATGTGGAATTTTATTTTCTTCTCATTTGTCATTCTGAAGTACATCTTCCTCTTCTTTAAATTCCACAAAATAAGATTTATAGTGTTCATGTTTTTGGCAAAAAAGGCCAAATGAAATGTAGCCTACATTTGCATTTACTTTTACATTTGATTCTATCTATTGCTTTTATTCTGCTATTACGACTACATCTTGTCAATTTCAACTTTACAGTAATTTGTCTCTCATTTGTTAAACTCATCCCTGGCACTGGCTGTAAAATGTCTAATCATGTATCTCAGGATATGGTGTGTTACTTTTTAAGAAAGTATAAATAACTTTCTGAAACAAATGGCCAGTCTTATTTTTAGTAGCTACACTGCAAGAACTCAGAATCTTTCCAAGAATATTTGTCTTATTTCTTGTCAAAATGTCTAATTTTTAGTCAAAACTAATCTCTTCCCACTTAAAATAAGACTTGTCACCTAAAAAAACAACGTGTTTTTAGATAATTTTCACTTGTTTCAAACTAATTTTCACTTGAAATAAGTAGAAAAATCTGCCAGTGAAAGCAGGTTTTTTGTGCTTGTAATAAGGAAGAAAAACTTGCTCCACTATCAGATTTTTCTACTTATTTCAAGTGAAAATCTGCTTGAAAGAAGTAAAAAGTGTCTAAAAACAAGCTACTTTTTAATGTGATGAGTCGTATAAGACAAATATTCTTGGTAAGATATTTGAGTTTTTGCAGTGTAAATGTAGCCTAACTCAAATGGACACAGTCTTCCTGTTATGGGACTATTTTCAGCCGTGGATGAATACATACAGACAAATAGGTGAAATGCTCGTGTTTAAGTGGCAAAGAGGACACAGATACACTGCAAAAACTCAAAATCTTACCAAGACTATTTGTCTTATTTCTAGTCAAAATGTAATTTCTAGTCAAAACAAATCCCATTATACTTAAAATAAGACTCATCAGATAAAAAGCAGCTTGTTTTTAGACACTTTTTTTTTACTTGTTTCAAGCAGATTTTCACTTGAAATAAGTAGAAAAATCTGATAGTGGAGCAAGTTTTTCTTCCTTATTACGAGCACAAAAAACTTGCTTTCACTGGCAGATTTTTCTACTTATTTCAAGTGAAAATGTGTTTGAAACAAGTGAACATTTTCTAAAAACAAGTTCATTTTTAGGTGATGAGTCTTATTTAAAGTGGGAAGAGATTAGTTTTGACTAGAAATGAGACATTTTGACAAGAAATAAGGCAAATATTCTTGGAAAGATTTTGAGTTTTTGCAGTGTAGATCAAGTCACTGTTGCTTTTTAACACGTTAATTCTTCTTTAGTAAACCATAAACCATAACTTTAAGAAGACTTATGGTTTATTATGTGTTTCTGTCTTCCCGGTTCAGGGCGACTCTGGCGGTCCTCTGGTCTGCGAGGGCCGGGTCTACGGCCTGGTGTCCTGGGGCTACGGCTGCGCTGAGCCCCAGTTCCCTGGCGTCTACACGGCCGTGTCCAAGTACCGCCGGTGGATCGACAACACCATCTTCAGCTACTACAGCCGGTGTGACAAGGATTAGCATCCAGTTACTGAGCTGAAGGAAAAGACACACACACACACACACACGGTGGAAATACTTGAGGTTCTTCATTTTAGCTTAGCATTAGCTTTGATTAAACATGATGTTCTTTTTATTTGATTATACTGTATGTTCATGTGTTAAAGGAATAGTTCAACACATTGGTGAATGTACTTTTTCACTTCATTAACAAGAGAAAAAATAAATTAGAAAAAGCTACGGCTAGTGGAGAGTTAGCTTAGCTTAGCATAACTGGAAACAAAGAGGAGTAAAGAACAAATCCTGCCAATCAGCAACTCAAAAATGTTTAAATCGACACATTAAATCTTTTATATATAGCCTATATATATATATATTTGACACATCACAGGCACAGCATAAAAATATCAATTTCTGGTTATAACATAATGCTAAGCTAGCTCTCCCTCTTCGTTTTCTCATTCAATTCTTCGCAAGACAACAAATAATATGCACGTTTTCCAAGTTGTTAAACTATTCCTTCAGGTTTTCATGCTTATTATTTATCATATTTATCATCTGTTTTGTTTAAAGCATTTCAACAAAAAAAAAAAACCAGGACACATTCACAGGAAACATTTACCACAACACATTTACCACAGCAACAGGAATGAGGTGCCATATTTGATTCAGAGCGTTCAAAGCCTCATGAGGAACTATTTGAAATGCTGTAAGCGAGCAAACGATTAACAACAATAAACCATCTGCTAATCACACAAGCAGCCGGTGGTTGGGCGGCGATGACACAACAACAAGATATCATGCACATTGCACTACAAAACAGTTAGCTACACTGTAAATACAAAAAACACCACTATTATGAAGCTTATGAAGTTTAGTTGTGTTAGACTGAACAGCTTTTCTGAATAAATTACAAACATCTTAAAGTTTTTTTGATTTCTTATGCAAATTCTAACTAAAAACACTCTTAAAACTGCTGGGTCAAAAATAGCCCAATTTGGGGCGATTTTGGCAACTCAGTGCTGAATCAAAAAAGGGACCAAGAAAGAAATTGGTTGTTTAATCCCAGCATGTGGTTGTGTTCAAAGAAACAACAAAAAAAAATGGGTACAAAAAACTACAAGGAAGTTGATTAATAGGTTGTAAATATGTTTATTATTCACTTCTGTATCAAGAAATGTCACATGTAATTAAATCAAAATTGTAATATTTGCATTTGGCAAAAGTGATGTTATTTATGTCTTTAGGGGGTTGTGATAGTGACTTCTTTTTTAAAAACATATCAATTAATCGATGGACTAAGTTTATTCTTTTGAATTGCAAAAACATTCAAATATCCATATTCATACTTTTGTTTAACTTCGATACTTCCAATAAAAAAAAAACATTAATGCATAGAAACTTTATGTCCATCTGAATGTCAATGAACTCACTTTGTTGCAATAATTAAAAGTGTGTGTGTGTGTTGTTTGGGGAGACAGAGCAGCTGCTTTTTAATAAGCCCATTGTTAGTTTTAGGAGCAAAGTGTAATTAGTGGGGTTAGTGGGGTAATTACTGCCAATTTCATGTGGTTTATTTATGAACTGGTCTTGTTGTGAACCCTGGCACTATACGCATCAAGCACCTTAAATGTGTGAGAGTTGAGGAAATGCATGGGATTGGTTTAAAAAGAAATGGAGACTGAAATTGTGCACGTGTGTGTTATAAAACAGCGACATGATGAGCTGGAGTGTGTTCTTGTTTTATACACTTAAAATAAACGACTGATCGTCATATCTTGTTTCTGTCTTTATTTTTTATTTTTCCTTCCGACTTCTTTTGAAGGACGATGTCTCAGCTGAGTCGCAGCTTTGTGGGTTCAGAGAAAAGACTTTTAACAAGTGATCACACAAACACTGCAAAAACTCAATATCTTACCAAGAATATTTGTCTTATTTCTAGTCAAAATGTAATTTCTAGTCAAAATAAATCTCATTATACTTAAAATCAGACTCAAAACATTAAAAAGTAGCTTGTTTCTGGACACTTTTTTACTTCTTTCAAGCAGATTTTCACTTGAAATAAGTAGAAAAATTTAATAGTGGAACAATATCTCAAGGAAATTTAAATCGAATGTAACTGGACTTGGTTATTTGTCTAGGAAGACGTTTCACCTCTCATCCAAAAGGCTTCATCAGTTCATTGGATGAGAGGTGAAACGTCTTCCTAGACAAATAACCAAGTCCAGTAGCATTCGATTGTAAATTCCCTTGAGATAACAATGACCTGGACAAATGAGAATATTCACAGGCGGATAGCGGAACAAGTTTTTCTTTTTTATTACAAGCTCAGAAAACTTGCTTTTCTACTTATTTCAAATGAAAATTTATTTGAAACAAGTGAAAATTATCTAAAAACAAGTTAATTTTTAGGTGATGAGTTTTATTTTAAAGGGACAACGAGGAGTTTTGGAAAAGCGAAGTGTTTTCACACTACATTTATGAGCCTCCGCACCGTGAAATTCTTTGACCGGCGCAAGACAGACTCATGTTTTCATTCATCAAGAATTAAAGTCAGAGGTTGGAAGACGATCACATACCGTCGTAGTTCCCACCATAAACGGAGATTCGGCGACGTTATTCTCATGACTCGCCACGAAACCGAAAGTAAAGAAGCACTGGTCGGCTCGCCCAGCATTTCCACCACCACTAATAATAACAAAATAACCACAGAGACAAAACCATAGATTTATCTAAAATGGACCATTAACAAGTGGTAACGTAGATTCATCCACATTAATATGAGACTTTTAAATAACCAAATAGAAACTCCTTGTTGTCCCTTTAAGTGGAAAGAGATAAGTTTTGACTAGAAATGAGACATTTTGACAAGAAATAAGACAAATATTCTTGAGTTTTTGCAGTGCACTGTTTGGATAGATAAGTTGCACAGTCTTCGTTGTTTAAACAGCGAGTCCTTGAAGCCGTTATAGGAGACAGTTAATGAGTCACTGCATTGATACATTTCTTAAAAGCGCAGAGGACTCTTTTTTTTTTTTTCTTCCCTAAAATAGCTGATGAATTATCCCCAAAAACTGGGAAACTGTGCCTGCACGAGTCCCATGCAGTTTTCCTCCTCCTCCTCCTGCAGTGATTCCTGTAAAGGTGAAGCAGCAGAGTCGCGTCCAGGTGAAATCAGTACAGGCCGCATCACACCTGATAGGCGTCGGGAATATCACAACAGAATGAATAGTTGATGTCCTACTTTAGAGACGTCTCGGGTTCCCTCCTCCACCTCCACCTGCTCCGCCCTGCCCTGTGTGTGTGTGTGTGTGTGTGTGATTGATAGATTTCAGGCTCTTTTATGCCTCTGATTTTTTTTTTCTTTTACAGGCCTCGGTTACATAAAGGCCAATTCCTTTTTTTTTTTTTTTTTGTTCTGGCATGAGAAAGCGTCTCTGGGGAGCGGTGGAGTTTATCTGATCCTTCGCTCACAAAGGGAGATGCGCCTCTCCGACTCTGTTGTGTGTGTTATGTGTGTTTCTGTTTCATGTGGCAACGTATTGATCGAGGAAACACAGATTGTTGTGACCGTTCCTTGAGAAGCCCCCCCACCCCCCCAACCCCCCGGCCCCCAACCCTCTTTCCAGCTGGGAAGGGGAAATATGTTTTACAGTGATAATGACTTCTTTTCCCTGCAAAACTAGGCCACCAGCAGCCATTATTTCTTTCCCAATGTGCGTTATTCATTCAAAGAATAAAGTTTCCTTTAATGCTTCAGGCAGAGATTTTTTTTTCTTTTTTGTGGGGGGGTGGAGGGGATTCTGATTCCTTTACTTTTCAGTAAGCAAAAAAATACAGAAGAATGCAAACATATACGCCCACATGAGCTAAAGTACAGAAGCTTTATAAATGACATTTACATAAAGGATGAAAAAGCAAAAGCTGCTGGTTCTGTATTTCATTGAGTGATTCTGGCTGCTAACACATAACAGACGTCTGCTCTTCTACAAAGATTTGAATTAATGTATTACATTTCTGTCAGGCTTTTTTTTTTTTTTTGTGAAATATTGGATATTTAAACCTCTGTTGGCCTCAAACACTTATTTCAGAAGTTCAGTTCAAAGGGTGGAAATTGCTCTGAGAAGCTGTGAGATAAATGTGGTACAGAACGCACTGTTCTTTTTTATTTTTAATACTTTTTTGGTGAAGAAACAAAAACAAAAAGACACAGACAATATAATATAGTTAAGTATAAAACATAAAAAAATCAAGAAATTAAGATGAGATTATGTTGGCAGTGTATGTTTAAGTGTGCATGTGAGTCCAATGTATACAAAAATAATAATAATGTAATGATTATAATATGACCATAAAATAGTAATGAATATATGTTATATTATTACATATTTACATGTCCACATGATGACAATACTTTTGATTCATACAGCCCTATCATACTCAAATATGTTACGTAACATAACATAACATAACATAACATAACATAACATAACATAATATAAGACAGTAATATAACATAACATACAGTAATATAATATAACATAACATAACACAGTAACATAACATAACATAACATAACATAACATAACATAATATGACATAACACAGTAATTTAATATAACATAACATAACATAACATTGCCCCCTTTCCCACACTTTACTTTGAAATGTGAGGTAGAAAAGTTGAATAAAACAGAAGTTTTTCTGTGGCTCCGTCCTTGATAAAATCTACTTCATTACTTTGCTCCACTCTGTGTCTGAGCTGAAGTGTTTACTTGTGTCTGGACCGACTCTACTGTTGTTGACGACAGATGTTTTATTATTCAGGCAGCTTTTCTGAGGACGACGAAACACTTTGTTAATAGATCAGTTAATCAGTAAAACATTTCAGAGGCAGATAAAAAAAAAAAAAAAAATGCACAGGACTAATTTGAACCACCAGGGGGCATTTGATCATTAAAGCATTAAAGAGGAAACAGAAAAACAACAGCTGAGGTGCAGCGGGCCTGCTGGCGTCTTCCTCGTCTTCCTTTCTGATGATAATGAGCCTTTTCCTGTGAAGTGTTGTGTCTGTGCATGAGAACGTTACATCACATCACGCCCAAGCTCCACATGATTATGAATGTATGAAAAAGCAGCAAAGTCATGAGTGTGTTTTCATTCTGCTGGCGATGCTTCATTAGAGGTGAAATGAAAGAGGAGGGAAGGGGAGAGGGAAGGAGGAGAGGAGAGGTAAATAAAGAGAGAGAAAGCTGAAAGAAAGAAAGAAAATGTCGCTGCTTTCTGAGTTACTTTATTATGGCCGAGGTCAGACAACTGTTTCAGAGTTCAGTGGGATGGCAGGAGGCTCCGAGGCATGACGGAGCGAAGCCCAGATGAAAACGTGACCGGATTATTGTGCAGAGCTCTCCTCAAAACCAAAGAGTCATTCAACTTCACAAACACAGCCTTTTTTTTTTTGCTTTTATCTTATCTCCATCTCTTTTTTCTTTTCCCTCCTCCTCCTCCTCCTCCTCGTCTGCCTGACCCTGCAGAGATTCATGCACTTTATATATTTTTTTTCTTTCAACAATTTCTCTCCTTAATTCTTTGAAATGGCTCCAGCCAGCAGGCTTGTTCATGAATCTGGGACGACAGGCATGTGTGTGTAAAATATGCAGAAGATGGGATGACTGGCTCAGAGGCAAAGACTGAATTAGGATTTCTTTTTTTCTTCTTTAAGGTTTTTTTAAGAAAGGATCATCATTACCACGCACGCTCTGCACTTGGAAAGGGGCGATATCTGGAAATAGCCCCCTGCTTTGGCCCCGTGCGGCATTGTTAAGTTGCTTTTCATAGTAAAGAGCATCCTGCTTGACCGTATTAGACACCAAAAATAGATGCCTCGTGGAGCGGGGAGGACAGACCCACAGGATAATGAGTATTATAGGCTGGATAAGCCACTTGAGTTCAGACAACCTACACTCCACAGAACACAAAACACAGCACTCCACAGTCAATTGTCTCGGCGTCTCCTCTCCAGCTCTGAAAACGAACCATTAGTCAACACAGAAATAAATAAATAAATAAAATAAAATAAAATAAAACGAGCCGCCGTAGGTTCCAGCTGTAAAACACAGACAAACCTCCAGTTTGACACTTATCACTTCATTTTATCGAGCGAGTCTGAGGTAAAAAAAATATATGATGTCTAAATTGGGGGCAATTTGTTTCCTCTGCGGCTAAATGGAGACGAATAGCTCGAGTGTTTTGTCCTGACAGCTTTGGCAGGACACGACCTGAGGAGGAGACACAGCTGAATATTAGAAAAAAAAAAGACATTCATCGAGTCAGGGACAAGGTGCTGGACGTCAGGAGGAGGAAACATCCTGTTCAGCAGCTGAAGACACGTTTATATAAAAACCAGAGCTGCTCAATGTCCCGTTTTTATTGGATTAAAAAAGTCCTGGTTGTGTGAGCACAGTCTTAAAGGTCCATTGTGTAAAGAGAGATTTTTGTGTTTATTATTATTCTACTGTATATAAAAATGGTGAAACTATTAAAGAGCTCAGTCCACAGCGAAATGCACACAGCCTGGTTTCACAAACTGTCATCAGGACTTCTGTAACTTTGTGATGTCACAAAGAACGAGTCACTGCTCTCAGACCAGACAGCCAACGCTGGCGGGATTTGGTTTCTCTGAGCCTTTGACCTGAAATGTCTGCTCTACTTTTATAGAAGACAGTAACCCTACGTCACGTAAAAGGCCACGCCCCCTCGCCGGTGAAAACAAAGGAGAAGTCCTCTACTCAGTGTGTTCCATAGGCGCTAATACAAGAAACCACAATGCCAAAGAGTTGTTGTGTGGTATATTGTTCGTTGAACAACTTAAAAAAAACCTAACATCAGATTTTCCCTCCTCCCCTTAGAGAGTGGGACAGGAAAAGAAGAGATTTATGGCTTCAGGCCTCATGAAGAATGGACAACAATGGCAAGCTGTGGGACCAGGCTAGTCCACATTGTGTGGTAAACCATTTCAGGGGGGGCGACCGCCATTCGGACGGTCCGCTAACGTTATTCCGACATTTTCTGAAGGTCCGTTATAAAATTGTACATAATGTGTGGGCTAATATACACCCGAGGCAACTGCTCTAATCGCTGCACTATGACGACAGTTGACTGACAGGTCTCACTCAGCCTTATATACCGCACCTCTCCCGGTTGAGTGGGCTCATTTTCCGGTAGGATTTATGGACATACATTGCCTAAATCTTAATTTTTTTCGGTAAAACGACGTGATATAGCTGTCTGCCTGACAAACGTTAGCTATTGCAGGAGGTTTCCAGGCCGTTTAATGTTAGATAGGCCAAATCAAGACGGACTACGGCAGGATTTGTATTTACCGCCAGTCAAAACCAGCAGTTTGTTTTCACCGGAATGGGGGCGTGGCCTCACTTGCTACTCTCATCTATTGGCTTGCTCAGAATAAAGTTGGCCAATCAGAGGAGAGTCTCTTCTGATTGGCTGACACACAACCTCCTGAGAGAGCAGATGGAAAAGAATGCGTTTGAGTAGTTCTGCATGTTTATGGTAAAAATACAAAGTTAGGGAGTCAGTCACCGACAGGATTCATATTTCAGGAGAAATTCAAGAAACATTTTTAATTGGTCACACATTTAGGAACGCCCCTCGAGTGCAGGATGAGTCATCAAACATTTACAGGAAGAGAAAAAAACTCAGATAATACATTTCTGACATTCATTTGACAAATAAAAAAAACAGATAGTTGAACAATTAACATGTGGCCACAGGATTAAAGATGGAAAATACATTTTTCATTCCTTTAAAACCACAAACACTGCATATCTGTATTGTATCTGTCCCACCCCAAATAAAATTGAATTGAATTGAATATCTCCTAATGGACCAAACAGCAGCAAAAGTATAAAACATGGGAACTTTAACTCACCACAGTGCATCACAGGTGTGTTTCATCTGTTGTTGTCTGTGTGAGTAATTAACGGGCAAATTGTCTCAACAAAACACAGCTCACTTACTGTAAGAGAAGTGGAAAACAATTACAAACTAGAGTCTGAAGCTGAAGTACAACCTCAGTCGATGTCGGAGTGTGACAGGCTGCAGGAATCAGAGGCTGATTAGCTCTGAGGAGCGGGTCGGGTCGGTCGGGGTTTTGATAATTGCAAACAACAGCACTTTAGTTTCCATAAAAGGCGTTTAACCGGGGAGGATGTGAAGTGTGTCATCTATCTCTTCTCTCTTTTCATCCAGTCGAGCGAGTCGAGGGGGAAATTCTTTGGATTTTTCACCTGAAAACACTTCACTCAATTTCTGTTTGTTCTTTAATTATCAAACTCAGACAGGAACATATAATACAGTACATGTGTAGCGCTCCCCTCGGTAGTCATGGCGATGAGGGCAGGGCTTTTGGGTTCTTTATCAACTATTTTTTAACCCTGATTAACTCAGTTTTAATGTTAGTTTTGAATTTCTCTTTTATGTTAAAATACACACATGAACTGTTTTTTACTTACTTGTAAATTCACCTTTAACCTGTTTTTTAATAAAGATATTAAACCCTCAGGTCTCTATGTCTCAAAGGTAAGTAAATGAAATACACCACACAAGGTTTTAAGAAAATAAGTGCTCAATTATTTACTTGTGCAAAGATTAATGCAATGAAAACAATAAAATAAAAATATGAATGTTCTTTTTGTTTTTTAAACCTTCACAAATAAATTCCCTCTTTTTTAAGGCAAAACTCTGAATTATCCCTTTTTTCCACAGGAATCACAGTAAAAGAATCAAACCTCTTTTGCAAGGAATATAATAACTAAAATAACCCTTTTTTTCTTTTATAGGTGAACACAGTAAATAAACTCTTCTTTGTTTCGTTTTAGAAAAAACACTGCAGCAAAACACAAATGTCAATAAACCAAAAGGATTACTGCAACACTTTCAATTCACTTAAATTCACTTAACTTCAATATGTGGGCCCACACACACACCTGAATACTAAAGCCGGCACTTATTAATTTATGTCAAATAAACCTGGGGTACCCCTTTAATATATCGGTGCAGGCCTGGACGTAGCTCGGGATCGTTAAAGCCTTAAACACCTGGCTGCTTCACCCCGACTGGGCCACAGAAAATAAAAAAGGTACCTTACTGACCGGTGTTGTATCCTTACATACACGGGCTGGTTGCTGGAGAAAAGATGAGTAGAGGAGAAGATCCAGGAGGAAACGAAGACCCGCCACCGCCGACGCCACGGTGCTCGCCCGTCGTCCGCAGCTCCACGCTCCTTTCCACAGTCACTGCTGAACCGGTAGCTTGCTGCTAACTAGCACAGACACTGTGAGCTAACTAGCTGCTGTATTAGCTTCTAGCTTCAACGTCGTCCTCACGCTTGAGTAATCCACTCACACACACGGAACAGTCACACAGAGTCCTCTGGAGAGTCCGGGTTGAACGCCTCCATGACTTGGTCACTAAATGTCCGGTAAACAGTCTCTTTTAGTTACTATTTTTCCTACATGCTCCTCGTGTCTACTTCACTCTCGCTCCGCCGCTCGCTCTCTCTCCTCGCTCTCCCGGTCTGTGTCTCTCTTACCTATCCGTACCGAAACCACCACAGAGGTTAAGTTCCGGCCCCTCTCGATTAACCCCATAAATGTTGGTACATATTACATTTATAGCTGCATTTTACTTCAAATAAAACAACAAACACATAATATATACGTTTAAACTTTTAAACACTTTTGTAACATTTTAATGAATTTCAACCTTTTTTAACCACTATTTATATACTTGGAAGAATTAATATTACTTATTATTTTTAACCGGGTTACACCCTCCCCCTTCTGAATGTCTTTGATGTCCTCATCAAACCTTAACTTTTTTATTTATTTATGTGAACAGTTAACTAGTAGAAAGGGTGCATGACTTAGTTTGAATTAACTCTTGCCAATCTTAATGACAACTCCCCTATGTACAATAGTGAGAGGCTGATCTTTAGCTCTACCAGGCTCATCATAAGTTAACCTGATGACTGGTTTCACTTTTCTTTTTGGACGATTTTCAGGTTTGCTACTCACTTTCGTCTTAGTTACTGTCTCTGGGTGCTTATCGTGGCAAGGGTTATCAGACTCTGGATCACTTTCTTCTTCAGAATCTTGATCTCCCTCCTCTTCTCTCACACTGTCATTTTCCTCCTCCACATTTTCTTCCTCTGACAAGCTGTCCTCAGCAGGATTTCCATCTGACTGTTGAGAAGAATCAGTATCATCTTGGATGAGGTTTGACTGTCCAGCAGTTTCTCTTTCTTTTTCCAGGATTTCTTTCAGGTAAGTACTGTAGGGTTTTTCAGGTCCATAATACTCAACATCCGAAGAGGAATCCATGCTCTCTTGCATCTCTTGAAGAACGTTCTGTACTTCAGGTAAGACTTTCTTTGATCTCTTTTGTGTCTCAGCTCTTGTTCTTGCTCTTGTCTTGACATGTGACTTGTCCTCAACCTCCAATGTCGGCATTCTTACCAACTGTCCAATTGGAAGGAGATGATCACGATGGAGAGTTTTGACTCTTCCTCCTCCATCTTCCGGTTTCACGTTGTACACTGGAAGGTTGGGCATCTTTCCTAGAACCACGTAAGGGATAGGACTCCAACGACTCTCCAATTTATGTTTTCCTTTCAGTCCTAAGTTCCTCAGTAACACTCTGTCACCGATCTCCAGGGTTTGGAATCCAACTCTTTTGTCGTAGGATCTTTTGTTCCTCTGATGTGTCTTGTAGGCTGTGTCAGAAGCAAGCTTGTAGGCCCTCTGCAAGTCATCTTTCAGCTTGGCTACATAGCGGGAATGGCAAACATCAGCTTCGCCATCAGGAGAGGTTCCAAAGCACAAGTCTACGGGAAGCCTTGCTTCGCGGCCAAACATCAAGAAATAGGGTGAGTACCCTGTACTGTCACATTTGGTACTGTTGTAGGCGTGAACAAGGTAACCAACATGTTTGCTCCACTGCTTTTTCTTCTCACACCCCAGGGTTCCAAGCATGGAAAGAAGAGTTCTGTTGAATCTCTCGGGCTGCGGATCTCCTTGCGGGTGGTAAGGAGTAGTCCGTGATTTCCGGATCCCCATCATCTTCAAAAGCTCTTTGATTAGCTGGCTTTCGAAGTCTCTCCCCTGATCGGAGTGGATTCTTGCTGGCAGACCATAATGCAGGAAGTACTTGTCCACCAGGATCTTCGCCACAGTTTGCGCCTTCTGATTTCGGGAAGGGAACGCCTGAGCGTAACGGGTGAAATGATCCGTGACCACTAAAACATTTCCGATACCTGCAGAATCTGGTTCCATTGAAAGAAAATCAATGCACACGAGGTCCATTGGTCCACTGCTCGAAATGTGATGCAAAGGTGCTGCCCTATGACAAGGGGTCTTCCGCGTGACACACGCTCCACAGTTCTTTATGTACTGCTCAACATCACATGCAAGCTTTGGCCAAAAGAATCGGCTCCTCAACAAGTCTGTAGTTCTTTCAATACCAAGGTGTCCTAGATCATCGTGCGTGGCTTTCAACACCAGTTCTCTGAACCCGCTTGGTAGGACAAGTTGAGTCTGTTCTTCTCCGGAGGGTCGCTTGCTTAAGCGATGGAGTAGCCCGTCCTTCATCATTAGCTTCCCCATCTGTTTTTTAAGACGAAAGCTCTCTGGGCTGGATCCATTTTCTTCAGGCCATTTTCCATTTTTAACCGCTTGGATGGCAAGTCGGATGGCTGGATCATCTTCTTGAGCTTCTATCAGCTCCTGCTTCGACATTTGTCCCAATGATTTCAACTCCAGGTGAGTCGGGAATGCAAAGACATCGGGCACGCATTCAGGAGAAGCTCCCAACTGATCTACATACCTCGGTGGACTGCCCGCAGTACCAGGGATGCAGATTCGTTTGCAGATGGATCTCACACCAGACTGTGGTATGGTCGTCCATTCCTCTGAACTCTCATCAGGCATGTTCCTCGAGAGCAGGTCTGCGTCTATGTTGTGCCTGCCTGGTCGGTACTTGACATCGAAGTCGTAGGTGGATAAGGCAGAGAGCCATCTGTGCCCCACAGCGCTGAGCTTGGCGGTCGACAGCACATACGTGAGCGGGTTGTTGTCCGTACGTACGGTGAATCTGACCCCATATAAATAATCATGGAATTTATCCACAACCGCCCACTTAAGGGCCAGGAACTCCAGCTGGTGAACGGGGTAGTTCCTCTCAGATGTCTTCAGCTTCCTGCTGGCGAAGGCAACTGGCCTCAGACCCTCACTGTGCTCCTGATATAGGACGGCGCCAAGCCCTTTCAAGCTGGCGTCTACATGCAGGACGTATGGCTTGTTGGGATCCGCGAAGGCCAACACAGGTGCATGGGTAAGGCAGTGGATAATCTTGTGGAACGCCTCGGTGCAGGACTGGTCCCATCGCTCACCAAAAGGCTCGGACTCCTTGAGGTAAGTCTTTGTGTTGTCTTTCTCAGGTTTCTTGCCCCTCTGGGTTGGAGCGTAGCCTTTTGTGAGCTCAGACAATGGCCTGACAATGGCGGCATAATTGGCGATGAAACGGCGGTAATATCCGCAAAATCCCAAAAAGGATTGAAGAGCCTTCAGGTGCGTAGGCTGTGGCCAAGTGGTAACTGCCTCTATCTTGGATGGGTCAGGCGATACTCCATCTGCCGACACGATATGTCCAAGGTACTTTACCTTTGGGAGGCAGAACTGACATTTGTCGAACGAGATTTTTAATCCAACCTCTGCCAGACGATCAAGAACTTTAAGAAGTCTCTCTTCATGCTCTTCTAAAGTTCGGCCAAATACAATCAGGTCATCGAGGTAGACAAGGACTTCCAGCAGATTCATGTCACCCACAGCCTTCTCCATTAATCTCTGGAATGTGGCTGGGGCTCCAGTTATCCCCTGCGGCATCCTCTCGAACTGGAAGAACCCCAGTGGACAGATGAACGCCGTCTTTTCCTTATCTTCCTCAGCCATAGCAATTTGGTAATAACCGCTCCGCAGATCAAGAACGGAGAACCACTTGCTTCCGGTCATGGAATCCAACACATCATCGATACACGGTGTTGTGTACTGATCAGGGATTGTTCGGCTGTTCAACAATCGGTAGTCAATACACATTCTCACGGCTCCGGTCTTTTTGCGAACAATCACGATTGGGGACGCATAGGGACTACGAGACTCTTTGATGATCCCCGCACGCAACAGTTCCTGAAGGTGCTTTCTCACGTCTTCCAGGTCAGCTGGGGCCAGGCGACGAGAGCGCTCCCTGAAGGGCCGTGCATCTGACATCCGGATCGTGTGCTCTACTCCCTTCGCCAATCCGACATCCCACTCGTGAAGCGAGAACACCTGGGACCTTGTGGATAGCTTCTGACGGAGTCTCTGTTTCCACTCCTCCGAGACAGGTGAGTCTCCAAAGTTGATCAGGTTCGGATCGAACTCAGTGTCAGCTGTCTTGGACGGAGCGAGGTGAGTAACTGCATCTGTCAGATACATATGGCCGATAACTGTTCCCACTGGTATGACTGTCTCTGTCATGGACTCATTTTGGACCAAGATTCTGAAATGGCCGACGTTCACGTCTTCGCTGGGCACCACCATTGGCTGAAGTAGCACACCAGCAGGGAGTGGCGTTAGGGGAGACGAATCCACCATCAGGATCTGTTTGTCGACTTGGTGTTTGTACTCGACTTTACAGACTGCACTGCAGTCACCACCAGGGGGCAGAGTCAGTGGGCCAGGGCCTTGCCATAACACACAGCCAATATCATCTTTCTCTTCCAGGGCTGTGGCTGCGTTAGTCGATGTTGAATTGTTGTCTCGGTAACACTGTATCCCCAGTGTTTGTGTGATGTCAATGCCGTTGTCTTTACATTGCTGCACAAGACGTCGGATGTGACTGGCATTGGTCCCCACAATGACAGGAGTCTGGTCTGCAGTTCGGGGCTGGGGGCAGATAAGAGCAAGGATGGTCACTGTCTGGTCGGCACCTGCAACCTTTGCTGGATATTCAACGTCGACCACTACGTACCCACGGTAGGGATAACTGCCCTCAGATTCACTTAGTCCCCACAGAGCTAAACCAGACACAGGACGTATGGGAACATCAGACAGGTAAGTTTGATACCAAGACTCGAAGATAATGGTGACCTGCGAGCCACTATCAAACAAGGCATCACAGCAATGTCCATTTAATTTCACAGGTATGATGCTGGGTGGACCAATCAAGCCTTCAGGGATGCCAGCCGGCTCCGATGAGGTAACAGCACTTTTCTTGACCCCACAGTTCACTTCACTGGCAGTGGAATCGCCAGACTGTTGTTTGTCTTTTGTCATCTTTAAAGCATGAATTAGCTTTCTGATAACCTTGGCTTGATTTTCAGGGTTGCGGCACTTGGTGGCAAAATGTCCGCTCTCACCACACCTGTAGCAGAAATTGTCTTCTGACTTTTTCGGTGCTCCTTTGGGAGAGTTGGAGTACTGTTTTGAAACCTCCATGGTTGAAACTGCAGCGTCTTGTTCAGACATCTTGTTGCTAGTTTTCTGCTTTAGTCTTTTCAGTTGTTTTTTCAAGGCAGCCAGCTCGGCGTCTTGCCGGTTCTCGGGTCCAGGCGGTGCATTGATGGGTATAGCCTCCCTGTAATCCTCTTTGACTGGAGTAGATTGGGTCACTACTGATGCAACCATTGACTTCAGTTCTTTTATTTCCGCCTTTAAGCTCTGGATCTCAGCTTGCCTTGTATCCACTTCTGGATTAGCGTGCACTTGGTGTACTGAAGCGCTGAGCTTCTTTCTAGAAGTTTCATACTCTTCTTCAGCACGAATCTCAGTCAACAGCTGTAGAAAGTTTGGGGGTGCAGCCTTCCTTTCTCTCAAGCGCAGCTGGATCAGCATCAGGTCCGAAGCGATAGCACCTCTTAGCAGTTGCTCCAGTCGGGCTCGATCCATGCAGCTAGCAGGAAGACCGCCTCGTTGAATCACCTTGGCTAGAGACCTCTCTAGACGTCGAAGGAAATCTGACAGTTTCTCTCCTTTTTGCTGTTGCATCAATCTGAAAGCAAAGTAGAGATCATCACCGGACTCAGCACTTCCAAACACACTTTCAAGGGCTTCCAGGCACTCTTTTGGGCTGGCGTCAGGATTTGCGTGCCGCACTGCTTTCACAATTTCTAGTGCGGGCCCCTTTAAACTTCCAATAAGTCTGCGTCTTTTTTCTCTGTCCGAGCATTCAGTCTCCTCCACCAGAAGCCATGCCTGCTCTAGCCAATGGTCAAACGGTTCCTCACCTGGCGGCGTTGGTAGGGCTCCTGAGAACATGCGTAGTCGACCATAACTCCCTCCATCAGCTGGTTTGGTTGTCTTGTCCAACAAATCTCCGACAGCGCGAAGGATAGACTCAGTGGAGCTAGTGGGCGGGGGTGTACTGGGGAATAATGATTGGAGGTCCTCCATTGTTTTACCTTCAGCCTGCAGCAACCCTTTCAGTTTACTGTTAAACTCTTCAGCAGCTGCCTGTGCTTTTCCAATGATGATAACAGGCCACGCCTCTCCACCATTAGCTGGTTTAACTTCAGGAGGGACACTCTCCTCTTTCACAGTCTCTCTACTTTCACACAAAACTATCCGTTGGTTTAGTCTTGCACTGAAGTTTCTCCCACGGACACGCACCCGTCCCAAAGACTTGATAGTTTCCAGTGTTTCTTCCACTTCATTGATCTCTACTTCTTCTGGGACGATGGTCATAAGCGCATATGTCTCATCCAAACCCTCACCACGGCACCAGCGTTTTAGCTCTGACACTAGTTCTGTTGTTTCCATGTTAATGCTATTTGTAAATTAGGTTAGCACTTTAATTAGTTACTTTGCCTTTAACACTAACTTTTTTCCTTTAGGTGTAATTTTTTAACTGAGAAATTCAAAACGATCCCAGCGGTGCCTCCATTTTATGTAGCGCTCCCCTCGGTAGTCATGGCGATGAGGGCAGGGCTTTTGGGTTCTTTATCAACTATTTTTTAACCCTGATTAACTCAGTTTTAATGTTAGTTTTGAATTTCTCTTTTATGTTAAAATACACACATGAACTGTTTTTTACTTACTTGTAAATTCACCTTTAACCTGTTTTTTAATAAAGATATTAAACCCTCAGGTCTCTATGTCTCAAAGGTAAGTAAATGAAATACACCACACAAGGTTTTAAGAAAATAAGTGCTCAATTATTTACTTGTGCAAAGATTAATGCAATGAAAACAATAAAATAAAAATATGAATGTTCTTTTTGTTTTTTAAACCTTCACAAATAAATTCCCTCTTTTTTAAGGCAAAACTCTGAATTATCCCTTTTTTCCACAGGAATCACAGTAAAAGAATCAAACCTCTTTTGCAAGGAATATAATAACTAAAATAACCCTTTTTTTCTTTTATAGGTGAACACAGTAAATAAACTCTTCTTTGTTTCGTTTTAGAAAAAACACTGCAGCAAAACACAAATGTCAATAAACCAAAAGGATTACTGCAACACTTTCAATTCACTTAAATTCACTTAACTTCAATATGTGGGCCCACACACACACCTGAATACTAAAGCCGGCACTTATTAATTTATGTCAAATAAACCTGGGGTACCCCTTTAATATATCGGTGCAGGCCTGGACGTAGCTCGGGATCGTTGGAGCCTTAAACACCTGGCTGCTTCACCCCGACTGGGCCACAGAAAATAAAAAAGGTACCTTACTGACCGGTGTTGTATCCTTACATACACGGGCTGGTTGCTGGAGAAAAGATGAGTAGAGGAGAAGATCCAGGAGGAAACGAAGACCCGCCACCGCCGACGCCACGGTGCTCGCCCGTCGTCCGCAGCTCCACGCTCCTTTCCACAGTCACTGCTGAACCGGTAGCTTGCTGCTAACTAGCACAGACACTGTGAGCTAACTAGCTGCTGTATTAGCTTCTAGCTTCAACGTCGTCCTCACGCTTGAGTAATCCACTCACACACACGGAACAGTCACACAGAGTCCTCTGGAGAGTCCGGGTTGAACGCCTCCATGACTTGGTCACTAAATGTCCGGTAAACAGTCTCTTTTAGTTACTATTTTTCCTACATGCTCCTCGTGTCTACTTCACTCTCGCTCCGCCGCTCGCTCTCTCTCCTCGCTCTCCCGGTCTGTGTCTCTCTTACCTATCCGTACCGAAACCACCACAGAGGTTAAGTTCCGGCCCCTCTCGATTAACCCCATAAATGTTGGTACATATTACATTTATAGCTGCATTTTACTTCAAATAAAACAACAAACACATAATATATACGTTTAAACTTTTAAACACTTTTGTAACATTTTAATGAATTTCAACCTTTTTTAACCACTATTTATATACTTGGAAGAATTAATATTACTTATTATTTTTAACCGGGTTACACATGTCTTTGGTGTTTGGTCTTAAACATGTGAAGAATGAAATGAATGGCAAGATGCAAAAAAAGATCTGCTTCCACCCTCCTCCTCCTGCCTCTTCTCTTCTCTTTTCTGTTCTTTCTCTTTTTTTCCTGCTTTCTTTCTGCCACGTCCTTTTTGCTGCTCAGTAGATTTATCAAGTTTCCCCTCAGAGGATTAGCAGAAAGTAGAGCACTTTAATCATGTTTCCTAACTTAGGGCTGCCATCAAAGGGAGGCAGAGCTTTGTTCTGTTGAGGAGATATTGCTGATAACCCCCCTGAAGCCTCAGATCAGAGCCCACCGAGTCGACACCTTCCCCCACCTCTTCATCAGCTCACTGGTGAAAACATTAGAACTTGTTCATTGTCATGCTCTAGTACTGTAGCTATGTACAGTTCAGCTACTCGTACCTAAGTTTTATTGGCAGGTTTATACTTATCATGCACTGAGAGACAGGTGAAAAAAAAAGAAAAAGAAGCTACTGTATCTCCAACAACTTTATTTGTAAATACAAGCAAATATGAAACACGTGTCATATGCATTCAACATATATATGCACGTTGTTGAGATTGAGTTTAACTGGATGCAACAAGGTTTGAGTGACTGGAGGAAGGAGTTTGTGGAAAGAAGCTGCAGAGGAAGTGAGTTTCCTCTAAAACGTCGTTAGCTGAGATGCCTCCAGGCTTCTTCTATTAGAGGCTCTTCAGGAACATCAGGTGGTAGAAGCCTCAGGGTCGACCGAGGACACATTTAAAGCAGAAGTAAGCGATCCGGTGGTTTTGTCTAACTTCTTGCCAGCAGATGGAGTTAGCAGTCCCCACCCTCGTCCCTACGTCACCACATTCACGCGCATCCCTTGGCTGCACACACAGAGAGGACCGCCCCTTTATGCCGTTCTCTCTCCTCATTGGATAAAGGTTGTAGGATACAAGGAAAGTTTTCTCCTCGGCTCAGAGCAGAGCAGAGTGACTGACAGACCCGTGTTTCAGACCAAACACTCTATAGAAGTGATTGCTGTCGGAAGATAGAACTATTTAAGACTTATATTAACACAAACATTCACCTTACTTCTGCTTTAACTGGAGGGATTAATACAGCTCATCTAGCCTGGGATGGATGGATGGATGGATGGATGGATGGATGGATGCATAGATGGATGCATAGATGGATGGATGGATAGACAGTTGGATGCATGGATGGATGCATGGATGGATGGATGGATGAATGGACAGATGCATGGATGGACGGATGGATGGATACATGGATGGATAGACAGTTGGATGCATGGATGGATAGATGGATGACTGCATGGACAGATGCATGGACAATTGCATGGGTGGACGGATGGATGGATGGACAGTTGCACAGTTGCATTAATGGATGGCTGCATCCACAGATGGATGGATACGTGGATGGACAGATGCATGGACAGATTGATGGATGGATGGATGGATGGATGGATGGATGGATGGATGCATGGATGCATGGATGGAAAAATGGATGGAAAAATGGATGCATGGATGGATGCATGGATGGAAAAATGGATGGATGGATGGATGGATGGATGCATGGATGGATGGACAGATGCATGGATGGAAAAATGGATGGAAAAATGGATGGATGGATGGATGCATGGATGGATGGACAGATGCATGGATGGATGGATGGACGGATGGATGGATGGATGGACGGATAGATGGATGGATGGATGGATGGACGGATAGATGGATGGATGGACGGACAAATGCATGGATGGACAGATGGATGACAGTGCTGCCATCCACAGGTTGCAAACAGTCACTTGATGAATAACTTGATGAGGATTACAACAGTGTGAATCTTACTCCGGCCTTCATCATTTTCATTCATTCATTTTGGACCCACACATCCGTCAGCAGCAGCTCCATCATTAAACCTCACTCAGACCTGTAGAAGCGGCACCAAGCAGCACTGAAACTGCTCAGCATGTGGTTACCCAGCACCAGACTGACTTAGATATTGGTTTCATCACTCGCCTGTGTTATTACATACAAAAACATGGAGGCAGAGTTTTATTTACCGAGCACTGCAGCTCTGACACTTTTCTCCTGGCTGTTATTTCGTTTTTTTATTCCCCTTTTTCTATTTTCCTTCATTTTGAAACAGCCTCACAGATTGACTTTCCACCTGCTATGACAGGAAATAAGGCTTTCTGCTTTCTCCCAACACACTGAGCTTGTCAGTGAATCCACTTGTAGACTATAACTGGTTTGGTTTTACAACATTATTATTCACAGCGCTCTGACAACACAGTTTATAAGTGAAATGATGTGCATGACAGCAGCGTTTTACTTTGCAACAGTGGACGTTCATGTATTATACAAGATGGTGGCAACTCTAATAAAAAGAATGAAACAGGGCGAGCCAGTCGCACTCAGGCTCAAAACCTCTCTTAGTGCTGCTCCAGCCTGAGTTTATATACAAAGAGAGAAGAGAGGAGAGAAAACCACAACAACACTAAACACTAAATGAACAAGTTTGGCTCAGTCGACTCCAATACAAGCGACTATTGACCATTAACAACCATAATATGAAGTGAAGAGGTTGAAAATGTGCAGCAGCAAAAAACGACGACAGGATATTTTGACCACAACTGCTTTTAAACTCTGTGAAATTATCTGATTACTCGCTCAGGAATGGAGCGTTACACTGATGCTGCATTCACCTGCAGTCGGGCAGACGGCCGTCGCTAACAAACCAGATGTCATTTTAGTCACAGAAGTCCAGAGAAAGCCGGTAAAACAATACCACATCGCCATGACAACATGTTGTCACGTGTATTGTTTTGCCTCGTGCTGACGGACCACTTGTTTACATAGAGGCTTGTTTATGCCGTTACGTGCAGCAGCTGTCGTCCGTCTGACGTCTGCCCAATTTCAGGTGAATGCAGCATGAAAAATACCATTGAGTTGCTTGTGACATACAACCGCAACGCTAGATGGAGGAATTCTTACACAATGTACCTTTAACTGTTCACACAATGTCCTCTGCCCAAATATAATGTCTGAGTGTTGATCCTTTTTAATTTAAACATAGTTTCTGAGTTTGGGCTTACTTGATGTAAAGATAATCGTGGCTTCTAGTTATAAAGTTTAGTATAGCTTCACGTTTGGTTTGGTTTGTTCATATCTGTTTCTGTCTCTGCATCAGTTTGTTTATATCTATAATCCCCAGTTATTAGAGACTGAAAACTGTTTCCCCAGAGATCTCATCATTTCTCAACCACAACGCTAGATGGGAGTAATTCCTACACAATGTACCTTTAATTATATAATATCAACTCTTGTTTTTATTCTACAGACTGCACTGCAAAAACTCAAAATCTTTCCAAGAATATTTGTCTTATTTCTAGTCAAAATGTCATTTCTAGTCAAAGCTAATCTCATTATACGTAAAATCACATAAAAAGTAGATTGTTTTTAGACACTTTTTACTTCTTTCAACCATATTTTTACTTGAAATAAGTAGAAAAATCTGATAGCGGGGCAAGTTCTTCTTTCTTATTACAAGCACAAAAGATGTGCTTTCACTGGCAGATTTTTCTACTTATTTCAAGTGATAATTTGTTTGAAACAAGTGAAAATGATCTAAAAACAAGTAGGTTTTTAAGTGATCAGTCTTATTTTAAGTGGAAAGAGATTTGTTTTGACTAGAAATGACATTTTGACAAGAAATAAGACAAATATTCTTGGAAAGATTTTGAGTTTTTGCAGTGTGTATTCTGTATTGTACTTGTGCGTGAGGAAGAGGAGGAATAAAACTGAACATCACGTGTCGACAGAGTTTCAAGCTTTCCATGTGTGGATGTGAATCGGTGTCACTCCCTCGTCCTCCTTAATAATACATGTCCACTGTTTCCTGTCTCATCTTGTAAAACAGGAAGAAAAAATAAATAAAGATAAAGACTAAGACACACAACATCATCTCTGCACAGCTTGCTCGTGGCGTGTGCTGGGCTGGGCCTGCCTCGGGGAAGATAACATCCATCACCACGCTGAATAATAGAGCAGAGTTAAGTGCACAGACAACGACTGAGATGTTTGGATCAGAGAACAGTGATTAAACCGGTGGCAATGTTGTTGTGGAAAGTAACAGAGAGAAAGAGAGAGAGAGAGAGGCCCCGGTGCCAAGAGACTTTTGTTTTGACATCTATAAAACCAGACAAAGTAGAAATTGTCTAAGGCAAAAAGGTAGCAGGGGGGCAAAGAGGGGCAATTAATCTTCCTGTGCTGCTGCTGCTGTGGAGCTCCGCTGTGTAAAATTGATGCTGCCACTCAGCAGAGACTCTAATCACACTTCCATCCAAATCTAAGAGGCAGACAGAGACGAGATCTCCACAGCTGTCGTGCAAAGAGAAGCCGCGCGGGGAGAAGCTCCGACGCTTTGATTGCTGCGTGTGCTGCGGATCGGCTCCGAGTTCTCCGTTTGAAGCTGAACCGCTCAGACAGAATCTTAAATGTACTTGGCAAACAGTCTGAAACTTCAATGGCTCTCCCCACTGAAAAGCTACAGCACTACCACCACCACCCCCCCCCCCCAACACACAGCACCACCACCACCACCACCACCCCCCAACACACAGCACCACCACCACAGCACCACCACCCCCCAACACACAGCACCACCGCCCCCAACACACAGCACCGCCACCGCCGCCCCTTTAACAAGCTTCCTAAGTCTCTGGCCAGGAAGAAACACACTGGCTGGCCGGTGTCGGAGAGCAGCGCGCGGTGTCACATCCGAGTCGGAGCAGCTTTCATCACGCCGGCTCTCTGCACATCACCAGTCTGGAGAGGAGATGTTGTTGCAGGACTGCAGTGATGCAGCAGCTGGAAACTTTTAAGGTATTATCTCTGTCTCAAGACATTTCCATTCCTACCTACTAGGGGTGTACCCGAACCCGTATTCGGAAGTACACAAATAACGCTTCTGTCCGAAGTTTCTCCTCATTATTTGGGAGCTTTTTTCTAAAGAAAAAGAAATGTTTGGATTAGCAACAGAAACGACTGGTTTCCCTACCAGAATTTGATCCATTCAGTCCGATTATGTTTGGAAAGTCTAGAAGAAGAAGAAGAAGTAGTAGAAGCCGCACGATTAAATTATTTTATTCCCGTTCTAGTTAGCCCAGAGCTAAAGCGGAAGTTAGCTGGCTAGCTCATCGTAGCACTAGCTCGGCTGAAGTCAGCAACACTTCCAGTTTCTTTTTTTAAAAGCCCAAATCCGAATACAAATAATGCACTGGCTGTACACCCCTACTATACTACCTACAGAGCCGGCCCAAGGCGTAGGCGAACTAGCACCTGCTTAGACCACTAGGGGGCCCCCAAGAGCAATTATGAGACTTGAATGTAGCATCTCGGCTTCGCATGGAGTCAAGTAAAACAAGTAATGTCAGATGAGTGTGATACAGGATCATACACCGTCTTGACATTTGTCATATTGGGAAAATCTACTGATTTGATTACAGGGCCATGAAATTTAAAGAGACAACGAGGAGTTTTGGAAAGCAAAGTGTTTTCACACTACATTTCCCATGAGCCTCTGTGCGCACGGTGAAATTCTTGTATCGGCGCAAGACGGACGAAAGCGAACGCATTTGCCAAGAATGTTTTCATTCATCAAGAATGAAAGTCGGAGGTTGGAAGACGATCAGATACCGTCGTAGTTCCGACCATAAACAATGCCAACTAGCGATCCGCAGAGGCGATTTTAGAGTCTGCTGGGGCCCTAAGCAAAAATCCCCAGGGGGCCCTCCAACCAGTGTTTATCACCATAATTTTATAAATAATTGAACACCAACAAAAAATGTATGAAATTTAAACTTTTTTTATTCCAAATGTCCAGTTATGGTGTAAGCTGGTGACATGTCGTCTTCATGATGGGCAGGTGTTGCTGTCTCACTGGAGGTGGACGTTCAACTGATATGACAAAAAAACAAAAGACAGTTTTACTTTAATTGATAACATATATGCCATGCCCTCTAAAGATTCTTTATGACAATATACACTTACAGTTTTCACTGTCAGCACTGGAAGGAGGCACTTTGTCCATCTGTTTTGCTGCTGTCAGAAACCTAAATAATAATCCTGAGGAGAGATAAGAGAGTGATTTTTAAATGTTTTCCTTAGGCATAGCTTTCATAGCACCAATAGCTTTTACACTTTAATATTATAATAATAATAATGATAATAATAATAGGCTACTCACTTCAATACAGTAACATAGCTTTACTATGTCACCCTGCTAGCCAGCAAGTTAATAGTGCTGTTACTTGCTGCCAAGGAGGCCAGCAGATAACGTTAAGTTAACCTTACTCTTTTTTTTCTTTTTTTTTGTCACTTAACGACCGTAACCGAGTGGAGCACCAGAACCGCACGCACCGAGTCCCTCACTCCAGTGCAGTCCCACTCGCTAACGTTAACTAACTGGTCACCACTGGTCTGAAGCTAACATTAGACTATTAGCATTTGTTCAACAGTTATTTACTGTTCACGTTACACTCTGCTCCACTTACCACCACTGTCTTGCATTCTTTTTTACTTCAGCCTTTTTTTTTTCTTCTTGTCTTGCTCCCAGGTGGACTCTTCTTTTTCCCTCGGCTTCATTAGAAACTCCCAGTGATAAGGTGCATCTTACAGGTTGACGTTAGATGGGATCAGGTCCGGAGAATGACATGGGGCCCCGTTAGGGGGGTTTCCTACTGAGATGTCATTGCAAATCGACGCTATACGACGATATGGGGAGGGGGGTGCGGTCACTGCGGGTAGCGCATTTTGAGATATTTCTGTCGATAAAACTGCCCTCGGCCCCGACCCTCGGGGGCCCCCTAATGGCTCGGGGCCCCAAGCAGTTGCCTGCCTTGCCTGTTCACAAGTGGCGCCTCTGGCGATCCGGCAGCGTTATTCCCATGACCCGCCGGGCAGCGTCCGGGAAACCGAAAGTAGGAAATGCTGGACGAGTCGACCACTAAATAATAATAACAAAATAACTATGAAGACAAAATTATATATTTATCGAAAATGGAGCCATTAACAAGTGGTAATGTAGATTCATCCACATTAATATGAGACTCTTTTAGAACCAAAAGCAAACTCCTCGGGGTCTCTTTAGGAAAATATGGTTTCTGTAGGATCAAGGGAAAGGTTCACCCCTTTGACTAGATGTGGTGAAGTAGCCTTTTTACCCTGTAACATCTAAAACCAACACTAGTCAATTTGTACCGCAAATCCTTAGCAAATCAATGCAACAAAAGATAATGCACATTTGTACACGTTTCCATCAACTACAGTTACTGTACGTGTCAGCTGCCAATCTGCAGGAGAAAGAAGACGGTGGATCACGCGTGGGATGACGTCATAAGCAGGTAAACCAAAAAGGTAAACCAACGGGAAAACCAGTGAAAGAAGAGATGATAATGGGCAGTTTTGAAGAAACAGGATATGTGGAAGAGTTATGTCACAGCCATGTCTGCTTACAGTACTTGGCCATGTTGCACTCGTAGCTTTTCTGTTTCCATAGCCGTTTCCATAGCTAAAGCGCATTTATCTGTATCGATACAGCAACTCTTTCACCTCCTCCTTGCACAAAAAAATGTGATGCTCTTCTAATATACATTAAACATGTTTATAAGTATTGGTTTGTCTGTGTTTAGTTTGGTTTGTCACGTGGTGCCTAAGTTGTACACTGCAGGTGAATATCCTAAATATTGTTCTGTCTGTGTTGTAATGCCTTGAAAACAAACTTTGGTCTTAAAAAACAAATGATCTCTGTCACTGAGGGAAATAAGGCCGGTCCATCGTCCATGACGTGACACGGAGAGGTCAGAGGTCGCAGGCTGTCTCCTTGGCACCTTAACGCCTCGACAGGACGTTGTTCATTCATCACAGAGACAGCTTCTTCTTCTTCTTTGTGTGTGTGTGTGTGTGTGTGTGTGTGTGTGTGTGTGTGTGTGTGTGTGTGTGTGTGTGTGTGTGTGTGTGTGTGTGTGTTTGTGTGTGTTTGTGTGTGTGTGTGTGTGAAAGCAGAAATCTCTTCGCCCTCGGCTCTGTCCAGAAAACGCCCGGTTCAAGAGAGAACAATGATTGAAGTGAACAGAGTCATTTCCGCCGCCGTGGCCCGCGGCTGCCAGATAACTCCTGCAGCTGCAGATAGCAGACAGATTACATCTCATCCGTATGCAGAACGCACCAGCAGCCGCCGCTCCGCTGCCGCTCCGCTGCCAGCCGGTGATTACTCGTAAAGCAGAGGGAGGGGGAGCCGATCAATATGGAAAGAGAGAGAGAGAGAGGAAGGGACTGATGGGATATCGGAGTAAACGGGGCTGATCTAAAGAGATCCATGTTAACACCTGGCCAATTCCAGACTGAGACAGGAGTTATAAAGGCCTCAGAGCCCACGGGAGCCGATGCACAGGAAGTTTAGTTGATGGAGTTTTTTTTCTTTAGGAGAAGCGGGGCAGGAAGAGAGCAAATCACAACCAGTTTGTGCATGACAGCACCTGAAGTGGAGACTCATCCCGTCGAGAGCTGAGCATCAACAACAGTAGAGAAGAGTTGTCGAGCTGAGTTTGAGAGTGAGTGAGTGAGAGGTTTGAAACATGCAGGAAACAGCAGGAAAATAACCAATTTACAGGCTGCAAGACTCCACCACCACAACAACAACAACAACAACAAAAAGTTTCCAGCGGACACTTAAATTGAGAAACACGTCAGTCAAATCGGCCCTCACACACTCACAAGCTTAAAGCCGACACAACTGTCAGCTTTCGTCAGGTATCGTCAGGGATCTGCAGCTTAAAGGGATAGTTCCATTGTTCACTATAATATCATTTTTTCCAGCCCTTCAAAGTGCAGGAAAAACACAGTTTTTATTTGGACCTAACCAACTGCTGATCAGCGGGCGCTAACCCTGGGCGGAGGGATACGTGAGTTGGTTAGGTCCAAATAAAAACTGTGTTTTTCCTGCACTTTGAAGGGCTGGAAGAAATTATATGATAGTGAACAATGGAACTCTGTATTTTTTTTTCAGGTAAAACCTCTTTTAGGCCGCGAAAATAGGCCGTTTTTTTGGGTCTGTTCACAACACTGTATGTTGTAAATCTCTGGGCAGGGCTATTATGGGCTGGCGTTGCTAACGGGAGGAGTGCAGAGAGTCTTCTACTGCAATTAAAGTACTTAGGGGCTATTTATACATCATACAACCCCACTTTAAAAAAATGCTACTATCCCTTTAAGACGCTTAATGCAAACAAAGTTTCCATTTCTGAAGACTATAACTTGACTATAACCCACGTTTCATTACCTTGTGATGTTAAACAATGAGTTGCCATGGTTTTTGCACATTTACAAATGCTCAAGGACACTTTAAAAATCATAAAATCAAGCAAAGTCAGAATGAAATAAACTAAAAAGAGCAATAAAACTATATAAAACACACAAACTTACATTAAAAGCTCATTTAAAAAGGTGAGTTTTGAGCCTGGTCTTGAATGTTGAGGTGTGTACGGATGGGTTTGGGGAGTGAGTTCCAGAGGGAGGGGGCAGCGATGTAAGGGAGGAAATTAAAAGTGCAACATGCAACTCAGTCATTCTCACCACTTTACTGTACGTAGCTCCGCCCACTCGACCTGCTTCACAACGACGGTGTTACGTCTTCTGCTGCTCGTTACCGACAGGTCGGGTCAAACATTACCCAACACCAAACACCAAACACCTGGGGGGTCGAGGGGAAGTGGAAACACAATCAGAGGTGACACCCAGGTCACCTACACAACACACAAGGTGAATAAATCATGTTTAGTGTCGTCACGGTAACTTGATACGTGACAAAGTGATGCACTGCAAAAACTCAAAAACTTTTTTCGAGAATATTTGTCGTATTTCTTGTCAAAATGTCTCATTTCTAGTCAAAACTAATCTCTTTCCACTTAAAATAAGACTCATCACCTAAAAATTAACTTGTTTTTAGATCATTTTCACTTGTTTCAAACAAATTTTCACTTGAAATAAGTAGAAAAATCTGCCAGTGAAAGCAATTTTTTTTTGCTTGTAATAAGAAAGAAAAACTTGCTCCACTATCAGATTTTTCTACTTATTTCAAGTGCAAATCTGCTTGAAATAAGTAAAAAGTGTCTAAAAACAAGCTACTTTTTAATGTGATGAGGCTTATAAGTAGAATTAGATTTGTTTTGACTAGAAATAAGATTCTTGGTAAGATTTTGAGTTTTTGCAGTGTGTCCCATTGCTCTGAATTACATTTGTGAGGGTTAAGGGTTCATGCTTTAATGAATTGGTTGAACATGCACTTTAGTTTATGCATTTAAATCAAATAAACCAATAAAACATAATCAGTTTGTCAGTTCTTGTGTGTGTTAGTTTGTTTCCTGTTTCCTTCCCCCCAGTGTGCAAACTGGTAACACTGGAGATGCTTTGATCCTTTGATGCGACTTTGCTGTTTTTTACTGAGGGGCAGTTGGAACATCATGAACGACAGCGTTACATAAAGACCATTTCATAATTTACCGATGAATTATTTGCCTTTGTGTTGTTGCTCTGCTGTCTGTTTGATTTAGCAGCACTGGCGGCCACATCATGATGATGCCTGATTACCAAATAATTCATTCAGCCACTTTCCGGCTGCACGCTGCACGGGCAGATCCACTGCCAAGATACTGGAGTCTTTCTATACTCATTTGCATTTTTGGGTTCCCCATAGATTAATACGTATTCAGGCCTCGGGCCGAGTCGACTGTCGCCCTTCCACACACACACACACACACACACACAAGTACAAACAAACGTCCTTGCAAACCGCAGCTATAAAAGTTTCTATTCATGAGTGAGTTTGTGGCTGCGCTGTGCGGTTTTAAATGGAGCCGATAACTGCACTACAGTATAGTGAAGTTCAGTCTGATGTGCAGCGAGGCTCAACCCTCATTGACTGCTCATAATCCATAACAATTGTTTTTAAACAAGCTCTATTTCCCAAATTAAATTGGATGATACAGGGATTTATCATCTATTATGAACCCGCTCTATTTGCCAAATTAAAGTGGAGGATACTGAGAGCGCTTGTGACGGCTAAACACAACACAACACGATGAAAACAAGTGCAGCGGGATCAGCAGCAGCTCTGCTCGGGGCGCCTGCAGCTACACAACACAGCTAATGGCTTCATTAGTGAGGGGCAGTAATTAGGATTAACGAGGCTTCGCCACAACAAGCTGACATCCCTGCACTTAAACCTCTGTCGACGTTGGGTTTCACTATGTTTCACCATACTGGACTTCACAGGAGGCCTTAATAAGGACTGTTACATAAAGTCTGAGTGAGTTTTAAAGTAGTTAAATCAGATAATTATAATTCGCTTAGTAAAGGAAGTGGCGCAGCAGATGAAGCAAGTGCTATATTAAATAGTATTACTGTTGTGTAGGCTACTTCACTGACTTAAACGGGCTATACAAATAAAATTGCCTTGCCTTGCCTTGCCTTAAAGGAATAACTCAACATAAAAGGAGATATGATTGTTCCTTTCTATGTGACTTGGATGAGAAAACTGATACAGAGACAGGAGAAAGAAAGAAAAAACCTGCTTCTGTTTCATGGTTAAAAGAAATCCAAACCAAGCCTATTTTCTAGGCCTTTTCTCGAAAATTGCATATCCATAATAAAATGAGTATATCTCTGCAACCACAAGGTCTATTTGAATACTTTTGGTGTCATAGTAAAGGGAAAAAAATGAGAAATTGCTGAGATGTGTAAAGTTCAGTATATGTGTTACTGGTGAAGAGTAAATGAAGATAACACACAGCAAAAATTAAATAAATTAAATGTTTGCCTACATTTTTTAAAATCATATTTAGATGAGTGCCCTTCAGAATGATGCTGCTAAAGCTCAAAACCTCTATCAAATGATTGTACAACAGCATCATCTCTGCAGTGGTTGATTCTGATAAAGTGAAGCAGGACAAAATTATTGAGATTTTACTACAAAATATTCAGGCAAGCTTTCCAAAATGTCCATTTTGGGTACAGCTTGGAACCACCTGCCACTATAAACCATTGTTTAATCTTTATTTTCACACAATTTGCATAAACTAACTGAAAAAGAATCAACCGGGACTAAATAACAACTCCTTTCTCGGCCCTCTGTGTCCGTCTGTGTAAAGCTGCCCTGAGAGCAGCTTATTTGGGCGCAGTTATGCCTGGTTCTATCTCTGCAGCGGATTGGTTGATTCGAGTGATTGACAGCTCATTCGAACCGTTAGAGCCAATAGAATGAGGCTATACCCACGTTGATATGATTGACAGCACTGGCAGCCAATCAGAATCAGCCAAATCCTGAAACGTGTGACGCGCAGGCTGTTGTGTGCGCGCTCGTGAAGGTTCCCCCGCTCCTAAAGCCCGTCTGGACCGATTTAGATGTAACACCAGTCAAAGTTCAAACTGGAAATATTGTGGATTTACCAAGGGGGCAGTTGTCGGTCTGAGAAGTGAAGCTCACTTCCGCGTTCAAAAAACTGCAATCCCCCCGGCTTCCTCTGGGGGCTGGTGTCAGAAAGCAGCATTCTCCATAGACCCCCATGTTAAAATCGCCGATTTTACATCCTCAATAAACATGTTAAAGGTGTACAGAAAAGAAAATTGAATTTGAGCCCACTTTGGGTCATGAAATTAATGTGATAACTCATCTTTCAGACGTTGTAGGCCAAACTTTGTGCAAAATTCTATTTTTGAGTAAATCCGGGATGAAAGTGTGTATTTTTTTTTTCGCATTGGATAATGCAGGCGCACGGATTATACGTCAGCCTGTACACAATTCACCAGCCACTGATATTGGATCCGTCATCCGTCATTCAAACGTCTGAGACACGCACACACACACGGAGCTCGGTCTCGCCCCAAGCTTTGAATATCCCGCCCGCTCGATAACGACCAATCAAATTCGTTTTCCTCACTCGGGTAAACTCGTGGTGCAGCTCGTGACAACTCGGCGCGACGAACAGGACAAACGGCCATTTCTGTACACCTTTAAAAGCCTGGTGTCAGAACGTTTTTTTGTCTCATTCGATAGTTTCTACCCCCGCACACACTCTGAGGGGGGTGGATTTTTTTTTAACTCTACCGTTTTACTGTTATTAGGTTAAAACTCTGGCCAATTAGGGCGCGGAAACGTTGAGTGACAGGTCCTAGCAGCTCCTTGGACAGCTGCTTCGAGGCCAGTGGGCGGGTTCTCGGCCGGCCAATCCAACATGGCGCTGTTCAGGCCGCCATATTGGAGTCACAAAAACGACTCCCCAAAACCAATGGGTGACGTCAGGGATGCTACGTCCATTCTTTTTACAGTCTATGGGATTTACCCATAAAACAAACTTTTCACAGCAAAACAGCAAAGGTAAGAGGAAATGTACGACCATGTTTTGGCCACGCAGTGTCGGTGTTTGCTGGACTTTGCTGGTTGTTGTCTTCTCTCTCTGCCGTGCTGCTGTGTAGCTTTTGTGTAGCCGCGGCTGCTATGTATCGTTCCAATCTTCTTTCTTTCATGAGCGGTAGCTGATGTGTTTTGCATAATGTACAGTAGTAGGCTATACGAGCCAGAAAGGTGGCAACTGGGTCCACACAGAGCTGCTTCATGAAGTTTAAAGTTTAGTTGTTTATTAGAGTAGTGTTTGGGCTGTGTTTGGGTCATAAAAACATGTTTAAGCTGTTTAATTTGATGTAAAATATGACTATATTCTTTAATAATTAGTGCTATAGAGGCTCTGTGGTTGTTCTGTATGTGTCATAAGATGTCAAAATGCTGAACTGGATCCTGTAATGAGTCGCTCTCGGGGCGTGACAAAAAGACGGGCTGGGCTAACTGGTTAGCATGCTAAGGTCAACAGAAAATAACCAGCAACAGAAACAAAAGTTTTCTTGCTTTTGGGTGCTGAAGACAAGTCATGTTGAGTGAAGGAAGCTTGATCCTGAATTTGCATTTATTACAGACAGATAAGGCCATGTACACAAGTAGCTATGTGTTTAATCCATGAAAAAACAGATTTAAATAATTGAAAACCAGTAATTTCTTTATTTTTTAGGGAGATTTGGGAAAACAGGGGTTACAGAGTTTTAGGTTCCTGAGCGTCACCGAATGTGTGACCTTTGTTTACTGTGAGATCTTACATATCACTGAATGGTGAATTGCAGATGAAGATCTGGTGTGTACGATGTTATCCTTGATACCTGGGTGAATTGGGCCTGAGTAAACAGCTGTTGATGATTATGTTATGTAGCAATAGCAAAACGTAGGCTATTGCAACTAGCCCGTTAGATGCTGCAATACAAACACAAGACATAACTTTTGAAGATCAATTAAAAAGCACTAGGACTAATCCAAATTCCATGTTCAATTATCTCAGCATATGAAGTTAAAACACATCTGTAATATCTTACTAATTCAAAATAACACTTTGTATTTTCTGCCTCGTTCTCATTATCATTTAATATCGGCCTATTGTCATTGGAGAAATATTGATCATAGCTGCTTCAAGTCTCAAAGTCCCCAAATAGCCGTAGATAATGGAGCCTAACTTTATCACTCTAAATGGGGTCATAGATAATAATTAGTAGAGATATAGAGTCTATAGGATCCTCTGGACCAACTTGGTTCAGTTTTAGCTGCTGTGAACAGTGTAACTGCTGCCAAGGCTTCACCGCCAGCTGCTATAATACCATCATTAAGTGGAAAACGGTGGCGTCCTCGGGGAGCGTCCGCGAATCCATCACATCCTTTCATCATGCCGAGAAGACGACGCTCTGTTTACTGCGAGGGTTTTTCTTTCTTTCTTCCTCTTCTTCTTCCTCTTCTTCCTCACATGCCGAGTGCAACACGAGAGCCGAGGGAGAGCAGCAGCATCTGTTCCTACAAACAAACGGCCTGTAAAGCCATGAATCACCCAGAGTGACCACAGGCAACTTAACTCATCCAGGACTCAAGCAGCAGCAGCAGCAGCAGCTAACTGGTGCAGCTCTGGAGGCTGGTTAAGGCCGTTTTCACTCCTCACAGCACAAATTACTGTAAGCTCGGTGTTTCTGCTGTGTTGTCTACATTTGATCTGGTTGGTTTGGGTTTCACACAGCGTTAAAGGGATACGCCAACATTTTTTTTTCGTGTCTTGCCTCACTCCCGAGTCCATGACCAGCAGATAGACACCATCCTTTCGACTGTGTGTGCAGTAACCAGGGAGATAGAGCCGTATTGCCCGTAATTAGCTTAGCTCAAACGCTGGAAGTGTATGGGTAGTGTTAGCCTGCCTCCACCTAAAGTCGCTAATTAGCTTAGCTCAAACACTGGAAGTGTATGGGTAGTGTTAGCCTGCCTCCACCTAAAGTCATCAGAGAAACTCTTCAGCAACTCTAAACGGAAACCGGCGGGCCGATCTTCGTCTCAGAGCTGACAAAACTCTCCGGTAAGGCATCTTGAGCGGTCAAATGCCGCTAACGGGACGAGATCGGTCAAAACGGAGGGTTCAAGCAAAGACGGTTTATTTTGGTTCAAGCTAGCTACATCGAGGGTAGGTTAGCTTCCTATTTCAAAGTAAAAGCACAAATTCTATCGTCATGGTTTTCTGTATGTAAAGGGCAACGGGTGTTTTATTTTGTGAAAGTAACCGGAAGTGCGTTGGTAACAACGGCTAGCTTGAGTAGTGGCTCTATCCTCATGGTTACTGCACGCACAGTCGAAAGGATGGTGTCTATCTGCTGGTCATAGACTCGGGAGTGAGGCAAGACACGAAAAAAAAAAAGTTGGCGTATCCCTTTAACTGACGTCCTGTCCTCATCACCTTCGTATGCTGCGTCTTTCTACACTAGACTTTGATTCAAAAAAGCTTTCATACAATTAGGCCCAGACCATCTCTTTTGGTTGGACCAGATTTTGAGGCCATGGAGCTTCACACCTTAAAGGGATACTTCACCCAAAATCAATAATTCACCAATCATATATGCCAAGGAAGGGTTTGGAGAACTTTCAGAGTCATCAAAACGCTTTAGGAGTTCCAGGGGGGGTCTGGCTGGTGACTGGGTTTCATATAATGGCGGTGGATAGAGATAAACACACTGCAAAACCATCTGAAACTTCAATTTAAATCCATAACTGCATCTTATTTTACCTCCAACTGCTCCTGTTTTTAACTAGACTTCTCTGTTTTCAATTTATCTCTGTCACTTTACTTTTTGGTATTATGGATTTCGAATATGCTTGTACATTTCAAACGTTTTGTGTTAAGTCTTGTCCTCAAATGTTTTGTGTTTTGTCTCTGCAATATGTAAATGAGGTTGCTCCTCAGTGTTTCTGAGTTTAAAGCCCCAGTGTGTAACTTATTTGTCTTTTTATTATCAAAAATCAAATCTGTCTTTCATAAATACGTATTTCACTGAAGTGGAATCACAGCCGCATACAAATGAAAGCTTTCTGGTACCTTAGAATGAGTTGTTACAAGTTGTTACAAATACATAAGTGGGCGACGCACCGAACCGAGGCGGCCATGTTGCATCGTGACCGTAGGTAACCACGGAAACTCAGCGGAGCTGTGGGCTCGGCCTGTTAAAACTGTCACCACTGTGTAGTGTGAGGAAGGACGGAGGCACCGGTGTTGCATTCAGGTGCAGTCAGGATGTGGCAATACCACATCACCATGACAACATGTTGTCAGGCCTGTATTGTTTTGCCTCGTGCTGGCCGACCACTTGTTTACATAGACGCTTGTTTATCCTGTTACATGCAGCGTCTGTTGTCTGTCTGACGTCTGCCCCATTTCACCTGAATGCAACATCAAGAATACGTTCAGATATGCAACCGCACCGCTAGATGGGGGGAATTCCTACGTATTATACCTTTAAATTTGGTTCAGATCAAACAGAAAAGCCCAACAGTCAGAGCCAAACGAGGAATAAGCCTCCAAAGCCATCGTTTAACACCACGCTGAGAAATATTGCTGGTTCAGCTTTAAGTCCCTAGTGAATATGTTCAAAAGCCTTGGTACTTTTTTTTTCTTTTTAATCAGCTGTGGAATAAATGTGCTGAAACAGAACAAGGGCTATAGATCGAGTGTAAATGAAATCAAAGGCTTATGCTTTCTGAGAAGATCTTCTTTAGTACCATCGACTGATTTTCTCTTTTCTTTTCTTTCCAGTGGCTGAAATCCAACAAAAAAAACAAACTGTTTCCTTCCTTCCTATACAAACAAAACCTAGACAGTCACAGTTGTTGTTGGGTTTTTTTTATTCATGAAACAAGACCAGTTGTGTCAGCTCAAAATAAACTGGAGTGTGTTGTCCAACCCTCCTGGATCGATGTGTTTCATTTCATCAAATAAATGTTTTCTTGCAGTAACAACACTTCAGATGTTTTTTTCTTTCCATCACAGCCCAGAGAAACCTTCTCTTTCTCCTGCAGCTCCTTTCTTTAAACTTCTTTTAAAAAAGTTTTTCTCTTTTCATCTGCACAACCTTTACTCCCGTTGATATCATTTATATTCGAAACATTACCTCGCTAAAGATTAAACCTTGAGTTGAGTCTTTTCTGGCCATGTTCCTGCTCTCCATTATGATTATGCTTTATCATTTGGGTCAAAGAGACCATACATCATCACGGCTAAGTCCATTTCAGTGGCTCAAGGTAAACCTATTTTATTTTTATTTTTTAAATTATCTAGTCTAGTTACTACAGGGTTTGACGTACGATGCTCATTTCAGTACAAAAGTAAATATTATGGACCAGAGATTCAAACTCTCCTTTTTGTTTTGCAGAATCCTGGCGTTATTTGATCCCACAGACATGAGGTAGACCAACACTGCTGTTTGTCTATCACCTATTTATCAGTTGCAGCTGTAATGGATTAAAAATTAAATAAATAGAAGGTCCATGCTGCAAAATGAACTATTTTCACAGCTACTGAATAAAAGAAACTGACTCAGACACCAGTTTCTGCGGTGGCCGACGGGTTTGAGAAGGAGTGGGCACCTTTTTGAATAATAAAACCACATGTTAATAAGTTGTTGGTAAATGAAAGTCCAGAGCTCCCTGGTGTGAAGGCGAGCCAGAGAAAAGCTGAGCGTGATGATGCAGAGTGAGGTGAAGATGGAGGCTGCTGCAGGCGCCCGAGAAATGATGAGATCTCTGGGGAAACAGTTTTCAGTCTCTAATAACTGGGGATTATAGATATAAACAAACCGATGGAGAGACAGATATGACCGAACTGAACCAAACGTGAAGCTATACTAAACTATACAACTAGAAGCCACGATTATCTTTACATCAAGTAAACCCAAACTTAGAAACTATGTTTATTGTAAATTAAAGCTATCAGTAAGCGATCCGGTGGTTTTGTCTAACTTCCTGTCAGCAGATGGAGTTAGCAGTCCCCGCCCTCGTCCCTACGTCACCACATTCACGCGCATCCCTTGGCTGCACACACAGAGAGGACTGCCCCTTTATGCCGTTCTCTCTCCTCATTGGATAAAGGTTGTAGGATACAAGGAAAGTTTTCTCCTCGGCTCAGAGCAGAGCAGAGTGACTGACAGACCCGTGTTTCAGACCAAACACTCTATAGAAGTGATTGCTGTCGGAAGATACAACTATTTAAGACTTATATTAACACAAACATTTCGCTTACTTCTGCTTTAAAGAGGATTAACACTCAGAACTATATCGAACATTATTGGGCAGAGGTCATTGTGTGCACAGTTAAGATTAGGTACCTTGCCTTTGGTATAAGTGCAACCTTCAAAAGCAGCGTCTGTGTGTTTTGTTGTAAGATGAATTTTACTTTCTGTTTCAATGCCCTTTGTGCAATGAACTGAGGAATTGTCTGGAGTGTGATATATGATGATAATATGTTGAGTAGGTTTTTCAAGGAGGAGATCTATGTCCACATGAAAACACATGGACATTTAGACAGAAAACACTGTATCCTACAATTTACTATTATTGTTTTGTATATTTTGGAAAATATGCCTAATATTCTTGTTGCATGTAGGTACCTGTGAGAGGACTTTATAGCCATCTTTGAATGTTTGTATTTATATTGTTTAGTATCTAGTAAGACCATGTTGGCTGGCACAATAATGTGCACAGCACTTAAATCAACAAATCAATCCATCAAAAACATCAACCGACTCATTAAAACATCTCAAGGTACTAAATCATAGTTTGTGCATGGACTAAAAGGGCCACATACTAAGCACCTGTGACTCACAAGGGAAGGATAAAATAAAAAAAAATATATAATCTGTAGTAAAACACACATCTCCCACTTTCCCTGAACGCCTCTCTTTGCTTGAGGACCTGAGTGAAGCTGCTGGTTTTCTTCATTTCTCTGTCAACGTTGGCAAATACACAAATCTTTCTTCATCCACTGAAACTGTGACTGTGATATTTTTTTCCTGGCAGTCGTTTTGATGCATGCAAATAATATTCAGAGGCACAGCTGATGGAACGAAGCTGCCAGACAGTTTGTAGAGCAGCGTTTTCCTGCAGCTGAATATCTGCTGTTGTTGTTGTAACGTTACGTAGCATCTCTATGGTTGAACTGCTGCAGATTGAAACACGTTATGGGCTCATGTACAAGGGCGGGTGTGTGTTCTGGTGTGTAGGAGCATGTGTGTGTGTGTGTGTGTGTGTGTGTGTCAGGTGGGAGAAGTAAATTGCAAACCATTCCTCTTTCCCTCCCTCTATGTTATGTTAATGTCTCACTTGGGCTCCCTCACTCAGATTGCTCATTTTCCAGCTCCTGCTCTTTAATGGGAAGTCTGTTCTGTGAAACTGGACGATCGGTGGAGGGGGGGGGGGGGGGGGGGGGGTCATTTAACAACCGGATCAGAGCTCTGTTTCAACATATTTTTTAAATTTATTTTGCATGAACATATCATTTAAAACAATCATCATGACTGGGATGTGCAAAACCCAATAGGGCTTAAATATAAAAACCTCACCCACATATTCAAAAACGAAATTTGTTACAGGCTAAAAACAAGAACATAGGGGATAATTAAAACAATAACAAAAAATAAGTAGAAAAGTAAGTGATTAAACTGTAAATATAAGGAAGTAAGGACAAATACATACATGCATACATTATCTTATCAATGAATAATAGAAACTACGAGGTAAAAAATTAATTCTGTGCTGAAACACAAATAAACAGATCTGATACACATTGATATCAAACATTTAAGATATTACGTTTTTGAAACAGAGGGCCTGAACTAGAGTATGTAACCATTCTAACAACTCGTTTCTGTAAAGTAAGAAGGCGTTTGAGGTTTGTTCTGTAAGTGCTTGCCCATACAAGATTGCAGTAAGTGAGAAAAGGATACATTAAAGGGATAGTTCAACATTTTGGCAAATTGGCCCATTGCCATAATCCCTATAGTCATAGCAGTAGGTTCATTACCTTTAATTGTCGGTGCAAGCTGTTTTTAGAACGGCGGAGCAGAGCCGTGAGCTGCTCAGAGCTACGCTACGGAGGCTCATTATGGGATTTCTTGGTTTCCATCATCAAACTTATCAAATACACAATCCAACAACTCCACAACGCTCTGGTGGACAAGTTGTGACCTGCACATTCACCACGCTATGAGATAATAACACAACGTTACCACACAGAGTTGTTGTAGAGGGAAATACAGAGACTGATGATGAAAAACTGTCCCTGAAGGCAACGTGCATCAGTGGTTTTACATGAATTTCCCTCTACAACAACTCTTGTCTGGTAACGTTGTGTTATTATCTCATAGCGTGGTGAATGTGCAGGTCACAACTTGTCCACCAGAGCGTTGTGGAGTTGTTGGATTGTGTATTTGATGAGTTTGATGAGGGAAACCAAGAAATCCCATAATGAGCCTCCGTAGCGTAGCTCTGAGCAGCTCACGGCTCTGCTCCGCCGTTCTAAAAACACCTTGCACCTACAATTAAAGGTAACGAACCTACTGCTATGACTATAGGGGTTATGGCAATGGGCCAATTTGCCAAAATGTTGAACTATCCCTTTAAAGTATAATAAGTGATATAATAGGCTAATTTTTCTGGGTAGAACATTATCCTGCTGATGACACCAATGTTCTTGGCAACTTTGTTACAGATGAATGATATATGTTTTTTCCAAATTAATTTTTCATCAATATACATAAATACCCAAAACTTGGCATGTTGCACTCTAACAAGAGAATGACTGGATATACAGTATAGACATCTTTATCATTATACGTATAACTCCTTTCTGTAAAACTCACCTTGTGTGTTTGGCCTCATCATGACTGAAGTGTTGAAATATTTAGACCATACGAAGTCCAGACAGGAACAACAACACCCTGAGAAAATCTCCCCAGATGTAGTTTTTTTTACGTAACAGAAGAGTTCCCCTGTGAAGGACGCTGTCGCTGAGCTCCACGCAGCCTCAGCACATTTATTTATTTCCTTCACACCTGGACAAAATGAAAATCGCCTCATTAAAAAAACAATTCGATGCATCATCACCACCAAACAGCCAGAAAACAAATGAATTATTCTTCTCCATTATCCCACAGCTCTCATCTATAGCGACATTATGTCAAACTTTCTATTGGCTCCAGAAGCTAAATAATTCATGAAGACAGCGCATGCAGACACCTGTCTCAGCTCCCGTCTCTACATCCGTCTCTATTCCCGCCGGTAAAGAACCAGTTTTAACCGGACACGCAGATGGGTTTATTATGGCGTATAGGCGGCGAACTTCTTGCCAATCCCAGTTTGAGGTCAAACATAATGGCTGCTGCCTGGATGATGTTCCCTGGGAGGATTCCTTATACAGAGCTACATTTATCCACCATGTGGGAGTCGTACGGAGGAGGTCGCTTCATTTTTATACCTCAGCCGTCGCCACAGGCCGGATGTTTTCACGTTGTCCGTCCGTCTCAGGATAAATCGGGAATGCCCTGAGGGGAAGTTTCAAATTGGACACAAACGCTCGCTTGGATTTAACAATGTAGGTCGTCAAAGGTCAGCGTGACCGTGACCTCGGAAAAGATGTTTCTGACCATAAATGAAGAATTAATACACTAATTATGATAGAGTCTGAAATACAAATGTACAAAAGGATAAAATTAAGAAGTGGTGGCGTTTTATATCCAAACAGTCGACAGTGAACTGAAATGATGTTCTGCAAAAACCACTTTTTCATTACACGACCATGAGGCCATAATCTTTTCTGAACTACAACTATGTAACATCATAACCAAAGATTCACTATGCTCAAGTATCACTGGACATTGTTGGAAATCCAATGAAATACATTGTCAGTAAAGACAATAACTATATGATAATGTTGATAAAAATGTAACTGGGTGGTTTTTGGAAAATGTATTTGCTGTTGCTAATGAATAATAACAAAAACCAAACCCTTTCCCGTGTGAATTGAATTATCTATTATTTATGTTTATGTTATATTTATTGATGTTTTTAATTTACAGATTTACATATTCTCTATCTTCAGGATCCAGACCAGCAACCTTTTCCTCTATATTCATGACCTATAACCTAACCGTTGTTACAGCCTCAAACTCAATTGGGTCATCTCATAAAGAGGTTTTAACCTATCCATTTCCTGTATTTAACATGTTCTACTTATATATATCCAATAACAAAAGAGTCAAACTAATTATGAAATGATCAACCAGTGTTTTTACATCATTTAATCATTTAAAGCAGAAGTAAGGTGAATGTTTGTGTTAATATAAGTCTTAAATAGTTGTATCTTCCGACAACAATCACTTCTATAGAGTGTTTGGTCTGAAACACGGGTCTGTCAGTCACTCTGCTCTGCTCTGAGCCCAGGAGAAAACTTTCCTTGTATCCTACAACCTCTATCCAATGAGGAGAGAGAACGGCATAAAGGGGCGGTCCTCTCTGTGTGTGCAGCCAAGGGATGCGCGTGAATGTGGTGACGTAGGGACGAGGGCGGGGACTGCTAACTCCATCGGCTGACAGGAAGTTAGACAAAACCACCGGATCACTTACTGATAGCTTTAAATGTGAAAAACAATAATCCCCTGACCTCAGCATAACCCCTAACACTCTGTTGTCAGTAACAGATTAGACAACTTTCTGTCTTAACGATACGTCACGCTGTGGTGAGAGGAATAACGATTATGAAAATTTGTTTAATTATCCATTTCTTTTCCCAACTTTATGAGAAAAGACAGAAATAAAGAAATGCAAAAACTGTCACCAAGCGGCGTGAAGCCCAGAGAGATGATGGCGGTCTGCAGCAGGATTCATTATGACAGCAGCTGATCTCATTTCATCACTTCAGGGTTTCAGTTTATTGAAGTAACAAAACAAAAGCACCGCGAGGAGGAGGACGATGCGTTCAGGGTGCGCAGTAAGTCAGGGTTGACATTAACGCTCCAGCATCACCGTTATACCCCGTTATTTATCTATTTCTTTTTTGGTATGTGAGGACTAAGAAAAAAAACAAAACAAAAAACAGCAGAGGTCCATTAATGCCGGCGCTTTTCTTTTTTTAATCCACAATTAACTTGAGTCAGACTTCTACAGAGGAGCTTTGCTGTGCAGCTTAATTACCAGCTGCTAAATTGAAATGTAAATTTGCTCTTTCTCTTCCCGCTGAGGCGGCGGAGCACTTCAACAGTTTGCAGTGCAAGCACAAGACAAAGAGGAGCCACTTCCTCCAGTGATCTCGAAGGGTGTAATGTCACATTCAGAGCACATCCAACATGAGCCGAGGACACAAAGCGTCCTGTAAATCACAGCAGGGAAACACGACGCCGCTGCTCATCACCTGCGAGAGTGGAAAGAAAGGCAGCGTCAGGTTGATTTGCATGCAACGGCAGAAAGCAGGTTGGGGAGAGTGGGGTAAAGTGAGACATTTTTTACATTTGCTCCCCTCTAAGCGAGCTAAAAATACTGATTTATCAGTAAAATTTACACATTTCCCATTAATTCAGGATGTTTCCTAGCAATGGAAATGATCAGAATGTATTTAGAACGAAGGGCAGTGAAAATATGATTGTTTAAAAAAAAAAAAAAAAAAGTGGTCTTGTGTCTCAGTTTACCCCAGCTCAGTGGTAAACTGAGACAAACTAGAAAAATCAAGGGGGTAAACTGATCCACTTACTTTTTCCACTCTGAAACTACCATAACAACACATGTTGTCACAGTTAGAATCCTGACAGCTAGCTTGACAACCACACATCCCAGAACTAATGTCGGACTAGTAACAGAATCATGGGGATTGGTCAATTAAGCACTTTTGTTTTCTCAACACAAAGTGACTCAAGAACAAAATCAAATACAACACAAAATGTTTTAATTAACATTCAAATGACAGATAGAACCAGTTAGATAGTCTGGGGGTCAGATTGTAGGACCCGACAATCGTGACCATTTTGATCAAAAGTCCTCCGACAAAGTGCAATGTGACTAAATTAATTAACCAATAAATAAGCGAGCTGACTGAAGAGCACATAGCATAACAAAGCAGTGTGGCTACAGATCATGTTTGATCACGCGAGATTTCTGGCTTGGGGGACGAGATTCTAGTGTAAATCTTTGTTTATGGTGCTCACAGTCTCACTCATGGATTTATTATAATACATCCATGGTCTCACTTTACCCCGCAGCATTTGTCTCACTTTACCGCAACACTACCATTTTTAGAAAAAAACGACTCTCTTAGAAATTCAGGCTAATTTTCAGCCAGCATCATCACATGTTTTATATGTTGGTAGTTCATCATCATGTATCATAGAAGTTTTTCTACCTGAATCAATTTGCTTTGGCACAACAGTTGATTAAAGCAGAAGTAAGTGATCCGGTCGTTTTGGCTAATGCTGCGTTCCAGGCAGGCTTTTGAAACCGTAAATTACAGCTTCAAGTCACGACTTACGACTTTGTAGCGTTCCAGGCAACCCACTCGTGTTTTTCCGACCTGTTTTACCTGTGAAAGTCACTATAACGGCCACTCGTAACTTCTGACCCGTGAACTCGTACCAGATCGAACTGGTACCACTTCACAGGTCGGAAAAACACGAGTTACGAGTTTCCTTGAACGCACCATCTTGTCAGCTGTTGGAGTTAGCAGTCGCCGCCCTCGTCATGGATCTATTGGTCCTCGTCCCTACGTCACCACATTCAGGCGCATCCCTTGGCTGCACACACAGAGAGGACTGCCCCTTTATGCCGTTCTCTCTCCTCATTGGATAAAGGTTGTAGGATACAAGGAAAGTTTTCTCCTGGGCTCAGAGCAGAGCAGAGTGACTGACAGACCCGTGTTTCGGTCCAAACACTCTAAGTAAGCTGTCGGAAGATAGAACTATTTAAGACTTATATTAACACAAAAATATCGCTTACTTCTGCTTTAAGTTGACAGCAAGAAAATTTACCTTTTCATGCAAAAATAACATTTTTGTGAAAAAAAAACATGCTTTCCACAGCATCATGAGGTCCTCTGCTTCATGACCATGGGGAAATGGAAGGGGCTTGAAAACATAAAGGTCACATGACCATAATGTGTTCTGTTTTCTAGATACAGGGGGTGTCTCACATTACCCCACTCTCCCCTTCTGTTGGAATATGGACAGTTTTTTTCCCCTGGTTGAAGTGTGGCAAGGTGAAGAGGGCCCGGGCGGGGATTGAACCCACACCTCCCGGGTAAGAGTCATGCGCGCTTGCCAGTCACCCAAAGGGACATCCCCTTGGCCAAGTAGCCAGGGCACATGATCAATTGGAGGCATAGTGACAGGAACCTCAACTGTCACATCCCAGAATGTGGCAAGGTGAAGAGGGCCCGGGCGGGGATTGAACCCACACCTCCCGGGTAAGAGTCACGCGCGCTTGCCAGTCACCCAAAGGGACATCCCCTTGGCCAAGTAGCCAGGGCACATGATCAATTGGAGGCATAGTGACAGGAACCTCAACTGTCACATCAGCAAACTGATGTTGACTACATTTGAATATTTGATGCAATTAAAAGTCTGCTCTGTGCTTCTGCTCGTGTTCTCGCTTACAGTTATTGGCCGTGGATGTTGCTGTGAGTCAGTCGCTCTGTTCTGCTTTGTCAAAACAACCGTGAGATTCATAAATTCATAATTCTGCTTTGGGAATCTGCTCTTTCTTTGATAGATACGTGTGTGTGGAGAGATTCCCACAAGTGATTCCAACGTTTTCCCCGACCTATTTCCCTCTTTATGTAACATTGTGCTTGTTTTTTAAAGTCCCATTCCCAAATCTTCTACTTGTGTCGTCTGTCTCTTCCCGTCCCATTATTCCTCAGATGAGTGCTATTATTGTTCCCTTCATACCATCACGGAGGTTTAGACCCCATTCAGTCAAAAATATACAGGAAAGGCTTATCCCCCAAATGCCTCCTCTGCTCTTTTTTATTGTTCACTCCTCCATCAGGCAGCCTCTCTGCAGACATCATCTGTGATCCATGCACGTCAGTAGTTGTATAAATATTTGGTGGTTTGAAATTTCAATAAAGAAGTCGAGTCAGCTGAGTTTCCCACCGGGAGCTGTGCTAAGTTAACTTACGGGGCCCCGCCGATGATGAAATAAAGGGGAATAATGAGTCTTTTTAATGCTAACGAGCCACACAGTCACCATAATGAGAAGGCCACATCTGCACAATAACACACGCTGAGCCCCGAGTGGTTCATTGAAACTTATGCAATAAGCGTCTTATGTCACATAATGACATAAGGAGACAAATTTATGCTCTAAATGTAGAAGAAGATTAACATGGAGCAGAAATAAACTGATCAGTTCTGCTGCTGCAGCGTCACACGGCCTGATGTCATCAATAGCCTTTGGTGGCTAACGCTAGTCTAGCTAATGTTAGCAAAGTTTAGTTGGAAACTGCTGTTTTGTTAATACAACTTAACTATTGTTATAATTAACATTGACAATCTGACATTGTTAGCGTTAAAGGGTAATTGCCTTTTTTTTACAACCTGGACCTTATTTCTAGCATAAAATCCGATCATTTCCTCCCCCAGATAACTTTGGTGTCATTACAAGTGGTTGTGATGAAATGAGCTCCAGCCGAGAGCTGCGTATATCCGTATAATGGAGTCTACAGGGCAGCAGAATGCAGCCTCTAAATAACACATTATCTGCAGAGAAACTCCTTCATTTCACCAATATTTAGTTCTGATAGGCTAGTGCTATTCCCCTCTGAGTCCGGGGTTGCTGCTCATTTTGTTCTGACAAGTCGGAAACACGCAGAAACGAACCGTAGCATTAGCGCTAGCAACAAGAGATGACATCATCCAGGTCAGAGGTCAGTAGGTCAACCTACAGACCCCGGATGTTGATAACAGCTAACCCTGGACTCAGAGGGGAATAGCACTAGCCTATCAGAACTAAATATTGGTGAAATGAAGGAGTTTCTCTGCAGATAATGTGTTATTTAGAGGCTGCATTCTGCTGATAAAAAATCTTTGCTAAAATGCGCTATTGGTGCAATAGTGTTTAGGCCTATTTTCCAAAAGCAATTTATTTTGCACAGCCTCTGTGCAGACACATCAGTGTTTAGTTATTTCTCCATCTTTTAATTAACTTCATAACAAGCCACTAATTATTAGAAAACCATCGACAGTGTTTAAACATGCAAAAAACATGTTATTTTCAAATGTAGCATGACAGTAGCTGATCTTAGATTAGCAAACCGAGCCCGTGTGGGAATGCTCTTCAAAAGATTAGGTTGAAGACTGCATTTGCTTATCTCATATGATACAATATAAAGCTGCAATCTGAAATTTCACTATTAAATTCGAAGAATAATCAAAGTTAAGCGAGAAATTAAGATTTCAGGCACATCAATGGGTTTTAATTGCATTCTGGGATTGTTGTTGTTGCAGAGAGTATCTAGAGTCGTGTTCATGTCATGGACTCGGTTCAGACACTGACGGGTCACCAGAGTTATTTTGGACAAAAACCAACAGACACCACACTGTGATTCAAATGAATACTAATTCTAACTAGCGCTAATTATTGCAGGAATGCTGGAGCTCATGTGGAGTTCATGTCCGTCATAAAAACAGTCCATCGTATCAAAGCCTGGGTCCTCTCAGCGGAGAACAAACACCGAGCCTTTGTTCTGACTGGACTCTGAGCTTTAAGATGTGTTTTATTTATTTTTTTGTGCAGGCAGATTTTTAATGAACAGCAGCACACTGAGGGGTTTGAGCGACTCAGAGGTACAGTAGGACGGGTTCATAAAGCCGCGCTGTGTTTGAAACAATTAGTACTTTGCTTACTTATTACATTCTCTGTCTAGACAAACCCAGGGAAACCCCTCGGTGAGAGAAGAGGAGGATTTAAATCTCACTTCTTCTGACAGACGGTCTCTAATTGACATTTGCACAACTGCATGCCGTCCGTCCTCTCAGGCAATTACTGTAGCTACCACGGCTCTGAGATCTGAACCGGTGGAGACGGAGTGGCATTAAAGGGATAGTTCAACATTTTGGCAAATTGGCCCATTGCCACAATCCCTATAGTCATAGCAGTAGGTTTGTTACCTTTAATTGTCGGTGCAAGCTATTTTTAGAACGGCGGAGCAGAGCCGTGAGCTGCTCAGAGCTACGCTACAGAGGCTCATTATGGGATTTCTTGGTTTCCCTCATTACACTCATCAAATACACAATCCAACAACTCCACAACGCTCTGGTGGACAAGTTGTGACCTGCACATTCACCACGCTATGAGATAATAACACAACGTTACCACACAGAGTTGTTTTAGAGGGAAATTCATGCAAAACCGCTGATGCACGTTGCCTTCAGGGACAGTTTTTCAGCAAGCAGTCTCTGTATTTACCCTGAATTTACCTCAAAAACGGCTCCGTTTCGTAACTCATAGCGTGGTGATTGTGCAGCTCACAACTTGTCCACCAGAGCGTTTTGGAGTTCCGCCGTTCTAAAAACAGCTTGCACCAACAATTAAAGGTAATTTCAAAGGAGGTTAAATCGAAAGCAACTGGACTTCGTTATTTGTCTAGGAAGACGTTTCACCTCTCATCCAAGAGGCTTCATCAGTTCATGTACGCAGCTGACCAGGCTGGGACTGGTCCAACTATCTGGTGTGGAGACTCACTATTTAACCTCTTGTGTGGGCGTTTCACAAGGGTGATGATGTCACTGGTTCCCTTTTGTGCTCCAAGTGCCAATGACAGTCGTTGGAGTGACAGTCGTTGGTGGGACACCACCTGTCTCCAATTTACAATGCTGCCCTTTCATCCCTTCCCAGGAGACTCAACAATCTAGCCTCAAAGAACAACCACTGTTCACAAGTGGCAAGTGACTCCAACGACTGTCGTTAGAAAACAATAGGGCACTAACGAAGTCGAAACCAACTTCCCACCAACGACTGTCACTCCAACGACTGTCATTGGCACTTGGAGCACAAAAGGGAACCAGTGACATCATCACCCTTGTGAACGCCCACACAAGAGGTTAAATAGTGAGTCTCCACACCAGATAGTTGGACCAGTCCCAGCCTGGTCAGCTGCGTACATGAACTGATGAAGCCTCTTGGATGAGAGGTGAAACGTCTTCCTAGACAAATAACTAAGTCCAGTTGCTTTCGATTTAACCTCCTTTGAAATACTATGACCTGGACAAATGAGAATATGCACCGGCCAATTAAAGGTAACGAACCTACTGTACTGCTATGACTATAGCAATTATGGCAATGGGCCAATTTGCCAAAATGTTGAACTATCCCTTTAACAACAGCATGTTGTTCAGATGTGTGCAGTGTCTTAACATGCAGCCAGTGATGATGTGTGACTGTCTGGCAGTGGTGATTACACAACATACATTAATGGAGTGGGTGTGAATGACAATGTGTTAATGAAAATATAATAATCTGAGCCTGTTACATAACTCTCATGAGTCATGAAACATCTTTGTTACTGTATCTCAGTAATGCGGTTTATACATCATCCTCTTAAAATACACACACACATATATATATATCAGACGTATATGAAAGAGAAACTGTTGGGCTGATGATTAATCTCATTTGAGACTCATGAGTAGTGGGGAAGGTGTATTTGTATTCACCACCAACTTCTGAGTGGACATAGCAAATACCAAAATTCATGCAAAACCGCTGATGCGTGTTGCCTTCAGGGACAGTTTTTCATCATCAGTCTCTGTATTTCCCTCTAAAACAACTCTGTGTGGTAACGTTGTGTTATTATCTCATAGCGTGGTGAATGTGCAGCTCACAACTTGTCCACCAGAGCGTTGTGGAGTTGTTGGATTGTGTATTTGATGAGTTTGATGAAGGGAAACCAAGAAATCCCATAATGAGCCTCCGTAGTGTAGCTCTGAGCAGCTCACGGCTCTGCTCCGCCGTTCTAAAAACAGCTTGCACCGACAATTAAAGGTAACAAACCTACTGCTAGGACTGTAGGGATTATGGCAATGGACCAATTTGCCAAAATGTTGAAAATGCACCTAGATCTTTAAAGGTTGAATATGTAGAATTACCAGAACAACAACAGAAAAAGAATTCCAGCAGTCGATTGCCAGACCGTTGCAAGGAAAAACGTGTTTATGACAGATAAGACTACACAAATACACCCATCCTAACATGTATATGATAATCCATTGTTCCACCGATTGATTATTAAAAAGGCTTGGCTGGAAACAAACGCATACGACCGGGAGGAGGCAGGAAAACAGCTGAGAACTGAGCCACGTGACGGCTACAGGCAGGTACGAATGTAAACAGAACGTGACAGAAAGTCATTGTCAAACCCATCAAAAAATTTTAAAATAATTAATTCAGACTAAATATAATTTTTTATGGAAAAGCAATACTTTCATAGCCTGACGCACCAGACTACATCATGAACATGTCTAGTGTGGCAACGAGCGGTAGACCTCGGCTCAATCCAGGGGGCGGGATGAAGGCTGTCTGTCAAACTGCCTCTGCACCAATAGGGTAGCGCTACGACCAATCAGAGCAAAGAGCAGGATGACGTTAGCCTGACAAGCCAATTAAAATGTATGTCGTCATGGCGTTAAGCCGCCCAACGACTCTCTAAACAGATAGAGCGCTGTGATTGGTCAACACAAACGGTGTTCGAGACTCAAAAAGTTCCTATGGCTCGTTTCTAGACCCACCTACGGAGCAAATAGATTAATGCTGCTAGGGGGCAGATAGACTTCTAGGCTAATACTTTCATTCTGTACCCCTCTAAACGCCCCATGGGTGTATTATTTTTGAAAAAATATAGCTTTTAATAAATATTCTACATCAGTGGTTCTCAACTGGTGGGTCGGGACCCAAAAGTGGGTCTAGACCCGTTCTGGATGGGTCGCAGACAGCTGGTCAAAAAAAGTAAATAATATTTAATGCACATCTGATGTTGGACATGTCTTTTATTTTGAAAGGCACACGTCACGTGAACACATGCAGTTGTAATGCTCCTCCTCAGTTTCTTATTAATGTGGCCTGAATGCAGTTTTGTTTTGTGGGTCTTCATTTTGTGCAATTTGATATTTATTCACTTTTGTGAATGTGCTCTGAATGCAGAGATGCATTAGAAGTCAAATATATCGTTTTGTTCGTCTCCATTTTGTGCAGTTTGATATTTTTTTATTTACTTCCGTACATGCAGTTGTCATGGTCCTCCTCAGTTTCATTCATGTGCTCTGAAATGCACTTTGCTCAATAAAGAGCTAAATAAGTTTTTAAAGGCTTTAAAAAAAAATCTTGGTTTGAATTCTATAAAAGTGGGTCACGACTTAATGACCATGGAAAATGTGGAGCCCAGAGTGAGACTAGTTGAGAACCACTGGTCTACATATTCAACCTTTAATCTTTAAAGATCTAGCTGAGAACAAGAAGAAGCAGCTGCATGTAGCCTACAAAGGTATAACTGTAAAATCAATAAACGTAGTGGCATAAATACTTTCAAATTGTAATCTAGTACTGAAGTTGTTTCTTTAGTTGTGCAGAACCTCCACTCAAGTAGATTTAGTTCATTTTAATCCGTCTGAAGGTTTGACATGTCTGAGTTAAAACTGTTGTGATCCAATGAGACTCTTCAGCCTGTGGCTTCACTTTCCTCCCATCATGCACTTTTTATGATGCATATCCTCCACAACAGCGTCCATAAATACCAGAAACCTGCTGTCTTCTCCTCCAGTGACACAGACTTTGCCGTCGTTCAGTTCAGTACGTGAGCACTAACTCCTAATGTTGTTGTTAGGGAGTCACAGCAGAGTCGTCCACGCGTCGCACACAGAACAGTGAGGCGGTGCCGACTGACTAACGTGGGGCTATTTATGGACGTTAGTGAGAGCTTCATGATTAACTGTGTCAAGTGTGGGAGGCAATGCTTTCACACACACACACACACAGACACACACACACACACACACACACACACACACACACACACTGGTAAATTTACACCATACTCTTCCCCTCTCCACTGATTCGGTCCATCTGCTTGATCTAATGGCTGTGGTGTCTCATCTGCAGCGAGCCTCCCCGGTGCCCTTCACTGTATTAATGTAATAAAGAGGAACGACAAGGGAGGGGGGAATAAAACAAGCCTCGTAGTCAAGGAGGGAAAACACACGAATTACAATGTGCTCTGTTCACCAAGAGTCCATGATGTAACAGACTGACTAACTTCTGATTAAAGGGACAACGAGGAGTTTGTATTTGGTTCTGAAAGAGTCTCATATTAATGTGGATGAATCTACGTTACCACTTGTTAATGGCTCCATTTTAGATAAATATATCGTTTTGTCTTGTTATTATTATTATTATAGGAGCATTTCCTACTTTCGGTTTCCCAGACGCTGCCCGGCGAGTCATGGGAATAACGTCGCCGGATCGCCGTTTATGGTCGGAACTACGACGGTATCTGATCGTCTTCAAACCTCCGACTTTATTCTTGATCAATTAAAACATTCTTAGCAAATGTTCTTCGCTTTTGTCCGTCTTGCACCGGTCCAAGAATTTCACCGTGCGCGCTGTGGAGGCTCATGGGAAATGTGTAAAACTCCTCGTTGTCCCTTTAACTGACTCACTTAATTCTTATTATTAGGGCCGGGACTTTATCGCGTTAATTACGATTAATTAATTACACAACAATTAACGCGTTAAAAAAATTAACGCATTTAAAAAATTTTTTTTTTTTTTTTCTCACGTGTGTCTACGTGCGGTGCGCCCGCACGCGAGAGAGGCGGCAGTTTGAGAGGCTGACTGGCAGAGATGAGAGCTGGTGAAACGCTAGCATGGTTATTTAAAACACCATCTCTGATCTCTGCCTGCACATAGATACACAGACACGGGCGCACGCTAAATGCGCTATATCGCGCTAATTGCTCAGCTGCAGCGCTATATCTATGACCTGTCACTGTCACAGGTGCAGCTCATCTCATTATGATAGGACTTCACCCTCAGAGCTCTGTCTTCAGACTGTCCTGACCTGTCCCTGAACATCACACAGGGACAACATGGAGCTGCCTGTGTGATTGGTTACTGAGTTTTATTAATGTTTACATCAGGCTGAGTTCAACAAATCAGTTTATGCTACTGTGATTTAAGTAGCCTAGTTAAATACTACAGTAATCATCATAGTGTATTGGATGGAAAGACCATTTAATCTGTATGTATCAAATATCCATTAATGAATTAATCGATAATTTGCATCCCTAGTCTGTTGGTCTTGGTTAAGTACCACCTTGAATGCTTAAGCTTATGTATTCAGTCATTCAATGGTATACTAAAATCCATGTGGAAAAAAAATGCTTCTCACTGTTCTCAGGTCAAATATTTATATGCGATTAAAATGCGATTAATTGCGATTAATTAATTACAAAGCCTCTAATTAATTCGATTAATTTTTTTAATCGAGTCCCGGCCCTACTTATTATCTATTGAAAACTGTTAATATTTTTGATTTATAATTAATAATGCGCTGCTGGATATGTGAATTTCTGAATGCAGGTAGCCTATACATATCTATCATTCTTCGAACATATTGATCAATATTTGCTGATATGTTACTTTTAAAAGCGTTTGTTTGACTGTTCACCAGTGTTATCACAACTCAATCTGACGCTGCTGATGTAGACTTAGACTTTTTTTGATTCCCAAAGGAAATTCAAGTATCAAGTAACCCAGACATACAGTAGCCTACATAGTATAATATAAGGGCATAGAAGAGAAATACAGCACAGATGAGAAAAAGTAAAGTAAGTAAAGTAAAGTACCAAATTAATGTTGCATGTAAACAAAAGCAACAAAAACCTTTATGGTTTCCAGGGGATGAAGGAGGATTTCTTCTCTGTAAAATAAGTCAGTTCATCTGTTAACCAAACGTTGACGTCGTTCCTAAAGTCATCAGGGATGCATAAAGTGAAAATGATGATGATTACTACCACAGGTGACAACAAATCGGTTCAATAGCGGTGTCTATAAACGTTATAGTCTCATGATGGTGATGGGTTGAGGACTCTGCAGGAAAACAAAAGAAGAGTCTGTTCCTGTTCACAGACATTTAAAGCTTCAGTAAGTGATCCGGTGGTTTTGTCTAACTTCCTGTCAGCCGATGGAGTTAGCAGCCCCCGCCCTCGTCATGGATCTATTGGCCCTCGTCCCTACGTCACCACATTCACGCGCATCCCTTGGCTGCACACACAGAGAGGACTGCCCCTTTATGCCGTTCTCTCTCCTCATTGGATAAAGGTTGTAGGATACAAGGAAAGTTTTCTCCTCGGCTCAGAGCAGAGCAGAGTGACTGACAGACCCGTGTTTCAGACCAAACACTCTATAGAAGTGATTGCTGTCAGAAGATACAACTATTTAAGACTTATATTAAAGGGAACGTTCAACATTTTGGCAAATTGGCCCATTGCCATAATCGCTATAGTCATAGCAGTAGGTTCATTACCTTTAATTGTAGGTGTAAGCTATTTTCAGTACGGCGGAGCGCAGCAGCTGGCTGCTCAGAGCTACGCTACGGAGGCTAATGGAATTTCTTGGTTTCCCTCATCAAACTCATCAAATACAAAATCCCAAAACTCCACAGCGCTTTTGTAGACAAGTTGTGACCTGCACAACCACCACGCTATGAGATAATGACGGAACGTTACGAAACGGAGCCGTTTTCGAGGTAAATACAGGGTAAATACGGAGACTGCTTGCTGAAAAACTGTCCCTGAACGCAACGCGCATCAGCGGTTTTGTATGAATTTACCTCGAAAACGGCTCTGTTTCGTATCGTTCCGTCATTATCTCATAGCGTGGTGGTTGTGCAGGTCACAACTTGTCTACAAAAGTGCTGTGGAGTTTTGGGATTTTGTATTTGATGAGTTTGATGAGGGAAACCAAGAAATTCCCTTAGCCTCCATAGCGTAGCTCTGAGCAGCCTGCTGCTGCGCTCCGCTGTACTAAAAATAGCTTACACCTACAATTAAAGGTAACGAACCTACTGCTATGACTGTAGCAATTATGGCAATGGGCCAATTTGCCAAAATGTTGAACTATCCCTTTAACACAAACATTCCGCTTACTTCTGCTATAATGTTGCATGTAAACAAAAGCAACAAAAACCTTTATGGTTCCCAGAGGATGAAGGAGGATTCATCCTCTGGAAACCATAAACGTCTCTGTAAAATGAGTCAGTTCATCTGGTAACCAAACGTTGACGTCATTCCTAAAGTCATCAGGGATGCATAAAGTGAAAATGATGATGATTACTACCACAGGTGACAACAAATGGGTTCAATGGTTGTGGTGTCTATAAACGTTATAGTCTCATGATGGTGATGGGTTGAGGACTCTGCAGGAAAACAAAAGGAGCCTGTTCCTGTTCACAGACATTTAATTCTGGATCAAAGCGGTGGACTGATGCTCCAACACATCCTCATCCACACGGCCACACATTTAGCACGGCTCCAGAATGAAAAGACTGAAGAGGCTGCTTTGTAGTGGAGTGGCTGCTGGATGATTTGCTTGGAGCAACATCTCTCTACTCCACATCTGGCTCCAGCTGCAGCAGCAGAGACACGAGTGTTTGCGTCGGGGATCATTTTGCTGCACTCGGGGGACCGGGCTTAGCCGAGGGGCTTGGCAGGCGCTGCCTCTTGACAACCACATTGTTTAAAGCTTGAGGAGATTAGCTGAGCCGCGGCCGCTGCTGCTGCTGCCAGGCGCTGATACGGCTGCTGCTGCTGAACGTTCAGCACCATGTCGGGTCTGGGTCTGAGTCTGAGGGAGCCGTGACGAGCAGGTGTTCTTATTCCAGCTGAGCAGCAGAGAAACGTCTTGCAGTGCTGTCGGAGCTGCATGCAGGGGCATTTCTAGACACTCTGGGGGCCCCGGGCAAGAGGTAACTTGGAGGCCCCCAACCCCCAACCGGGACCACGAACATTAACTGTTAATGAATCCAAAAATCCCAAACTATTGATGATTCAATTCTGCATACTATGCCAACCCAGTCTCATATAAAACTTACCTTGGCTACGTTGGTCCAAAGTGCAAAAACATGACGTAACATACACATAACATAGCGGCTCTTAAATCGTATGACGTTACATTTTTTCTGACTATTTCTTTTCGTATTTTTTTGCGTCCAAGTCACGTGACTCTCAAGTTTCCGGACGCGAGAACAATAAACATAGCAAATATTTCTATAATTTTTAATGGAAAAATCAATATTTTGAGGTAGTTTCTGCATAAAAATGCCCTTTGATTACATTTCTAGCAAGAAATATATATTTTATTTTCATAATAATTGCTCAGTGAATGTACATAATCATTCCCTTGCTTGTTGTTTTTTTTTAGATCCAGCCAGAATAATTAGAAACGGCAATGTTTTCTGCTGTCGCTAGGTGGTTACATTTTTATATATGATACTGGGTTAATGTACATAGATATGGACCAATGCCACCCGTCCCTGGGGGGCCCCTTCCAGCTCAGGGCCCTGGGCAGTTGCCTGGGCTGCCTGCCCTGTTGCAACGCCTCTGGCTGCATGGGGAGGATGCAGGATGGAGGGTGGATGGGGAGGGGGGGATGGGGCCAGAGGCTTCGGCCCCTTCGGTGACGTCTTCCACCCCCCCCCCCCCCCCCCACCCAAAGGCAATCTCATTTTAAAAGCTTCTCATAACCCCCATGAGTCTCTGCTATCAGGTGTTGCCGTAAATCCTGCCGATCCAATTTATTCTGGAGTGAACTGACACGGAGCGTCCAACCCAACCAACAGCTCTGCAGGACTCACACACACACACACACACATACACACACACATACACACACACACACACACACACACACACACACACACACACACACACACACACACACACACACACACACACACACACACACACACACACACACACTGCTAATCCACTGATTACAATGGCTGACAAAGCAGAGTAATCATATGAATTAATATCGACTGTGTGTGGTTATGTAATCGTGTGTAATTACTTGCATCTCCGCTGCAGCACCATAGAACATCGTCTTGTGTGTTCTGTTGAAAAGCCAACATTTATAAAACCATCATTAGTGGCGTTTCCATCCAGCTTTTCTTATTCGCATTTTCAAAAATTCCGAATAAAAACTTGGATGGAAACGCCAGAAATGAGAAAAAAGGCTTGGAAGGGGTGGATTTGTCAGCGCATCGATAAAAGGAAAATGCAACCTTTTGCTATGGAAACAGCTTTTGCAAATACACTGCAAAAACTCAAAATCTTTCCAAGAATATTTGTCCTTTTTCTTGTCAAAATGTCTCATCAAAAAGTGTCTAAAAACAAGCTCCTCCTTCTGAGTTTTTGTAGTGTAAATGATGGCCAACGCCATTCACACCGCAGTATACAGTATACAAGTTTCCCAGAATGCAGCGGCATTTACAGCTGTAAAACAGACGAAAAGCTGTTTTATTTCATGCCGTAACGCTGTTGTTATTACGTCACTTTATTAAATTTTTATATTCTTTCATGCGAGAAATTAACTGTTTAGATCCCCAATGTGCGGTTAGTTTATCCGAATGACGGCTGTTTAGAAGATTGCTACGATGTTTTGGGGAGAAGTGAAGCTCCACCTGTGTGAGCAGCGACTGGTCGTCACGGAGGCAGCAGGTGAAAACGATTGCTAATGAATTTATACCCACAGGTCTTGTGTGCAGGTCCCAATAATCGCAAAACAATAACGAATAGAAACGGGCATAAATTCGCATTTTCTTTTTGCGCATTTTCGCAAAATTTGCTCAAAAATTTTGATACATTTGGATGGAAACCTGACTATTGTTTGTAAGATTAATTATCAATATTATAGGTTTATATTAAAGGTACATTATGTAGGAATTCCTCCCATCTAGCGTTGCGGTTGTGTATCTCAAGCAACTCAGTCGTATTTTTCATGCTGCATTCACGTGAAATTGGGCAGACGGCAGACGGACGACAGCCGCTGCACGTAACGGCATAAACAAGCCTCTATGTAAACAAGTGGTCCGTCAGCACGAGGCAAAACAATACACGTGACAATATGTTGTCATGGTGATGTGGTATTGTTTTACCGTCTTTCTCTGGACTTCTGTGACTAAAATGACATCTGGTTTGTTAGCAGCGGCCGTCTGCCCGACTGCAGGTGAATGCAGCATCAGTGTAACACTCCATTCCTTTTCTTTAATTCTAGTTCAAGTCTGAACCTCTATCTCTTTCCCTATTCCCTATATAAACTGACATGAGTGAGTGTTGGGGCCGGTGGTAAAGCCGAGGCAGCGTCTTACAGTAACCTGATGTGAGCTGCTCCCCTCGAGGCCGAACCCTCACACACTCAGATTAGACACTAATCTCACCAGCTACTGTACGACTGCAGGAGACCTTCACGTTTTCTGCAGCAGCATCTGCTCAGGGAGCTCGGCATATGGTGCAGAGGCTGGGAGCCATGTCGCCTGTCTAATGAGTTAGAAAAGGACAAAACTAAATATCAATGAGAGTTAGATAAAGAATTGGAAATGATATGATGAAGCTACAGTATAATGACGGTAAGTTTTAAGCCTGATCGATGGAGTTTGTTATATATTATGGTTCTTGTTTTTGCAGAGTTTTTGGACGATACCTGAAGGTGTGAGTCTGTAGTTTCTCCACAGGGAGCCCAAATCCTGCAGCTGCTGCACCGAAAAAACCTGGAGGAGATAACAATGTTTTTTGGGATTTTTTTCTTCCCAAGTTCAAAGCCTCCAGTGCTACAGAAGAGTGGGAAGAAAATAAATTAAAAGTAAATTTGGATGTAAAACATTCAGCTAAAAGTCTGAGCCCCCCCTCCCAAAAAAAAAAAGTCCTTATTAATTATTAGTGGATCAGCTCCAGGTTTCGCTCCCTTGATGATTTCACAGATGGAGGCTCTGGATTTTTTGGTTTCCAGTGTTTCTTTAGACTCATATTTTAAAGGGATAGTTCACCCAAAATTGAAATTTCACCCTCATGTGGACTAAGGGCTGGGATAAGTTTCAGAGTCCTCCGTGGCTTCTCTGAGTTACAGGGGGTCTCGGCGTAGCAGTGCATGTCCATATAACGGTTGCAAATGGATACCAACTGTCTTCGTAACAAAAAGACACACCAAAAAACATCCAAATACCTCCATGCTGCTCGTATGTATATGCGAAATCGTCCCTGGTTCGTCCAAACTTGACGAACCAGGAAGAGGAGCTTCCAGTACAAACAAGCTTGAAATATAGGCTTGTTTAATTTTTTTTGGGACAATTTGACAAGACGGACATTACATACGAGCAGCATGGAGGTATCTGGATGTTTTTTGGTGTGTCTTTTTGTTACGAAGACAGTTGGTATCCATTTGCAACCGTCATATATGGACATGCACTGCTACGCCGAGACCCCCTGTAACTCAGAGAAGCCACGGAGGACTCTGAAACTTCTCCCAGCCCTTAGTCCACATGAGGGGGAGGAGATCATGAGTGAAATTTCAATTTTGGGTGAACTATCCCTTTAAGGAAGTATTGTGACTCGCAAAATGTGTACATGCTAATTTATGTATATCAGACCTCCCTCCCCCACTCAGAGCTCTGATTTATTATTGCTATAGGTGAGCTGATGTTGTGCAGTCGTTACATGGACAAACACTCGTCCTCCTTCTCCACAGCCACAACATCAATGAGTAATGAAGACTTGATGCTGCTGTTAAACGCCTTGTTACTGTAGCAGCAGCTCCGTCCTGCTACTCTCTCCCTCCCCTACTGTAGCATGATTGGAGGTAATTGTTTTGGGGATGCATCATTGAGAGACTCCTGAAAGCAATAAACTGCCAGAAAAAACACAAAACACAAAAGCAGCAGCAGCAGCAGCAGCAGCAGCAGCGGTAGCTACGACTCGGCCCTATCTCTCCTTCAGATTTGCTGTTCTGAACAATTAGCTCGGTTGTTACGCACGTGTTTTGTTTTGTTTTTTGTCTCCTTTCTGTGTACATTGTGATGCAGATGTGGCCGATTTTTTTAGATTTACTCACCAATTCTTTCTGATTTCCCCGAGGCAGCGTGGAAGTTGAATACGACACAAACAGATGTTACTACTACGCAGCTTTTGTTGTTCTCAGTCACCAATCGAGGTCACTGGGTTGTTGTTGTTGGGGTTTTTTTTCTCCCTCCTCCTCATTACAAGTTTCCTCAGTCATTAAGAAAAAATAACTTTCTGCTTTCTAAGCAGCTCTGTGGTGTTTCTGCATCTCCCTCTGCTCAGATTTACCCGTGTTCCTCTGTGAGTCAGGAGGTTGGAATTCAAAAGGAATCAAACTCTCTGCTTCCTGGAAATAACTTGAAACTTCTCCCAAGAGGACAAAAATGTAGCAAACGTCGACATTAACATCTGATTATTTACCATATTCATGGTCCCCTAGAGGACAATACAATACAATACAATAAAACTTTATTGTCCACCATCGTGGAAAAGTGTCTTCAGCTCACCGTAAAAGTGATACATATTTCATTAAAAACACAGTTAAATAAGGAAACAGTTAAAACACAATTAATCATACAATAAATAAATAGAAAGAGAAGGAAAAAAAAGTCTGTTTTCTCCTCTAATGGATCATACAGACATTCATGAGGATGAGGATGAATCTTAATGACCATGATCAGCATCAGCTTTACATTTGTGGTTTTCGTAATCACATTCAAATCCCAGAGGATGAAGCGTCCCATTGGCTGCAGCTCCACACGGTTCATTCTAATGAGCTAATATTTGAAATTAAGATAAAAATGTTGAAGTTGATAAACATCTGCAAAAACAGACTTCCTCTTTAAACCCTCCTCTCCTCCTCTGTGTCTCTAACCCTCCTCTCCTCTATGTGTTTCATCTGTTCCCAACAACGAAGCCGGTGAGAAATGAATCCATGGAGCGGTGGATAAGGTTATTTATCATCTACCATGTTACCATGTGTATACCTGTGTAGCAGTGGCGTCATTAGGCCTATTTTAGGGGGGCTTCAGCCCCCCTAAAATATTCTCAAGCCCCCCCAAATAATTTGGTGTTCTTTTATTATGTGACATTTTTTGTGACATATATTCTCCTTTTAAGAACCCCAGCTGTCATCGCATTTGTCTCTTGTTATTTCTGATTTGTTTAATTTAATTAGTTTGTTGAGTGTGTGACCACCCCCCCTCCCAGCTGTGAGTTGGTTGCGCCCATGTAGCGGCGGCTTGTTTGAAGCTCCGCTCCGAGCCTGCAGCGACGGGCTGCAGGAGCTCTGATGTCAACAGAGGGAGAGAGTCAGTCCACCTGTAGCTAAGCAGCACCAGCAGGCATCAGACAGTAAGCTACTACATCTCTAAATAGCAGTGTTGATGTCAAAATGACATTAAAAAATTAATTTTTAATTAATGTGAAATATTAATCGCGTTGTAAACGGGTCAGTTTTAAAGCTAGAGTGAAGATACAGATATTATATGAAACCAGGAGACACGAGGCTTCTGTTGGTACCAACCATGGCATGATAGCTTGTCAGAAAACGGGCTAAATAATGCTCCAAAGTTCGGCTAGATTCTGGCGAGGAAAACTTTTAAACGGGGATCCTGAACACTCCTGTCATCATGTGTGTGTTCCTCTCTCTCTCTCTCTCTCTCTCTCTCTCTCTCTCTCTCTCTCTCTCTGTCTGTCTCATGTGCCGTGTGTGTGCTGTGTATGTGTGTAATGTGTTAACATGCATCTGGTACTTCATAGCTTGGCTGTGTTAAAGAAAATAACATTTAGCAGTAAAAACAGATTATTTAAAGGTGTACAGAAAAGAAAATTGAATTTGAGCCCACTTTGGGTCATAAAATTAATGTGATAACTCATCTTTCAGACGTTGTAGGCCAAACTTTGTGCAAAATTCTATTTTTGAGTAAATCCGGGATGAAAGTGTGTATTTTTTTCTTCACATTGGATAATTCAGGCGCACGGATTATACGTCAGCCTGTACACGATTCACCAGCCACTGATATTGGATCCGTCATCCGTCATTCAAACGTCTGAGACACGCACACACACACACACACACACACACACACACACACACACACACACACGGAGCTCGGTCTCGCCCCAAGCTTTGAATATCCCGCCCGCTCGATAACGACCAATCAAATTCGTTTTCCTCACTCGGGTAAACTCGTGTTGCAGCTCGTGACAACTCGGCGCGACAAACAGGACAAACGGCCATTTCTGTACACCTTTAATGGATTAATTTAAAATACTAATGATATCTGGTGACACTGCAGCAGCTCAGACAGACAGGGAGAGAAGGGAGAGGCCAGACAGAGACATGCCCTGAAGATGCAGAAGATCAGGTAAGACACAGGAATATATAAAAACAGCATGATAACAATATATAGGTAGGCTATAAATATATATATATTTAAACCTAGTCCAAATAAAACTAGTAATAAAAGCAGAATATTCAAATTAAAATTATTCTCAGGGTCAGTCATTTGAACCACCCCCCAATGTCTATTTCAGCTCAGAAAAAAAAAAAAAAAAATCAGAAATTTCTTGTGAAGGTCCTGGTTGTAGAAGATGAAGGGGTTTCTAGGGTGAAATGTGCATATAAATATCTGCTCCAGTTGGAGTCACACTTCATTTCTGTTGTCTGGTCTTATTTGAATGGGAAAATGTGAGGAGGTCTGGGTGAAATCAAAATGAGCCAAAAACAGCTGTATTTGGGTGGAGTGTATAACCATTATGACACAGGCTACTAGTGATATATAATTAGTTTTCCTGAGGTACCAGACGTCAAATTCCGCCTGGACATATCCATGATAGTCAAACATCTGAAAAATTACTCAGGTTCACTTTTTTTAGCATCTACTTTTACCCAGTTACTCATTAGATTATACTACTTATTCTTAGATTCAACTAGCCCATGATTCAATACTCTAAATTTACTCTAATTCTAAATATTGTGTTTTTTCCGGGCCATTGTGAAAGTTTGTGCTTGCGCACTACATTCGCTCACATCCTGTGCATCTACTGGGGGCTAAGCCCCCCCTGTCCTTAAAACCTAGTGACGCCCCTGCTGTGTAGTCTTATCTGTCATCGACAAGAGATTACGGGTTACGGGTTAGCGCGTTACGTTTGTGTGTTTGTGTGCACTTTGTGTCTCTTGTAAAACAAGACAAATTGGTGAGAGACACAGGTTGCTGACATTGTTGTCATGGTTTTGTGTGTAGGGTTGTGACATCCCTCCTTTTTAACGCTACAAGCGAATAGTTGGCAGGAGAAAGCTCAGAAGAAGTGACCTCAATCCAAAAAGAAATTGTCACATTTTGGCTGCGTAGCATTCATTGTCTGTGTGAAATGACTCATGATGAAAACCAGAGTTTCGAGAAAATATATTGACCTGCGAATTACCCCGAGCGAAAAATATGTGTATTTTTACCCAATATGTGAAGGCCTTAAAGGACAATTCCGGGCAAATTCAACTCAGGCTGTATGTTCCTAACATTTTAGGTCTAAAAGAAGGAATCTGAAGAAATGTACTCAGAAGTTTATTTACTTCAACAAGCCGACATGTTTGTAAAACTAGATCTAATTCAAAGTCTGGCGGAGTCGAGACCCAAGTTGACGCTCGGTGTGTTCAGGTGCAGTGGGAAGCTCCCGTTTGTGTCATGAACACAGGAATATCAACTCTGGACTTGCTTCAAGTAAATAAACTTCTGGCTGCATGTTTGAGTCTCCATCTGACGCTGTCTGTGGCTTTGAGGGATGGAAACAGCCTAAGCAGCAGAACTTCAATCCGCTCCCATTCAGCGTTGCCGTGGCGACGCGGGGACAGACACAACTACCGCAAAACAGGAGACATTAAACTGAAAACCTTCAGATTCCTTCTTTTAGACCTAAAATGTTAGGAACATACAGCCCTGAGTTGAATTTGCCCGGAATTGTCCTTTAACAGTCCCCTGCTGTCATCAGATAACGATGTCTTCCTCCAGTCCGGGCTGTGAGACATGGAGCTCCGTTGTGGAGCTCAGGGTCAAAGCTCTGTGACGGCTGCACCTGCCATCGGGCCCTGAAGAGTCCCCGGCCTCGGGAAGCTGAAAGCTACACTGCAGAGCGACGCCGGCATGGTTCATGGGTAAATAGAGACGGTTGTTGGCCGAGCTAAACTTCCTCACAGCCCTGCCATGTTTCTGTGTCTGCAGATGGCAGTTCATCCGTGTCCGCCGGGGAGGCTGAGCAGAAAGTAAAGTTGTGCCAGACTGACGGGAACATAATCCAGAGAGAGGGAAATGTATAGGACAGGGGCGGAGTGGGGCACCAAAATCTACCGGGAAAATTCTGACCGCACCGGCCCACCATCGGCCCAACCCCCCCCGCCTCCCCCCCCCACACACACACACACACCATTTACATATTTCTGTACCGCTCACCGCTCAAACAGAGTCATTCCATATGGCAAAATAGCCTATATGAGTGCCAGAAGCAAAAAAAAAAAAAAATGTGGGTGAAACAACTTAATTGGGGGTCTGGGGGTCCTCCCCCAGAAATTTTTTTGTAAAGGCTACACCATTTCCCATATTCTGGTGCATTTTAACCAATACATCCATGATTTTAACACATTGTTACTTTTATCTAGCTAAAAAAAAAAGAAAGAAATTACAGAAATACAGAATGTGAAAGAGCTGCAATTAGTGCCTCCCAAGCAGATTTAGCCTACTTAACACTGCTGACCATAACATTACATCCAGTCATGTTTACTCCTTTATTTCCCCCTTCTCAACTACTCTGCAAATTGATTTTACTGACAGCGCGCTGCAAACGCCACGGTTTCGTTTCGGGTCTTGTCCTACTCACCAACATGCTTCGGTGCCCATGGAGGAGACAGAGCTGCTGCTGCTGTGATGTGAGAGGTTCCGGCTCATAACGGTACCGCGGTCCGCGTACCGCCGCCCCCTGGCCCACTTACAGTAAAGCACGGACTTTGTTGTCTTGTTAAATTAATATAACTTATAGATAACGTAACACACGGGCAGGACTGATCAGGTTTGCTGGGTAGCTTCCGTGAGTCGTTCTGTTTTTAGCCGCAGCCGCTAGTTTAATGATAACTTTCACAGTGACAGGCTGACGCATTTCCCATGAGGCTTTGCACCATTCTACATTACTTTAAGAACAAACAAACTAATTAAATTGCTGGTTATTTTATATTTTGTGGTCATGGAGGTTTTGTAACATTGAAGTAAAATAATTAGATAAAGATAGGAGGCTAAACAAAAATCATTTAGTAGGCTGGATTGATGAGAGTCTGATTCACTATCGCAACCATGAGTGAGAGGTAGAGAGACATGAAGGGGTACAAATAATGGGTGGACTATTACTGCGGTATAGAGGAAGAGCTTGGAGATTATCGTGGAGACTTGTGAATATAGTTACTTTTAACTCATGATCACCACACGGCCACGCAGAGCAGCTTGCGGGCCGGCTCACTTGGGTTTATTGGCCGCCGGCCGACCGGGAAATCTCCCGGTCCTCCCGATGGCCACTCCGCCCCTGGTATAGGACACACACAGGAAATGCAAAATCACAATTGGTTGCAATACACAATCCAACAACTCCACAACGCTCTGGTGGACAAGTTGTGACCTGCACATTCACCACGCTATGAGATAATAACACAACGTTACCAGACAGAGTTGTTTTAGAGGGAAATTCATGCAAAACCGCTGATGCACGTTGCCTTCAGGGACAGTTTTTCATCAACAGTCTCTGTATTTCCCTCTAAAACAACTCTGTGTGGTAACGTTGTGTTATTATCTCATAGCGTGGTGAATGTGCAGCTCACAACTTGTCCACCAGAGCGTTGTGGAGTTGTTGGATTGTGTATTTGATGAGTTTGATGAGGGAAACCAAGAAATCCCATGAGCCTCCGTAGCGTAGCTCTGAGCAGCTCACGGCTCTGCTCCGCCGTTCTAAAACTAACTTGCACCGACAATTAAAGGTAACGAACCTACTGCTATGACTATAGGGATTATGGCAATGGGCCAATTTGCCAAAATGTTGAACTATCCCTTTAATATATACTGTATATGGACACAAGGACTTCAGCGATAACTGCACGGACTGCAAATGAATTAGTGTTCAATTATATTTCATAAAGATATTAAAAGTGTCCCAAGCAAAGACAGAAACCTTGGTGTCGATCTCTTCAGACTCTTGAATGTAGAAACAACTCATAGAAATTGGTTGGGAAATGTAAATATGCTTCCTGTCCTTACAAACAGCCTCTCTGTTTAATCATCTCTGTTTACAGGCCAATATTGCCCAGTCCCAAAATGGTGTTGATGTTTACATACGGTCCAATCAGCATCACAGCATCTCTGGAAAAAAACAACAACCTCATTATCTCCAATGGTTTGCACCGCACCGCAATGGTTTGCCATTCGGAGGGTGCACCAGCACAGGAAGAGATCTCACTCCAGACTGAACCTCGGCCGTGATAATCAAGACACCGCACTGCAAAAACTCAAATATCTTACCAAGAATATTTGTCTTATTTCTCGTCAAAAGGTCATTTCTAGTCAAAACAAATCTCATTATACTTAAAATAAGAAACATCACATTAAAAAGTAGCTTGTTTTTAGACACTTTTTACTTATTTCAAGCAGATTTTCACTTGAAATAAGTAGAACAATCTGATAGTGGAGCAAGCTTTTCTTTCTTATTAGTTAATATATACTACTTAGTTATTACTTATTTGTTTGAAACAAGTGAAAATTATCTAAAAACAAGTTAATTTTTAGGTGATGAGTCTTATTTTAAGTGGAAAGAGATTAGTTTTGACTAGAAATTAGATATTTTGACAAGAAAAAGGACAATTACGTATTCTTGGAAAGATTTTGAGTTTTTGCAGTGCGAAACACTGAGAATAAGCACAAAATAATGTTAATATGAAAGTGAGCTGGCTACTTCTGTCTGATTTGATCAGCCATGATAAATCACAGCACTCTTACTGAGCTACAGTATATGACAGAGTGTATGTATACTGCATATATTTCTCTATAGGCTCCAGTGTGGCTTGGCAGCTGCAGAACAAAGGCCAGAAGGAGTCTGTCAGAGAGAGAGAGCTGCCTGAGGACAGACTGTACCACAGTGTGTGGGCTTCAAGTTAAACATGCAGAAATGTTGTTTATGAGATGAATAATCTGCATCTTTATTTCAGTCTTTAGCCTCACACACAGTTTCACTCTGGCACCGACTCCTCTCACAACATTCAGCTCTCCGTCTGTACCCGGCTGAATACCTGCTGCGACCGCGTCCAATTCATTTGTCTCTGTGTCTCCGGGGCTGATAAAATAAAACTGACAAGTCTCGTTCCCGTCGTCGAGAAGTGAAGTATAAGCAAAGATATTAATTTCACCCAGAGCTTTTTTGAAATGTTGAAATGTGAGGCGCCGCTTCGACTCGGCGTTCCCTCGGCTCGCCCTCGTCTATCACCTTTTCAAAGTGAAACCTCCTGCCTGCCGTTTAAGAGGAGTTATTCTGATGCAGCCAATTTCACTTGTAAAGAATAAGAGATCTGGCTCCAGAGGTCATTCTGAGTTTTATGAAGCTTCTGTCTCTTCTCTCTTCTGTCTTCTCTCTCACACAATGTCAGCTTCATTTATACATCCATACTGTAGATCTCCAGCTGGGATTACAGCTTTTTTTTTATTTGTATTTCTCAGTCTTTGATCGTGTTTCCAGCAGACTAATGCTGTCTGACGGCAACGCTCTGTCGGGTTTGACAACAAAAGTTAAAGTTGAAGCGATATTAAGATTCATATCAGCTGCAGATCTACAGCTGCATGGGTCAAAACGTCTGATGCTGCACACTGTGGAATTTATATGAGGACGGCAACATTAGCAACACAATATCCAGCACATAAAACAATGCTCTAATAATAATAATGCATTCCCTACACTGTTGTTGCTGCTCTACAGAGTCTGTTCTGGTTTAGTGTAACATCTACAATCAACACTGCTTATTGAGCTTTAATCCTGAATCCACATGTTAATGTTGGTATTTGCCAAATTAATGTCAGAAACTTATTATCTGAGTATTTTTTTTTTACATCAACATAGATGTATTTTCTCTTCTTGTAAAACTATTTTAGACGTTCGATGACTCATCCTGCACTCGAGGGCGTTCCTTAATTTTTTCCATCCAATTAAGATTGTTTCTTGAATTTTTATGTCCCTGAAATATAAATCCTGTCCGGTTGGACACTGGCTACAACCACTGCTCAATGGGCACAACCCTGAGCTACTAGACTGCCGCGTGGTTCTGTGTGTGTTGTGTCCCTCTCTATAGAGAATAAAATCATTGCGCATCATATTGGTCATGTTTTTTGACTCTCCACAGACAGGCCTAAATATTTCTGCAACATAGCAATGGATGATCTGTGACTTGTCTTTCCCTGGGTTCATTTTCTGGGTTCAAAAGCCTGAACTGAAACTTGAAAACTTGAAAACCAGGAACACTTAACAAGACAAAACGAAAACGACAACAAGACAAGGAAAGGGAGATAAGGAGACAAGGTAGAGGAACACAATCAGGGGCGGGGTTGACAATCTAAGCACGAACCACACAAAGGAAGGAGGTCAGGATCTGAACTGAGAGGGAAAAGGTGAGTCCAAAATAAAACAAGTAGAGCATGACAAGACTTGGCATGAGTGACGTTAACTAAACATAAAAAGACACAAAGGAGTCAGACTAAACATGAAACTAAACAAGACATGGAATAAAACATGAAACTCTAAACATGAACATGATTAAAATGAACATTCAGACACAACATTTTGTCACTGAAACTGCAGAGCTGCTTTATTTGCAGAAAATGAAGTGAATTTCCTCCTCGTGTCGCTCACGTGAACGCGACCTCGGGAACGCCGACGTTCGCTTCACAGTGTGTGGGAGTCGGCTTTTGTGTGCGACTCTCTCTTTTCTCTTTTTTTTTGTTCTTCTCTTTGTTTGTTTGCTAATGGATCCATTCAGCCCTGGGATAGACACCACAGAGCTGAAACATCCTGAGCATATTCACGTCTTATCACCACCGCCACTGACTCTTTGCTCAAAAATGTTGGTTTTTTTCCTCCAATGAAAAATGGAAACACATAACAAAACAAACATACAGTATTGCTTTATGCATCTTTATATTAGACGATTAGACGCTTATCAGGCCAACAGTTGGAGCAAACAGCACAGATTCAGACTACGTTTACACGTGCCCGGCTATTTTCATAAACGGATATTTCACCCTCTTGGTTTACAAAAAAAAAACGCATTCACACCACTCCGTTTTCAGAAAAGTTTTCGTTTATACGCTAACCCGGGTATATATGCTGTCAAGAGCAGGCCAAACCTGTACAGGTAGGTAGGTACAGTGTAGCGAGAAGCTCATATACATACATAACATAACATAACATACATCACAGCGGCAACAACCGGTCTGGAGAGCTGCTCGGCCGGCCAACCTCCGTCGTCATCCCGGGGGAGAAAACAATCGCTACTTAACTTACCCGCAGGTTTTTAGAGGTTTACCACCAGCTGGTTAAATTATTTTGAGGAGATAAATGTTGGTCTCATTGATGAAATCTAACAACTGTGGCAGTCGCATTAGTTTGTTTGAATGAAAAGTCAAGCTTCATGTGTGTATTGGACAGAAGAGCAGCGCTGCCTCGGGGCTCTGGATGGACAGAAATCACCCAATTTAACGTTACATCAATAAAAAAATGTTTTACAATGAACACATCAGTCTGCATTACATTTTATTATTATTATTTATTTTATTAAGTTATATAATATGGTTAGGGTACACGGCAAAGATACTCCACTACTCTCTTTGGTTACGGTTAGAGGTCAGGGTCTGACGTCAGCTATACCCAAATCTCCGTTTTTCTCTGTTTACGTGCAGTGTGCAAACAGAGTTTTCCAAAAATCTCCACAGTTTTTAAAAAGCATCGTTTTCAGGGGCGAATTCTCCTTTTGTGTCTAAACAGAGGGTCGGTCTCTACCTGTGAGAGGTAATAATGAGTCTTGATGAATGAAATCAAGCAGCACGTGAACGAGACGTTCAGGGAGCCGGTTTCTGAGTGATCCGAGGTGAAGCCTGTCTGCTTCTCTAACGCAGACACACAAGACGATGAGTTTTACAATTAATGGGCATTATGTGTATGTGTGTGTGTGTGTGTGTGTGTCACATCAGTATTCCCTCCCAGCTCTTGTCAACATTTTTCAGAGCTGGCGTGTCATGCAGTTCGTTGGGAGATACAAGGACGTTGTTCACCTCAACTAAAGAAACTGAGGAAAACTTGGCCGTGAATAAATGAGTGTGTGTGTGTGTGTGTGTGTGTGTGTGTGTGTGTGAGCTGAGAGAGCAGCTTAACGCAGACACGGTGAATTTACATACGCATGAATGTGTCATGCACCGTTGTTAAAAATAAATAAAGCCAATATCCCATCACTTACGGCCTGATATGAACCAGCGATCTGTGACGTAACGCGCTGCATCTTTAATCTATCTTTCCTTCATCGGAGCACAACGACGACGATGATGATGATGATGATGATGATGATGATGTGGGCCTTCACCCCAGCCTGAAGGTTGCACCCTGCAGAGATTGGCAGGTTTTATAATGACTTCCTGCTGATCCCCAAATGAACACAGCCACTGTCTGAGGGAGAGCAAGAGGGATTTGTCATGCATGTAAATCGCCAAATGGAGTAATCCAAGTGGAACGGCAAAACCCCCGGTTAGGGAAACATTAGCCTGATGAAATAGCCCAAGAAAAATAGACAGATTCTATATTCTGTCATGAGTAGGTGTTATTAAATATTTGTGCGTAAGAGTTTAATTTAATTTAGCTCTGGAGAAAGAAGGAAAAAAAAAGAAGATGGCATGGAGTCATAAAATATAGATTGTAGGTTTTGCTACTCACACAAGTTTGACAGTGTGTTACTGTCAGGTTTGTCCAATAGGAAATTACGTGTCTTTTACAATTTGTATGTTTTTTAAATCCCCAGTGTGTAACTTATTTGGCTTTTTATTATCAAAAATCAAATATTGCTTTCATAAACCTGCATACAAATGAAAGCTTTCTCGTACCTTAGAATGAGTTGTTACAAGTCGTTACAAATACATAAGTGGGCGACGCACCGAACCGAGGCGGCCATGTTGCATCGTGACCGTAGGTAACCACGGAAACTGAGCGGAGCTGTGGGCTCGGCCTGTTAAAACTGTCACCACTGTGTAGTGTGAGGAAGGACGGAGGCACTGGTGTTGCATTCAGGTGCAGTCAGGCAGACGGCCGTCGGCAAACCAACCGGATGTCATTTTACTCCACCAGAGAAAGACGGTAAAACAATACCACATCACCATGACAACATATTGTCACGCCTGTAGACGCTTGTTTATCCTGTTACATGCAGCGTCTGTTGTCTGTCTGACGTCTGCCCGATTTCACGTGAATGCAACATCAAGAATACGTTCAGATATGCAACCGTACCGCTTGCTTAGAACCCCGGCTGAGGTGTTACCAAAAAAAAAAAAAGGTATCATGTACTGGCCCTATAGTGGAACATCAAAAAACAAACAAGTAGAGTCAAGTCGAGCCAAGTAGTGGAAAAGGGCCGTAGTACAGCTGTTTCACTTAGAAGTGAAAAAAAAGCATTAGAAGCCTTTATTCTTAAACATAACATTGTTGCTCTCATGTCTGTTGGATTCGTCAGAGGTGAATACACCTTCTCCAGAACAATATTCAATCTCAAATGAGATTGAGGTGCAGACTTTCATGTAGTGTACAATTCATATGGTTATATGACAAGATTATCTGAAATAAATCGACATAGAAATTCTCCAATAAATTAGAGCAAGTACAAGTAAAGATGTTTAAGAGCCAGATCATGATATGACCCGGTATGGTTTGTATTTTACTGGAGAAAATAGAAATGTAAGTGTTGTCAGCACAGAGTGGTGGACGGCTGCCCGGCCTCCTTCTGTAGTGGATTAAAGAGATTATCACCTGTCACTGAGAAACTGAGCAAAGGTGAAAGTGGATCGCTTCAGTATACAATAGAATCTGTTTCCCCTTTCTAGATTGATTTATTATCATTCACTCATTATCAGCGTTTTTTTTCTCACCTATTTCCACAGTTTATGCCTGAATCCCTTTGCATTATATCCCTGCATCCTGAAACAGAGCTCACTGTTGAAATGCACAAAAGGCTCTAATCTAATTATGCCACTATGATACACTGCAAAAACTCTACATCTTTCCAAGAATATTTGTCTTATTTCTTGTCAAAATGTCTCATATAGTCAAAACTAATCTCTTTCCACTTAAAATAAGACCCATCGTCATTTTCACTTGTTTCAAACAAATATTCACTTGAAATAAGTAGAAAAATCTGCAAGTTTTTTGTGCTTGTAAATAAGGAAGAAAAACTTGCTCCACTGTCAGATTTTTCTACTTATTTCAAGTGAAAATCTGCTTGAAATAAGTAAAAAGTGTCTAAAAACAAGCTACTTTTTAATGTGATGAGTCTTATTTTAAGTAAAATGAGATTTGTAAGACAAATGTTGGTAAGATATTTGAATTTTTTTGCAGTGTATGTAGTTTTTAGTTGTTTTGTTTTCTGTTGTAAATGAATGAATAAACACAAAAGTATTTGATTTATGGAAAAAAGAAAAGTTAGACCCTCAGCCCTCGGGATCCGACTCTGCTCTAATTTCTAGTCAAAACTAATCTCTTTCCACTTAAAATAAGACTCATCACCTAAAAATTTACTTGTTCTTAGATCATTTTAATTTGTTTCCAACAAATATTCACTTGAAATAAGTAGAAAAATCTGCCAGTGAAAGCAGGTTTTTTGTGCTTGTAATAAGGAAGAAAAACTTGCTCCACTGTCAGATTTTTCTACTTATTTCAAGTGAAAATCTGCTTGAAAGAAGTAAAAAGTGTCTAAAAACAAGCTACTTTTAATATGATGAGTCTTATTTTAAGTAGAATGAAATTTGTTTTGACTAGAAATAAGACAAATATTGGTAAGATATTTGTATTTTTTGCAGTGTATGTAGTTTTCAGTTGTTTTGTTTTCTGTTGTAAATGAATGAATAAACACAAAAGTATTTGATTTATGAAAAAAAAAAAAGAAAAGTTAGACTTCAATCAGCCCTCGGGATTCGACTCTGCCTTGATCATCGATGCATAAAACAACTGAGCTGCAGACGTCCGCTCTGCCGCTCTGTTTTATTTTTTTTTTCATTTTTTGCATTGCATCTTTGTTTACTCAGGTACTGTGGCCGTGGCTGGCGTCCGTCCATACACAGCGACGGCGTCCTCGGCCTCGGTGCCATGTGCCAACCCACTCACATGTCTGCCAAGTCCGCCCACTCCCACTCCACTGCCCCCTTTATCCACCTGCCACTCTGTGTAGCTCATCAAAGAGAGGAAAAAGCCTTATCTTACCCTCTAACACGGTCTACCTAAATGACATGCCCCAAGCCTCGTGTGTGTGTGTGCATGCGCCTTGGCCCAGTTTCTTTTATAACGTTTGTTTGTGTGTATATGTGTGTGTATGTGTGTGTGTGTGTGTGTGTGCCTAAGTGATTGCTCTCCAGTACCTTGTTTCACCGTTCCCTGAAGTAATAGGAAACTTGGAAACAAACGGATGCTGGACTGATTGCCTCTTCGCTGTCCAACAAAATGCTCCAGGGGTAAATAGGGAATTTTTATTTATTTATTTATTTTTATTTTACTTTTTGATGTGTGTAGTAGCCTTGTTTTCTTCTTCGACTTCCAAAAAAACTTTCTCTCTCTTCTCCTCCAAAGTGCCTTCTTCTCTCAGTCGGCCGCGATATTAGTCATGGCTTTTTACTAAGACATCAAAGGGCTGAAAGTGCTGCATCAGACCCACAGGTATAATGACGAGGAGTATACACCTCCGCTGCGACTGCAAATAGCGGCAAAATGTGATGATAATTGCAGCCAATTACTTTCCTGTTGCCCCCCCACCAACCCCGGTGTTTAGCCAGAGAGCTAAATATACGGGGGCCTCCAGCCGGCGCGGAGCGGTGGAGTTATTTCTCTCTTCTTCACTTCACCGCCATCGAAAGCCGCAGCAGGTTCAAACAAACAAAGACGAGGACGACGTCTCGTTAGCTCCACTGCAAAACTGTGGATGTCATTAATCTTTTTAATGTTTTGTCTTTATGTAAAGCACATTGAGTTGCCTTGGTATGAAATGCGCTATATAAATAAAGATGCCTTGCCTTGCCTTGCCTATTAATCTGAGACTACGTTTACACCTGCCCGGCTATTTTCATAAACTGACATTTCACCCTCTCCGTTTACAAAAAAAACTGTGTGCACACCAGTCCGTTTTCAGAAAAGTTTTCGTTTACATTAACCCATGTAGCCTATATATACCGTCAAGAGCCAAACCTGTAGGTGGCAGTGTAGCGAGAAGCTCAAGCCCACGTTAGAATCCTGCACATGATCCCGCATAGCAACAAAAACAACGTCACTTGCCTTCCTTGTGTGTAAATGTGACCGGGTGAGTCATCTCCCTCCTGGTCACTGCATGGCGCTGTTGTCAGCCTGGCGCAGGTTAATGGGGGGACGGCACTGTTAGGTGATTAAAACAGCTGTGTTGGTCGACATTTTCCCTCTCTGCTTCTGCTGTGCGGTGCGTCCGGTGAGCTGGCCGGCGTGCTTGTTTGTGTCCTCCCGTCGTACCATTAAGGTAGGAATTCTGCGTATTTGCTGGTTTGTGTTTGCTGTTATTGGGCCTGAGGCCTCATCCCTTTGCTCCGTTGCAGTGTTGGAGCAACGGCGAGCTGGTGGAGCGACGCTGTGTGTGTGATTGGGACAGGTGTGTTTGGTCGCTGTTCTCCCTCTCTGCCTCTGCTGTGCGGCGCGTTCGGTGAGCGGGCTGGCGTGCATGCCCGAGTCTCCCCGTCATATCACTAAGGTAAGCATGCCGTGTTAGTTATTGTTTGGTGTTTTACTTTTATTGGCCCTGGGGCTTCATCCTCCCGCTCCGTTGCAGTGCTCGGAGCGGCGGTGAGCCGGAGGGAGCGGGCGGTTCTGGTGGGCGCGTGTTGGGTGCAGTAGAGCTCAGAGGTAGGCTGCTCTAATTGTCTGCTGTTGCAGTTTTACATCATTGCGCTAGTTGTGACACTGTCTCTCTCTTGCTTTACAGCGGGGCGCTGTAACCAGCGGCCCCCACTCTCCTAGTTCTGCACACTATCCTGCGTCCTGGTGTGTTCCGGTCATCGGCCACCATGATGTTTGCTGCTGTTTTGTTTGGCTCGATTACATGGTTTTGATTAAATGATTGTTGTTGCCGACGATAGTGACCTCGGAGATATTTAACAATTTATTTCTTTTTTTCTTGTTTTCCTTTTTCTTTTGTGGGGGGGGGCCGGTTTGATAATTGTTTGTTTTCCTCTAATTTGCATTTGAATATTTTAAGAAGATATTATGTTTAATTTGGTTTTGTATTATAAATAGTATTTAATTGTTTGTGGTGTGTGTGCGAGGTCAGCTAGACTGCGGCCATCTTAATTTTTCCCTCTCTCCCTGTGGACAGGTGCTGTAGTCCAGCGCGGCGGCCCAATCCCTGGTGGTGGCTTCTTCACTCCTCCATTGCGTGTGTGTGCAGTGTCACGGGTGATATTATTTTCTTGGTTTGTTTCTCCTTCTCCTTGGTTTGATTTAGGGTCGCCGTGGCTGGCCCAGCCCTGTCCATTCCCCTTTCTTTGGCCCAGTCTGTTGTGAATGTGAAATATTTTGGCAACTATTGAAGTTTTATCAAAACAATATTGTGACAATAAATTATTATCCTTTTGATACATGAACTCTCCCCTGTGGTGATTCGAGCCTGCGTGACCTTTTTCATTTTTACAAAAATACAGTAACTATTTCCTGGGGCGAAACTCCCCAGGTGGCGTTGTTGGCAACTACTCACCACTCCACCTCGCCACGTTGTCGGCAGGATCACCACATTTAAAGGGGCACCAAATTTTTTGTTGTGTTTGTTTGTTTGTTTTTTTTGCTATTGAGATCGATTTATTTTTATTTTTCATTGATATTATTGTTTCTAGTTACAGAGTCAAAACAGCAGCATCCATCCCAAGAACCAGGCTTCGGTATCGTGAGTATTGGTGCTATTTCACAGCCATCATGGCGGATGAGGTACAGCGACTTAGGGATTTAGTGTCACAGCTAGAGGCAGACAATGAGCAGCTACAGCGGGAGCGCACTGCTTCCCGGGACGTGCCCGGTGGAGCTGTTGCAGGTCCCTCCGGTTCAGCTAGCTATGCCCCATCTAGTGCTGCTACTGTCACGGAGCGGTTGGTTGTGGTTCCCAGAGACCGTAAATGTCCTTTGTTTAATGGGAAGACAGGTGTAGGGATAGCTGAGTGGACAGAGGAGATCGAGGCATGCATGCGGGTTCGCCACCTTTCCGCCGCCGACAAAGCCCTGTTCATTTTTGATCATTTAGATGGGGAAGCCCGAGAGGAGATCCGGTTTAGGCCCAGCACAGAGCGAGGAGATCCAGCTAAGATTTTTGCTATTCTGAGGGAACTGTATGGCTGTGCACAATCTTATGTAACGTTGCAGCAGGCCTTCTTCTCTAGGAAACAACAGGAGGGGGAGACTCTGCAGGAGTATTCCTTGGGCCTGCTGGCTTTAATGGAGCAGGTTGAGCGGTGCGCACCCGACGGGATTCCTAATGCTGGGGATCTTTTGCGTGACCAATTTGTAGAGCATGTTCTTGACAGTTCTCTCCGTCGAACGCTTAAACAGTACGTCCGTAGCAAGCCGACCGCTTCCTTGTTGGACGTACGCGCTGAGGCTATCAGATGGGAAAGGGAGGGCCAATCAAGTGGGTTTAGGGGGCGAAGCCATTCGTTACCATCAGCTTACGGTCTCCAGTATGGGGTGCAAAGCGACTCCCACCCACGTCATCCCGTTGCCCCTCCCAGGTCAGAGATGAGTGATTTAATGGAACTTTTGAAGCGTCAACAGGCCCAACTTGACCAGCTCACGCAGACTGTGGCTGCTCTGCAGGCCCCACGACCACCAGGGAATTTCTTTCGAAATGGTCCTTTAATTTGTCGAAGGTGTCAACAGCCAGGCCACATCGCACGGGAGTGCCGGGGCCCAACCGTACCCCCTCGTGCACGGGCCAACTCTTTTGGTGGTGCAAACCCTCAGGTTACCAGGGCGACCTCCTCGGCTCATCAGCCGGAAAACTGACACCCTCTGAGTCGGCGGGCCTCCGCTCAGATGGGGAAGTCAAGGGCTCACAGGAAGGGTTAGTTGCTGGTTTGATGTCGTCATGTCCAAAAATTGATGTTGTGTTTGGTGGTGTTCATGTCCCTTGTTTGGTCGACACTGGGTCTATGGTGTCCACCATTACTGAGAGCTTCTTTCAACAGCAGTTCTCATCTTGGGACCAGGATCGGCTTCGGTCGTGCAATTGGCTGCAGCTGCGTGCCGCTAACGGGTTAGAAATTCCCTATGTTGGTTACTTAGAGCTTAATGTTTTATTGTGTGGGAAGGTCATTCCTCGCTGTGGGGTGTTAGTCGTCAAGGACCCCCCCGGCACTGTGTCTTCCGTCCCTGGCATCTTGGGGATGAACGTCATTCGCAATTGTTACAGAGAGCTTTTTGGAACTCATGGTTCTTCCTTGTTTGCCTCGCCACCCGTGTCGCACGCTCCAGGTCCAATCTTTGAAGCGCTGCAGCAGTACCATCAGTCTTCAGTCAGCGAGCCAAACCCGTGCACAGGCACTGTGAGGGTCGGGGGTGAGTGGAGGATACGAATACCGGGTGGGGTCCTGAGGCTTGTCGCCAGCACTTGTCCCGAGCAGGCCAGCGATCAGGCTGTGCTTTTCGAACCCTTGGAATCTGGTCTGCCATGTGGCTTGCTTGCTTCTCCCTGTCTTGTTCGTGTCATCCGAGGCACTGCTTACATCCCGGTGATCAATGTGGGGACGACAGATGTTCTTCTGTACCCTCGGACTCGTCTTGGCTCCCTCTGTGGGGCCCAGGTAATCAGTCTACCTCCGGGCGTGACTGAGGTTAAGTCGATCACCGCCAGTGTTTCTGCCCAGGGAGCAACCAGTGTAACACAGGATGAGCTAGCATCTATTGACTTGGCTACATTGTCTGATGAGGACCGGAGGGAGGTGAGATCATTATTGCAGCGGTACCGTTCTGTCTTTTCCACCCACGATGGTGACTTGGGTTGCTCAAATCTCATATCGCATAACATACCACTGCTGGATGATGTGCCAGTCCGGCAGCGTTACCGCCGCATCCCACCCTCTGAGTACGAAGAGGTGAAGTCTCATATCAACCAGCTTCTTGAGACCAAGATCATTAGGGAAAGTTGCAGTCCTTATGCGTCGCCGATTGTTTTGGTCAGAAAGAAGGACGGGAAACTTCGACTGTGTGTAGACTATCGTTTGTTGAACACCAAGACCCGGAAGGATGCGTTCCCTCTCCCTCGCATTGAGGAAAGTTTGGATTCTCTCTGTGGTGCTCGTTGGTTTTCCACGCTAGATCTGGCTAGCGGATACAACCAGGTTCCAGTTGCAGAGGAAGACAAACCCAAAACAGCATTCTGTACACCGTTTGGACTTTTTGAATTTAATCGAATGCCTTTTGGGTTATGTAATGCCCCGAGCACTTTTCAACGATTGATGCAGAGAATGTTCGGGGGTCAGCAAGGTCAGTCTTTGCTTCTTTACTTAGACGACATTATTGTCTTCTCTTCCTCCGTCAGTGAGCACTTACAACGGCTGGAGGCCGTTCTGGGCCGGCTCCAACAAGAAGGCCTGAAAGTTAAGCTGGGGAAATGTGCGTTCTTTCAGCAGCAGGTCAATTATTTGGGGCATGTTATCTCCAGCCAAGGTGTTTCCACCGACCCTGCTAAAATCGAGGCCGTGGCAAAATGGCCACGTCCACGCCAAGTGGCTGAGTTGCGCTCGTTCCTCGGCTTTGCGAGTTACTACAGGCGGTTTGTAGAGGGCTTCGCGAAATTGGCTGCCCCCCTTCACAAGCTGGTGGCGACTCTTGCCGGTACGAAGTCCAGAAGAGGGTCAGGGCAGGCCTTTAGTGATGCTTGGACGTCCCATTGCGAGGAGAGCTTTGAGGCCCTTAAGTCCAGGCTGGTTTCTGCTCCTGTGTTGAGCTATGCAGATTTCTCGCGTCCATTTATCCTGGAGATCGATGCGAGTTATAGTGGTTTGGGAGCTGTCCTTTCCCAGGAGACAGAAAATGGCGTAAGACCACTGGCTTATGCTAGTAGAGGCCTCCGGCCCACGGAGCGCAATATGAGCAATTACAGCTCGATGAAACTAGAGTTCTTGGCACTTAAGTGGGCCATGTCTGAAAAATTCCGTGACTATCTGATGGGGCACAAGTGCATCGTCTTTACAGACAACAACCCACTGAGTCATCTCAATTCGGCCAAGCTTGGGGCGACAGAGCAGCGATGGGCTTCGCAGCTTGCCATCTTTGACTTTGAAATAAAGTATCGTTCGGGTCGCAGTAATAAAAATGCAGACGCGCTCTCCCGGAAGCCTGAGGTTGTATCCAGCGCCATCGGTCAACTCTTGCCTGGTACGCCAGTCCCCAAGGTCCTTCAGGAAGTGTCACGTCCAGCTCCTGGGGCGACGGTGACCCAGTCCATCGTTTCGGCCCTCCCAGGCCAGTCCACTGTCGACATTGGTTCCTTGCAGGAGGCGGATCCGCTCCTGAAGGAGGTCTTGTCTTTCTGGAGGAGGCAAACTCGGCCTTCTGCAGTTGAACGGCGTCAGCTTTCTCCATCAGTCATGGCTGTGTTACGTCAGTGGGACCGTCTGGTTGACCATGAAGGGGTACTGCATCGTCGGATCTTCCTCCCGGAGGGTGGAGAGGGGATTCTTCAGCTCCTCCTCCCAGCAGTTCTCAAAGAGGAAACTTTGAAACAACTTCACGAACAGCATGGTCATCAGGGCGTTGAACGGACCACCGAATTGGTCAGACGTCGTTGTTATTGGCCAGGAATGTTCCTGGACATAAAGAGATGGGTACAGGAATGTGAACGTTGTCAAGTTGCAAAAGACTCTGGCTCGGTGCCACATAGCTTTATGGGCCATTTGTTGGCCTCCCGGCCAAATGAAATTGTGGCTGTGGATTTTACACTGCTTGAGCCTTCCCGAAGTGGTTTTGAAAATGTTCTTGTCATGACTGATGTCTTTAGTAAATTTTCTGTAGCTGTCCCCACCCGGGATCAGCGGGCTTGTACCGTTGCTCGTGTTTTGTTACATGAATGGTTCTACCGGTACGGGGTTCCGAGTCGCATCCACTCAGATCAAGGTCGTTGCTTTGAGAGTCTGTTGATCAAACAACTTTGCTGCTTGTATGGTGTTAATAAATCCCGCACCACTCCATACCACCCTGCCGGGAATGGGCAGTGCGAACGGTTCAACAGAACTCTCCACAATCTTCTTCGCACCCTGCCAGTTTCACAGAAACAGGACTGGGCTTCTTGTTTGCCACAGCTGCTTTTCAGTTATAACAGCACACCACATCAGGTTACTGGCGAGTCCCCCTTTTTCCTGATGTGTGGGCGGGAGCCACAGCTTCCCATCGATTTCCTTCTTGGTCGAGTTAAGGACCCGGTCCCAGGCGAGGTACAGGATTGGATCATTGAGCATCAAGCGAGACTTGAGGTAGCATTTGAGGGTGCTAAGGAGCGGCTGTTGGCTGCTGCAGGCCGCCGAAAGGAGAGGCATGACCAGAGAGTCAGAGAGGTGCCTTTTCAGGTTGGTCAGTTGGTATATGTGCGGGACCTTGGTGTCAGAGGTCGGCACAAGATTCAGGATGTCTGGAGCTCTTTGGTCTATCAAGTAGTGAAAGCTCCAGGTCAGGGTGCAGTGTACACTATCGCTCCTGTGGAGGCTTTGCATCAAGAGCGGACAGTACACCGTGACATGTTGAAGGCTGTCGTCAGGCCCGAGCCCCTTACTCCACCCCCGGAGGAGCAACCTCCCCCAGCTGTGCTGGAAGCTGACAGCGACTCTTCTGTTGATGATCTTTACTTGCTGGTTCCAGAAACCTCATTGCCCCGCACCCTAGTGGTGCCAAGCTCGGTTGGCTCCTCACGCCAACTTCGGAGAGACCACCTAGGAGGTGGGTCCAGCCCCGGCGCTGCTCCACAGCCGGGAGGTTCTGTACCAGCTCCGTCGCACCCTCCCAGGGATCCACCCTGTTCCAGTCAGCAGGCTCCACGTCGTACACCTCGTTTAACAGCTGGTCTGCACTCAAATGTCTATCATCTCCCACGCTCCATCGGTCAGGTAGATGGTGCTACCAATGCGCAGCCCGTACTTACCGCTCAGTCTGCTCACTTTAGGCCTTGGAGTTGAGGTTTCACGGTGGTTCATCGTCGGGACGCCGATGCAAGAAAGGTGGGGTAGATGTGACCGGGTGAGTCATCTCCCTCCTGGTCACTGCATGGCGCTGTTGTCAGCCTGGCGCAGGTTAATGGGGGGACGGCAGTGTTAGGTGATTAAAACAGCTGTGTTGGTCGACATTTTCCCTCTCTGCTTCTGCTGTGCGGTGCGTCCGGTGAGCTGGCCGGCGTGCTTGTTTGTGTCCTCCCGTCGTACCATTAAGGTAGGAATTCTGCGTATTTGCTGGTTTGTGTTTGCTGTTATTGGGCCTGAGGCCTCATCCCTTTGCTCCGTTGCAGTGTTGGAGCAACGGCGAGCTGGTGGAGCGACGCTGTGTGTGTGATTGGGACAGGTGTGTTTGGTCGCTGTTCTCCCTCTCTGCCTCTGCTGTGCGGCGCGTTCGGTGAGCGGGCTGGCGTGCATGCCCGAGTCTCCCCGTCATATCACTAAGGTAAGCATGCCGTGTTAGTTATTGTTTGGTGTTTTACTTTTATTGGCCCTGGGGCTTCATCCTCCCGCTCCGTTGCAGTGCTCGGAGCGGCGGTGAGCCGGAGGGAGCGGGCGGTTCTGGTGGGCGCGTGTTGGGTGCAGTAGAGCTCAGAGGTAGGCTGCTCTAATTGTCTGCTGTTGCAGTTTTACATCATTGCGCTAGTTGTGACACTGTCTCTCTCTTGCTTTACAGCGGGGCGCTGTAACCAGCGGCCCCCACTCTCCTAGTTCTGCACACTATCCTGCGTCCTGGTGTGTTCCGGTCATCGGCCACCATGATGTTTGCTGCTGTTTTGTTTGGCTCGATTACATGGTTTTGATTAAATGATTGTTGTTGCCGACGATAGTGACCTCGGAGATATTTAACAATTTATTTCTTTTTTTCTTGTTTTCCTTTTTCTTTTGTGGGGGGGGGCGGGTTTGATAATTGTTTGTTTTCCTCTAATTTGCATTTGAATATTTTAAGAAGATATTATGTTTAATTTGGTTTTGTATTATAAATAGTATTTAATTGTTTGTGGTGTGTGTGCGAGGTCAGCTAGACTGCGGCCATCTTAATTTTTCCCTCTCTCCCTGTGGACAGGTGCTGTAGTCCAGCGCGGCGGCCCAATCCCTGGTGGTGGCTTCTTCACTCCTCCATTGCGTGTGTGTGCAGTGTCACGGGTGATATTATTTTCTTGGTTTGTTTCTCCTTCTCCTTGGTTTGATTTAGGGTCGCCGTGGCTGGCCCAGCCCTGTCCATTCCCCTTTCTTTGGCCCAGTCTGTTGTGAATGTGAAATATTTTGGCAACTATTGAAGTTTTATCAAAACAATATTGTGACAATAAATTATTATCCTTTTGATACATGAACTCTCCCCTGTGGTGATTCGAGCCTGCGTGACCTTTTTCATTTTTACAAAAATACAGTAACTATTTCCTGGGGCGAAACTCCCCAGGTGGCGTTGTTGGCAACTACTCACCACTCCACCTCGCCACATAAAGTTTTAATATTTTTTCATGCAAGAAAGTAACTGTTTAGGTCCCAAATATACGGCCAGTTTATCCAAATGACGGTAGTTTAGAAGTTTGCTCCGATGTTTTTCGGAGAAGTGAAGCTCCACAACGGCCGCACCATCACAGAGGCAGCAGCCGGTCTGCAGAGCTGGTCGGCCGGCCAACCTTCGTCATCATCTCAGGGGAAAAAACGATCGCTAATTGACTTCCCCGCAGGTTTTTAGAGGTTTACCACTGGCTGGTTAAATTATTTTTAGGAGATAAATGTTGGTCTCATTGATGAAATCTAACACCTGTATCAGTCGCATTAGTTTGTTTGAATGAAAAGTGAAGCTTCATGTGTGTATTGGACAGAAGAGCAGCGCTGCCTCGGGGCTCTGTATGGACAGAAATCACCACATTTAACGTTACATCAATAAATAAATGTTTTACAATGAACACATCAGTCTGCATTACATTTTACTATTATTATTTGTTCATTTATTTATCTTATTAAGTTATATAACATGGTTACGGCACACGGCAAAGATACTTCACTACTCTAAACCGTCTGACGTCGGCTACCCAAATCTCTGTTTTTCTCTGTTTACATGCAAACGTGCAAACAGAGTTTCCCAAAATCTCCACTCTGGCCAGAGTTTTTAAAAAGCATCGTTTTCAGGGGCAAATTCTCCTTTTGTGTCTAAACGAAGGGTCCAAACGATGGTTAATGTCTCCGTTTTTAAAAATAACAAACAGGGCCTGAGACGCTGTGAGAGGAGAGGAGTGAGAGAAATGCATCTCCTTCAGAAAACGTGATTGAGTTCAACAGTAATTTCCACTGTGACATCCCCAGGGTCTAAGGTGTAAGGACCAGTGTGTGTTTGTGTTGCAGGTTCCTGGTTGGTTGGGTGGGAGGCAGCTGCCACTGTCCTCCACAGATTATATAAGAGCTGGCCATGCTGGCTCTCAGGAGGCTCCTTCCTCCTCCTCCTCCTCCTCCTCCTTCTTCTGTTGGAGGTTTGATTTTCTCTCCAGTTCATTTAGTATTTCGTTAGTCTGGTTAGATCCCAGCCCCCGCCCTCGACAGCCCTCGTTGTTGAAACAGACATTTTTGCCAGGGGAGACACTACAGGTGAATAGGGTAAAAAAACAGGTATCACCATGAAACTTCCCAAGTTTTGTCAAGTTGTACTGTATGTTTAAATATGTAAATAAGGCAGTATCTAATCAAATATGCGCTAATTTGCATATATTTCCAGAACAGAAATATGAACGATGGATAAAGCTACTTTCAAAATTCTTGTTTTATTTTGTTGACATACTAGAGTCAGAAGTTTTTACAGAGGAGGATTTTGGATATCTCTTTTTATCACTCTGTAAATGAGAACATACTGTGACCAACCCTAAAGAGTTTTTAGTAATAAAATGTTGTATAAATGAGGCTGTGAATGATATATCAACAATCCCCTCTGTAAAAACCTTCAAGATATAGAAAGGGATCAAAGTGGAAGGTTTGGTGTCTGTAAGTGCTGCTGAAGTGGAGATTTCTAGCTCAGAGTCTGAGTCTGAAAAACTCTTTCTCAGAAAACGGCCTTTAAAAACTTGGACTGTAAAATTACAGAGATTGTTAATGTAAATCCTACTTTAACGACTGGTTGCGGATACGGAGGAAATGACCATTTTTGGGGCCACATCATTGTTCAGGAGAGAGAGAGCTTTACAATGATACCTGACATGACATGGGTCAGACAACAGGCACTGCACAGTATGTCACAGTAGCTGTTAACTTTTGGTGAATTTAGGAGAAATTTACAGACAAAAGAAGACATGTTAAGGAAGAAAAATAGCCCTCAATCTCAAAATTGATGAAAAAACAGTGTTTTTGCCTGTTAGTGTCTGGCCTTAGGAACAAATTTCTGTCAAATAAAATTCCCTCATCTCAGTTATTTCCATGTGTGTCTGTTATTTTCTGTCTTAGAGGCTGTAACACTTTATAGTAAGATTCTTCAAATATACACACGACGCAACTAAATACAGAATAAATGAGTGGATTACAAACAGCGGACAACAAAAGGAAAGTGTTGCTATGGGGACACAATAAAGTGATGAACCCAGCTGGGGTCGGTACTGGTTGTTATTCAGCGCTGTGCAACGTTTAAAGTCGTGACAACAGCCTCTAAACAGTGGCGCTAAAGCAGTTTGTATTTCTCTCAGCTCTTCACTTAGTAGGCCTATGTCTTTCTGTTTTGTTCAGTTTGACCTTGTTATCTGTATAGAAATGACAGCCCAAAATTGTGCAGCGAGCCATCTGGAAAAGAAGTTGTGTGCTGATTAGAGGAGGAAGCTAAACTCTCCCTGTGAGTGTTACATTAACAGTGAAGCATTAATGTGCAGCTGAAGTGGAGCTACAGTAACTTTAACTATTCTATATTAAAATTCATATTCCCACTTGACAGGAGCCACTGCAGCACTGTAGGTTACAACCCGTTTCTAAACTAACTCTAACTAACTCTAAAATATTCCAAAGTCTCTAGAATTTTCCTAAAAAGCCAAAATATAGACTTAAACAACAGAAGTCCTGCTTCATTAGCACCAATGTGTTTTATCCAAGCCAATGACAGACTGCAGATGAAGTTGGGTGTGGAGCTGTGGATTGGCATAAAAACTTAATGTTGTGTAATTTTACAAACTGCAACGAATAAACTACAGACTCTTAACTTTAAAGGGGACATATCATATTATGGAAATATCACTTTTTGAAGGCTCTTTAACATATATTTGGGTGTTTGTCTTGCCTTCCGGCCCCTAAAATGGGAGAATTGACAAAAAACAAGGTTAAAATCCATGTGGTTTTATGAGCTGTTCCCTCAGTTGTCTTCCAGTGATGTACTGTAACTAGTTTTTGAATTTGCATAATACCGCCCCTACCTGATACCGGTAGAAGGGGCGGGGCAAGCAGTGGCGAAAGGGACAACGAGGAGTTTCTCCGTCGGCAGAATGAAAAATTCCGCGACAATAAAAAAGTCTCATATTAATGTGGATGAATCTACGTTACCACTTGTTAATGGTCCATTTTCTATAAATATATCATTTTGTCTCTATGGTTATTTTGTTATTATTAGTGGTGGTGGAAATGCTGGGCGAGCCGACCAGCGTTTCTTTACTTTCGGTTTCGTGGCGAGTCATGAGAATAACGCCGCCGAATCTCCGTTTATGGTCGGAACTACGACGGTATGTGATCGTCTTCCAACCTCTGACTTTAATTCTTGATGAATGAAAACATGAGTCTGTCTTGTGCCGGTCAAAGAATTTCACGGTGCGGAGGCTCATAAATGTAGTGTGAAAACACTTCACTTTTACAAAACTCCTCGTTGTCCCTTTAAAGGGACAGGCGCTGAAACCATTTCTGAACTGTTTTGAGAGGATGAAAAGACACAGACATGTCTTTAAGACACCTGACAACTATTTTAATTTGTGGAAAAGGGGGGCGTAATATGTCTCCTTTAAAATCAAACCCAAACCTGTGCCTTTTTCCTGCTTAATGTGTCTGTATAGAATTACAACAGAGCGCTGGTGGTGTCATGTTGGTGCATCTGTAACCAGATCTCAGAACAATCAGTGAAGCCGCTGACGTAGGAACAACCACCACCACCACTCTGCAAGGACGTAGGTGGCACCGGTGACTCCAATTCGGGGCACAATAAAAGAACAATTTGGAAACACAAACGTGTGCTCCCAGGTTATTGATTTCATAATTAGTTTCTGCGATGGCTCCCCGGTGACGTGAGGACGGGGGGGTAACCGTGGATACGTGCAGCCGGTCTGCAGCTCTGTAGCTCTGCAGTAGAGAGACATCAGCTGCTGCGCTGTGACAGGCCGGGTTATTAAACTGCCTCACGTAGGTTTTATAAAATGTCCTATAAAACCACCAACAACCTTTCAAAGAGCCTTTTTCATATTTTGCAAAGAGTCATTTAATCAGGTTTAATGGAGGAATAGTGGTGTAAAGGGCGTGGGGAATATCCACCGTGGCTCATTTTCAATAAAGTCAGCAGCAAGAGGTAAAGTGTGAGGATGAGCAGTGGAGCTGCATGACTGAAACACTATTGGAGATTGACTGAATTCAGTCCTGTCACCACGATTCCTTTATCTGCAGCCTCAGAAAACACGGAGAGAGAGAAGAGACACAACGGACGTATTATTCACTTTTCTGAACAGCACTATCAAGCAAAATGCACGCACTAGTTTTCCTGAGGCAGGATTTTTCATCTCCGACTTCTTTCCCCCCGACAATCTTGGCATTGCTTATTATGTTTTAATGGGATAAAACCATTAATGTTTCATGGCAGTAACTAATCCCTGATTCTCATGAATTAGTTAGCTGTGCAGTTTTGCTTTCTGGCGCTCAAAGTTTCTATTTTTTTTTTGTACTTTTTATTTTTTCATAGGAGTCTGAGTTGCAGCTTTATAACACTCAACAAGGAACATCTGTGGCCCCAGGAGGTTATTTGACAACTACGTCTAATGAGTTCTTCTCACTCACTCTCACTTGAAGACCATGTGCAGTAGAAGTCGTGTCGTGCAACATCCAAGGAAAAAGAAGAAAAAAATAAGTCATTAATGTGCATCTTACCGCTGGAGTGCAGTTTTGTTGTTTGTATTGAAAGCATCCTCAGACTCAGCCTCGGCGAGATTTTGACAGCGTTTGCAGCAGCGCAGCAAAACACGGCTTCTCATTTGCAAATTGCAAGGTGTGCAACTCTCTTCTCAGAAGGTACGATTAGATATGCATGAGATGGAAAATGATGCTTGTTAGCTTTGATAGTCTGACCATTTGAACTTGTAACTCAAACTCAAAGCTTTTCTCCCCCGACTGCAAAAAAAAAAAAAGATAGGACGGAGCATCGTATAGAAGATCGACAGCAGGACACGACCCAACATGGCCTCTGATCATGTTCAAGTGACAAGGTCTTCTACAGTGGTGTAGTGGGGATTTTTTTACTGGGTGAACGCCATCGGAATACAAAATATGTGACGCCATTGAAATAAATATGTGACGCCATTGAAATACCATCCACTGCCACACGGGAGTTTAGTGTGACTGAACAAGACTGTAATGTTTAATTGTTATCTAGCCTAATGCCACTGTCACAATCATTCACTCCAAAGTGTTGAAAGTCCAAGACAAAGTTTTATTATCTCCAGACCAGGGGTGTCAAACTCAAATACTATAGCTACAAGTCCAGGGCCGGACTAGTTGTTTATTGATTAACCTTGACTTTTTTGCACATATTGAACCTAAAACTAACAAAGCCTGTAAGTTAACAACATCAAAATTAAATACATTTTAAAAATCAGTTGCATTCGTTTCTAATGGCTCTATCTGCAGCTTTCCATATAGTCATTTCTAGGGGGGGAAACCCATTTCTTTTCCGCTGTTTTGACACCCCTCCCCCTCCGCCTGGCCATGTGGATTTGTTTACAACGAAGCCGGTGAAAAATCAATAGGGAGCGGTGAATAACATTACGATGTTACGACGTGTCCATCATAAAAGAATGCGGGTTACGGAGTGTGTTTGTGTCGCGGTGCCGCAGAGAGGAGAGCTGGGACACCGGGGCGGCGACCGAGTTACTACACTGATGTTACAAGGTTGGTTTTTAGGGCTGGGCCGATATGCTTTTGTGCCGATTCGATTCTCTAACGATTTTTGGGTCCCGATTCGATTTAAATTGCGATTCTGATTAAACAAGTAGCCTATTGCGATTCGATTTTACCAAGTATTGCGATTTTATATTTCAATTACTGTGATTTTCTGTCCTTAAACAAGAGCAGGTTGAACCAAACACTTGACAATACATCATAAGTCATATTTCCAAAATATAATACACACATCACATCAGTTTGTCTGTTGTGTTTGTTTGTTCACATAGATATCTGTGAACAAACGAACACAACAGGCCGGTATGACTTTTTTTTTTTTTTTTTTAATCGAAAAAAAATCGATTTTCTCGATTTTCTCGTTTCTCGATTTTTAAAAATCGATTCTCATATGAGAATCGATTTTTAAAAATCACCAGAAAAAAATCGCGATTAATATAAAAATCGATTTTTTGGCCCAGCCCTATTGGTTTTCAGCCGTGAAACACCAGGTGAAGGCAGAGAGCCTCCATTGTCACGTCGTTAACGATCACAATTACTCCGGAGCTTTTTAATTAAGGTAAAAACGTAGCATAGCCAAGGGAAAATCCTGCTTAGTTCCACTTTAGAAAAAAAAAAAACAAAGACTGGGGGGACAGCACACCCTCGTGTCCAACGACCACTACACCACTGGTCTTCTATAGGTTAATGGCTGTGGTGATTATGACGGGAGCAGAGGTGGCAGGTTAGATCAGTTGGACTTCATCCTTTCAGTCTTTTTCTCTTTTACAAAATTGAACTCTTGGAGATGAAGATTGAATCCTCCCTCCCTCCTCCCTCGTTGCGTCAAAGTTAATTTTTCCAGTCTTGGAAAGGCATCATTGTTCATTGTTCCTCTTTTACAGCCGATTGAAGGTAAACACACACACACACACACACACACACACACACACACACACACACACACACACACACACACACACACACACACACACACACACACACAACGACTTCAATTCTCACCAAATGTCAGGAACCAGTGTGAGTGTTTGCTGCCTCTCAGGCGGTAATGAGCTCAGCTACAGAGCGGCGCACCTCCAGGAAGTGAGGTGGAAAACTAGAAAACTCACCTCGACATGTAACACAAATGTGAAATGTGTTTGAAATGGGTTTTCACAGCTCTCTTTAGGATTGAAAGGACAAAAGAGACTGCTTGGCCTTGGTTTGATCATAGGTCTGGCTCAAGTGGTCCTCGATTGACAAACATGTCGGCCCCCATTCAAGTTAGATTTCAATGTATCCACATGGATTTATGCATTGATTCTTAAGAAAATCTGACTTGAGTCCTACTATTATCCCAAACTTTGTTGAAACAGTTACTTTGACCCCAAACACCATGCTTCCTTATTCTAAATACACATTTTATCCAAAACCTTTAACTTTACAGTTGCTTTTTGTTAGTTCTGGTGTTGCTACGTAGCCTTTAGCATTTAGCCTATAGTCGATTAATAGTCTTGGTAACAATTCATCAAACCACTGTCATATTTACAAGAAAAAAGGTTATGATGCAGAGCTGCAGCAGGGGTACAGCAGTGACTCGGTATCGGAAAACGACAAGACAGTCCGACCACAGTCAGGGCTAACGTAGCCAATGTTATCTGGCCCTCTGCGTTGTGTTTCGGTACGCACTGCCACAGGTGGGATTCGAACCCTTGTCTCGACGATGCAAACCGTTGTGCTAAGAGGTCAATGACCGCTTAACGGTCAGGTTTTGCACCCGGACGCTCTGTTACACTAGCTGGTTAGCATGCTAGCAAGTTCAATAGCAGAAAAGAAGAAGACGTTTCCTTCCACTGCTGGACACAGCTCTTAGAGTGGCGGTAAGTAGCTAAACACCCGCTAAATGCGCTAGCACCAGCTAGCTACTCGACTCAACCGTTTTTTTTTTTTTTTTCCACCTGGGATAGTAGCTACCTGGTACCTGGTACTTTTTTTTGTAACGTCACAGACCAGGTTCCAAGTGAGCCGGCCACTGATTGGCCAGAGAGTCCGTCGACAAGAGGATCCAAAAAGAGAGCTAGATGGAGCGATTGTAGCAGCCGTGCTATTACAACCCCGTCCACTTTGAGGAAGAACTGAATTACTCTGTTGTAATGGAAAATGACCAAAACCAAGCCAAGTCGAGGGCGCATGACGTCTGTCCGACTCCGACTTCCCATTTCTCCGACCGTACATTTCTTTATTTTTGCATCCATTACTCCGACCTCCCATTTCTCCAACTTAAGTAACCCTAACGCTTACCCAAAACCTAACCGTAACACTGTAGGATAACTCAGATTAATGGATAGTCGGAGAAATGAGCGGTCGGACTGACGTATGCTCGCCCCAAGTCGAGTGGAAAAGGGCCATAATGCTAATGTTAGCTGTGTAGCATCAGCCACAGCTTTAAAGAGGAAACAAACTGGGAGCAGCGTAGTGATCAGAAAACATTTCTATGATGGTCCAGTTTTTATTCCTTCTTTGCAGCCAGCGGCCTCACCGCTCTTCATCTCTCTGTCTACAGACCTGAGTCTCATTGATCTGCTCTCTCCTTCCTTCCTCTGTAGCTACACAGTCTCTTCTTTATCTCAGCTGCTCCTCACATCTTTCTTGTGCTCGTCGTCTCGCTGCAACCAAGTGGACAGCCACCTGCTGCCAGCTGCTGCTGCTACGACCGGGGGACACGACAACAACATTTTGTTAATAATAATAATAATAATGGATTACATTTATATAGCGCTTTTCTACCGTTACCCGATACCCAAAGCGCGTACAGAAACCATTATTCATTCATACACATTCACACCGGTGGTGGTAAACTACGTGTGTAGCCACAGTTGCCCTGGGGCAGACTGACGGAAGCGTGGCTGCCATTTCGCGCCAAACGGCCCCTCCGACCACCACCATGATCATTCATACGCATTCACACGAGGCAAGTTGGGTTAGGTGTCTTGCCCAAGGACACTACGACAGAGACTGGGAGAGAGCGGGATTCGAACCGCCAACCCTCTGATTATTGGACGACCCGCTCTACCGCCTGAGCCACTGCCGCCCCTGTTGTTCCTCGTCCTCATCTGGATGAGAGCGACGCGCCGGCCTGTGGTGCTGCTGTCACTCACGTTCCTGTGTTGTTGTGTTTTGTTCCACAGATGCTGCACGAGGACGAGAGAGAGAGGGAGCGTCTGAAGAGTTGTGTGTTTGTGTGTTTGTGCAGCCAGAGGCGTCTCTGAAGACGTCCTGCCGTGAAGTGGCCCAGCGTGGTTGTGTGTGATACTTTAACAGGACAGCGTGTCTGCCATGTTTGATCAGATTTTACGGCTCTTTTTAGGAGCAGATCTCCCGCGGCTGACGACGACGACGTGACAAAGCAACAAACAAAGCTCGGGTCCCGGGCTCCAGCCAGAGTCCTGCACGGGTCCCATTTTGGAAACCTGCGCCCGCTCCACCCGTAGGTTTTTAAGCCCGTGTCCCGACTCGTCACCTGTGATTATTTCTGACTTATTACAAGAAGACTCTCTGCACTCCTCCCGTTAGCAACGCCAGCCCATAATAGCCCTGCCCAGAGATTTACAACATACAGTGTTGTGAACAGACCCAAAGAAACGGCCTATTTTCGTGGCCTAAAAGAGGTTTTACGTGAAAAAAAAACACAGTTCCATTGTTCGCTATAATATAATTTTTTCCAGCCCTTCAAAGTGCAGGAAAAACACAGTTTTTATTTGGACCTAACCAACTGCTGATCGGCGGGCGCTAACCCTGGGCGGAGGGATACGTGAGTTGGTTAGGTCCAAATAAAAACTGTGTTTCAACGGGAGAGTTTTAACAGCTGACGGTGTTAGCTTAGCTACCGCCGTTAGCTTAGCTACCGTTAGCTGTCCCTGTCAGCTGCAGCCACTGATGCTTTCTAGACACCGTGTTCCCCCTACAACACATAGCAACACAAAACACACACACAGAAATAGTGATGTTTCTTCAATCATTTCAGATTTGTCTAAACGGTGATAGGGCATGAAAAATATGATATATAGCTAAACTCTCATTCGTTACTATTGATCTAATTCAAATTACGTGCTGGTTTTCTACCCAGAAGTAGAATGTAAACAACAAGGAGATTCTGTCTATAGTGGAAGGATGTGAGTGTGATGGAGCTCAGCGTGCACCTCGCCACTCGCCATCTGCTCCCTCTCTCTCTCCCTTCGCCTGACAACCAAGAGTTATGTTTACATAAAAAGCGACCGCGACTCCTCCTCTAAACGGCTCCATGTTAACACAACATTGGCAGCGTGTCAGACACACAATGCATCTCTGCATGAATGTCAGCGAGCAAACAATGTGACTTTATCACATCGTGCACCGTGCAGCCTATATGATTACTCATCTGTGCAGAGATTAAACATGCAGAGAAGATATACAGGAACCAAACAGGTTTTGTATTAGTATTCAGACTCTGCACTTATCCTTTGCTGTGTGTGGATGTGTGTGGGTCCTTTATCATCCATCCACTGACATTAGGTTCTCTTCTCTTGCAATGATAGCTGATTCCAGGAAAAGGGAAACAAAATATATATTATTGATCTGAGAGGCTCCAGGTGAAAGTCTCTCTCCTCGGAACGATCCATCTCTGTAATTCAAACCAACTCTGATTGATTTTCAGATCCATCAACAACAGAGCATGATGAGGAATGACAAATCAAAAAGCTTTTGATGCCGTTACGTAAGACAATTGAAGCCAGTTTTGACATCAGTGATTTCACAGGGCATTATTTATTGCACTGCTGTGTAATAGTACACTGGGGTGATAAAATGTCACATAAAAAAAAAAAAAGAATTCATTGTAGCTCAAAGAAAAGAGATGCTGATGCCTCTAAACTGCCCCGACTGCATAAAAAAAACCAAAAACACCACAGCAACTTAAAATATGCTGCAGCTTTAAATAGTTTTGTTGCCTTTTTCCACTTTAGCTGATGTTGTTTTTACTCCGGGACAAAGTCGTCACGGAAACGGCTGATGTTGGCAGTGGAGTGGTTGATGAGTGAGTCAACTTCCTGATCCCCGTTTTGGATCATTCGGTTCTATCAGGGCCTGACAGCCGTCCTGCAGAGGCAGGTGCTTTATGTTCCCGGACAATTCAATCCGCTGATTAATTGCCCCCTCCTCCTCCTCCTCCTCCTCCCCCCACCCCACCACCCGTCCTCAGGGTAAAGGCCCCCGGGAAGCCAAGTACAAGGCCTGCAGAAATGTATCAAACCACATTAAAGGGATAGTTCATCCAAAATTGAAATTTCAGGGGGTCTCGGCGTAGCAGTGCATGTCCACATAACGGTTGCAAATGGATACCAACTGTCTTCGTACCAAAAAGACACACCAAAAAACATCCAAATACCTCCATGCTGCTCGTATGTAATGTCCGTCTTGTATTGAAGCCCCGAAATGCGAAATTGTCCCGAAAAAAATTAAATAAGTCTATATTTCAATCTTGTTTTGTAGCAGAAGCTTCTCAAAGCTCCTCTTCCTGGTTCGTTAAATTTGGACGAACTGGGAAGAGGAGCTTCCGCTACAAACAAGCTTGAAATATAGACTTATTTAAACTTTTTTATAATTTTTTTCGGGACAATTTCGCATTTCGGGGCTTCAATACAAGACCAACTGTCTTGTTACGAAGACAGTTGGTATCCATTTGCAACCGTCATATGGACATGCACTGCTACGTCGAGACCCCCTGTAACTCAGAGAAGCCACGGAGGACTCTGAAACTTCTCCCAGCCCTTAGTCCACATGAGGGGGAGGAGATCATGAGTGAAATTTCAATTTTGGGTGAACTATCCCTTTAACATCTTCTGACACTGGCACTGACTGGCGGTTTTGAAGTTGACATAAGTGTCTTCTTCTTCTTTTCTTGTGCTAAATCCTCGGGGTTCCCCTTTTTAAAATATCGCTCAGGAAGCAGATTATTATTCTGCCGTAAACATGTTGTTTTTCTGTCTTTGAAGTGCATGTTAGAGATATTTTCACATCCCAAACATGCAAAATGCAAATGCTCCACTGCAGGAACGCAGGAGTCGTTGGAATTCATTTGAATAACGTCTTTGATAATGTCTAGGAATGAAAAAAATAAAACCTCCCGCCGAGATTGAAGAAGGAAAACCCAAGTGAGGGCAATTTTTATTCATCGTATTTGGAAAATAAATAGCTTTATCTCATCATCATTATAATAATAATAATACCCACAATGCATCTTTAGACAGTAGCACAGATATTATCAACAGGAAATTAGCTAAAGTCATATTCAAAAACAGTTGGTTCTTCAGGGTCTTTCTGCATTTTTGCGAGGGCTCATGTGGAAAAACTGCACCGGCAGAACGTGGCTATGAAGAGCAGAGCTGTGGACGGCAAATAGAGATCTGTGTTTGTTGTTGTAGTTGTTGTAGTTTTGGCAAAGTGGGCATGGACATTGCAATTAGGAGAAATGCATTACACAAACAAGACAATGCTGCATGAACAGTTGTAAGTGTGTGTGTAAGTGTGTGTGTTTTGTCCCCCCTGGTTGCACATTTATCACAGTGTTCATTTTGAAAAAGCCGAGGGATCAAAGATGTCACATGAAAAAGAAGACAAAAGCTCCGCTCAGAAAGGTTACCGCTGACATGTCATGCATAAATGATGGGGGAGTGTGACGGATGGAGGCAATAAACGCGTCGACTCGATGGCTTGCTTCCTAAAAATTATCGCCTTGTTCATTATTAGTCTGTCGGCACTGTGATCGTTAGTGAATCCGTAATAAACTTCTCAAAACACATCTCGCCGATTTTGGATTTTGTGAGTGCTCGGAGAAAAAAGGGGGTCACACACAAACATCATCGGTGTAAGGATTGTCATCTTAGAAAAAACATTACATACAAATATACAAAGAGCCTCCCTGAAAAAAAACAAAAAAAAACCATACATATTACAAGTCGATCCGGGTAAAAAAAAAAACCCCGTCCCTGCTGGAAAAACACGTCGTCAGAAAAATAGAAGTAGAGAGATAACGAGGACGAACAAACACATCATCCTGCTGCTTGGTGCTGTGTGTTCGGTGTGTGACCTCTGGAGGCCACCGTCCTCGTTCGTCTTTGTGCTTTCGTTAAAGTCTGTGCATCTTCATCATCTTCATCATCATTAACAACAGCCCTCTTTGTAAACAGCCCCCCCTCCCCCCTCTCCCCCCCCTCCACCAACACTCTGCTACAGTCCAACCAGCGTCCGAGCCGTCGGGGAGAGAGAGATTTAATCCCACAGATTGAACCAAGTTTCTGGGTGAAACACTTCACATTACATGGACGAGGGGGGAGGAGAGGAGAGGGGGGGCCTGAGTCGGGGGGTGGGGGGGTAATACCGGTGAAGGGCAAAGAGAGTAAAGAGAGAGGAATGTGTTACTGTTAAAGGGATAGTTCAACATTGTGCCACAAATTGGCCCCATTGCCATAATCCCTATAGTCATAGCAGTAGGTTCGTTACCTTTAATTGTCGGTGCAAGCTGTTTTTAGAACGGCGGAGCAGAGCCGTGAGCTGCTCAGAGCTACGCTACGGAGGCTCATTATGGGATTTCTTGGTTTCCCTTTTTCATCAAACTCATCAAATACACAATCCAACAACTCCACAACGCTCTGGTGGACAAGTTGTGAGCTGCACATTCACCACGCTATGAGATAATAACACAACGTTACCACACAGAGTTGTTTTTAGGGCTGACCCGATTATCATATTTTGATAATCGAAGCTTCGCGGACATAAAATCGATCTTAATCGTAGCAGAAATAATGAAAGTAATGGCAAACAAACACTGCATATCTCCAAAATCAGGCAGGTTTCCAGGATGCCAAGTAGCTACTCATTGTAATGTAACAAGTGCCGATGAGAACCGGTGTCAAAAAGGAAAAAAGGAAGAAAAAAAAACAATCGATCACAGACTTCATGATCGATTTTCCATGGCAACGAACGAAGCTTCGAAGCTTCGATTTTTTTGGGTCAGCCCTAGTTGTTTTAGGGGGAAATACAGAGACTGCTTGATGAAAAACTGTCCCTGATGGGAACACACAACAACTTGCATTTTGGAGTTGTTGGATTGTGTATTTGATGAGTTTGATGAGGGAAACCAAGAAATCCCATAATGAGCCTCTGTAGCGTAGCTCTGAGCAGCTCACGACTCTGCTCCGCCGTTCTAAAAACATCTTGCACCGACAATTAAAGGTAACGAACCTACTGCTATGACTATAGGGATTATGACAATGGGGCCAATTTGTGCCAAAATGTTGATGATGATGAACTATCCCTTTATTATTATTAAGTGCTGCTGCAGAAAAACGGCGTTCTTTTAAAAGCCGAGGCGGCGGCGGCGGCGGCTGCGTTGCCAGTCACACCAGAGAGGTGATGAACGTGAACGTGTTGTTGTTGCTGTCGCTGACAAAGTTGATCTGGCACTGCTCCAGCCGGGCGATGTCCCCGAGGTCCAGCTCCGACAGCAGCTGAGTCGGCTCCGTGTTCGTCGTCAAAACCTTCACACAACGCTCCTCTACCTCCTCCTCTACCTCCTCCTCCTCCTCTGATTCCTCCGATTCCTCCGACTCCTGCTGCTTCTCATCTCTGCTGTCCTCCTCTTCTTCCTCTTCCTCCTCCTCCTCCTCCTCCTCCTCGGTAATGGAGCAGAGGCGTGTAGCGGCGCTGCTCCCGGGGTTCTCGGCCGGCGGTCTGTAGTGACACTGCCCGTTCAGCAGCCTCCTCAGCGGCATCAGCGGCACGGCCTCGTCCCCGAGCAGCTGCTGCTGGCAGTGCCGGAAGTCGCTCTGCCGCTTCAGCCGCTTGAACTCGCTGAAGGCCGACGTGGCGTTGCGGTCCAGGCTGCGCGCCACGGCCTGCGCCTTCTCCGCCTTGCCCACGAGCACGGCGTGGCACCGCAGCACCACCGCCATGTTCTTCACCTGGTGCCGGTAGATCCAGGCCAGGATCTTGGGCCGGCTCGGGTCGGCGGCGCAGTACGTGATCCGGTTCAGCGAGTAGAGGTGGACCGGCGGTTTGTTGTTCTTCCCGGATTTGTCGGCGCTCATGCGGATGCCCTGCGGCCCGACCGTCAGCCTCATCTTCACGCTCTGCTCGCCGTAGCTGCTCCGCGCCCAGATCTTGGCCACGGCGTCCCGCGTGCAGCCGTCGCCCTTCGCCGTGATGGTGACCACGCTGCCCAGGTAGCGCACGCTGTACACCGGCTCCTCCTTGTTGAGCTCCACCTTCTGCCGCTTGGTGTGGAAGATGCTGCCCACCCAGGGGAAGGGGCAGTCGGGCAGCAGGTCGGGGCAGGAGCGCAGCAGCGAGGAGAGGATGGAGTGGTAGGTCAGCCCCGACCCGAGGCTCTTGGCTTTACTCTTGGCTTCATCTTCCACCAGGACAAACTTATTCCGTCTCCAAGGCAGCATGGTGAGCCCCCTTCTGCCTTCTGCCGCTGCGTTATATATATTCGCGTCTTGTCAGGCTCAGGCAACAAAAAAAAAAGAAAGAAAGAAAGAAAAAAAAGTAGAAATCCTGTGTGATGATTGTGTGCGTGAAAGAGAGAAAAAGACAGAGAGAGACGGAGCGGAGAGAAGCTGCTTTGCGAAGCGCTGAGGAGAGACTGAGAGCTGCGAGCCTCAGCCAGTCTGTTCCCCTCGCTCTCGCTCCTCCTTCCTCTCCTCCTCCTCCTCCTCCTCCTCCTCCTCCTTCTCCTCTGTTGTCTGCATCATGCAGCGCTGGGAAGTGCGGGAGACTTCGCCCGGCGCTCCGGCACTAACTCTCTCTCCCTTCCCTCCCTCTCTGCTTCGTTGTTTTGCTTCCAAATGGCTCCGTACCAAAGCATTATTTATCTGTCCGAGCGACGTTGCACTGAGGTTTCTCTGTATTTATGCTTCTGGTTGAAGCTGAGGGAGAGGGAGCATCGCCGAGTCATCCCCCAGTCTGCAGACATATGTGACCGCTTCATAACTCTGGTGTAAAAAGTCATTCAAGTTCAGACGGTGTCGTTAATTCTGCTTGTTTAGAGCTGTATTTAAATGAGTGTGACGGCAGAATAAGAATAGTGTCCTTTAATTATTGCTGTGAAAGGTTTGTTTACATCAGAGGAAACAGACCAGATTTCCATAGATATCAAACTCTCAGGTAAATAAACTCTATAATCTCTTTCGTTGTTGTGGTTTGACCGCTGACAGCCACCATACATCACATCGAGACTTCTTCACCGTCATAACATACGACTCCATCGATCTGAACCATCACTCACATGAAGTGGAAGCACGGTGGATAATCTGGTTTTTACCAAACGAAAGGAAACAGAATGCATTACAGTATGTACATAGTACTACATTATATAGACACTGTCTCTGTACTGTAGTGTTTAATTATTTAAATTCTCTTACTAACCCTGGGCTAATGTCCTAAATAAATCCTTAGAAAAATAAATCTCATTTTACATTAGGCTACTACATAATAATAAAAATTAAATAACTTGAAGAAAGAACAAGATATTGGAATTAGGAATAGTTTATATGCTCAAACAGCTCTGTATGTGTTTGTTTAGTTTGTAATGATTATAAATTGAGGATGGCTGACTGCAGGTAAACATGTCGTCCTAATGGACCGAGGAGCTCCACTCACTATTTCATTGTCTGACAACGGAAACAGAAGAATATGTAAATGAGAGCAGCTTCAGTAGAAACATAGGTGTATTAAAAAAAAAAACACTTTATATTTGAGCACAGAGACTGAGACAGGGGTAAACAAATAAATGCAGGATAGGCAGAATGCAAATAGCCCACGATGCAGACCTGATGTCTTGTTATTAAAAGAAACCATAACCATAACTCCCTGGACTTAAATAAAAACATGCTTCAGCTGCTACAGGTATTGAATTAAAGGAATCAATACGCTATGCTATAGTCTCATAGTGATTTTATTCTATTTTACAGTTTTATACTCTTTCTTGTTGTTATCTTTCTCCTATTTCTATCCTGCATTTTATTCTATTCTATTTTATAAAACTGTATTGTTGTTAAAAGTTGTTATTTATTTTCTATTGCTATATTTTATTTTTTGGTTGTTTTTAATCTTCGTGCATTAGTCTCCATGCTTTTTCTTGTTTTACCTCCTATTGTTCAATCAAAATCTAAAGCACTTTGAACGGCATCTATTTGCTTTAAAAGGTGCTATATAGATAACATTTGATTGATTGAATACTGCAGGACAACGCTAGTGGCAGAAACATTGACTAAAATAAAATATGCTTTATAGTTTGATAAAAAATCAAAGTGAAATCTCTTTGTTCGCTGTTCAGTCGTTTCATGATGAAAACATTCTTTCTAGGTGAGTTTCTGTGATGCACAGTTGTTGGAACATGAATAAAAGAACACGGCTGAACATCTGTCTCATATCACACCGTGTCCAAACACCTGTGAGACCGGCCCCGACACGTGATAAACGCTGGCAGATAAAAAGGAAGCTGCTTTTTTCTTTCTTTTCTCTCTCTTTCTCTCTCTCGGTGTGAAGGCCTGTGCTGAAATGAATCAGAAATAAGTCTCATCTGTGCCTGTCTGCACCGGGCAGCTTGGACCGAGCTAGAGATGGCGGAGGAAGTTCTGTGTCAAGGTTACTGTGGCAACACTGGAAAAAAAATAAATGTCTCATTTCTTCACCCCCGGTGTGTGTGTGTGTGTGTGTGTGTGCTGTGAATCAAAGAGAAGAGAAGCTTGACTAGAAAAGGGAAATTGATTTGCTTTGGGAGGAAGGAAATATCTCATATGAAGATGTGATTTATTCCGATTACATAATACGGAGCGCAGAAATATTCCCATCTATTCTTATTCTTATCTATTATCTAACGACCTCTGTCTGAAATCTCAGCTCTCGTTGACTCAGGGTTCACACACTGCAAAGAGATTCTTCTGTAAACCAGACACAGACACATAATGTGGCTTCAATTGTAGAGTTGGGAATAGTTTGGGCCGTCGCCATAAAGGAGACAGTAGATCGAATCTCCTTGTTGTTTACATTCTACTTCCGGGTAGAAAACCAGCACGTAACTTGAATGAGATCAATAGTAACGAACGAGAGTTTAGCTATATCTCATATTTTTCACGCCCTATCACCGTTTAGACAAATCTGAAATGATTGAAGAAACATTACTATTTCTGTGTGTGTGTGTTTTGTGTTGCTATGTGTTGTATTTATTCAGTTTGGGGGGATCACAGTGTCTAGAAAGCATCAGTGGCTGCAGCTGACAGGGACAGCTAACGCTAAGCTAACGGCAGCAGCTAAGCTAACGGTAGCTAAGCTAACGGCAGCAGCTAAGCTAACGGCAGCAGCTAAGCTAACGGTAGCTAAGCTAACAGTAGCTAAGCTAACGGCGGTAGCTAAGCTAACAGCAGGACGTCAGCTGTTAAAACCCTCCCGTTGTGGGACACGACATGAAACTACTCCAGTTAGCTCAGTCATGTTGGAACTCAGATATCCGCTGGAGAAAATATTTTTTCATGGACCGTTTATTGAGTCACTGAGTTATTAAAGTTAAACAGGTAGCTAACCGTTAGCCCGGCTAATCTATGATAATCATGACTAATTACAAAAACGTGCACATGTAAATAGTAATGTTTGTCCAATCATTGGTTTTATAAACTTTACAAACATCAGATTAGTGTAAACGGTGATATAGTGACATGAAAAATGAGATATAGCGAAACTCTCGTCCGTCACTATTGTTCTCATGCTGGTTTTCTACCCGGAAGTAGTTGTAAACAACAAGGAGATTCGTTCTATACTCTGGAGACACGGTGAAGAGGCTTCTGCTCTGAGTCTAGTTACATGTTTAGTGAATAAAGAGCGGGGGCTATACGATCTGATCCAGGATCCCTAAACTGATTTAAAGGCCTTATACAAACATCTGTGGTTCCCATAAATCACCTTGACTACCAGATAGCTCATGACTCACCACGGGAGATTTAACGCGCACGCTGATACGCTCAATTGCGGAAGAAAAAAATCCATCATGGTTTGGCCTTTACAGGAGAAGTGGATGTGCGTATTCAGTATTGACTCACCTGCCATCTCAGATAGCGTCCTGTGAAAGGGTTGTTTGATGAAATTAGGAACTGGTCTGGACTCTCATGTGTTACGTGTCCGGTCTCATTTTATCTCCAGTCTAGCGGTTTTACTCTCCCCGCTTGTTTGAGATCTAAAGTGGTGTGAAAGTGTGCGTAAGGACTGGTTGTAACCGAGGCTTAAAAGCAACATCATGTAATTATCTGACAGACAAGAGTGTGGTGCATTTTAATAAAGATGTTCGGGGGTCAGGGTGAATGTTAGAGGAAGAAAGAAATCTTGCAAACGCACTTAACAACATCGTGGTCTACAGATAAAACATAACAAACTGCAGGCTCCTGTCTGAGGTTTTGGGATAGTTCTGGCTCCTGTTCATTAGCTTTTTTTGCCCTGAAACTAATGTCAAGTTAAATCATTCAGCAAATCATCAGTGCTTCACCGTGTACTCATCTGAGAGAGAGGGTGGGGGGGGGATAAAAAGAAACTAGACTAAGGGTTTATTCAGACCTGGTTTTGAAGCAGTTGCTTACGAAACAGGGAGCGTTCAACCCCAAAGATCGGTTTGTATGGACATGGGATAAAACAGCTCACTTCCATTCGAGTCCTGGAGCGATTTGTTAGTGTTATCAACTCAGCTACCGACACAACTGACTCAACAAAAGAAACTAAACTCCTTGAAAAAAAGTTGGGAAACGTTATTTCAGTCAAACATTTACCCTATTTAAAGGGACAACGAGGAGTTTGCATTTGGTTATTAAAGAGTCTCATGTGGATGAATCTACGTTTCCACTTGTTAATGGCTCCATTTTAGATAAAATATATTGTTTTGTCTTTATAGTTATTTTGTTATTATTATTTAGTGTTAGACTCGCCCAGCATTTCCTACTTTGGTTTCACGGACGCTGCCCGGCGGGTCATGGGAATAACGCCGCCGGATCGCAATTTATGGTCGGAACTACGACTTTCATTCTTGATCAATGAAAACATTCTTGGCAAATGTTTTCGCTTTTGTCTGTCTTGTGCCGGTCCAAGAATTTCACCGTGCGCGCAGAGGCTCATGGGAAATGTAGTGTGAAAACACTTCTCTTTCCAAAACTCCTCGTTGTCCCTTTAAAAATACCAATTGGTGTTTTATTTTATATCGTTGGAAAGCCTGATTAGTCACCTTTACAATAAGGTACAACTTGTAAGGATTGTGCATCTGTGGAATGAGCAACACAGCTGGCATTGTTACCATGTGAACACACACCATAATCCATTAATTTACAGGCTGTTAATTATGTGATAATGTCAAGAAATAGCCAAGAAATAACAATTATGTCAAAAATAGCCTAGAAATAACAGTCAATTTCATAGTAATGTTATCTTATCTAAAAGATTACACATGAATTTCACGCTTTGAATTTTTTGGGAAAGGCCTGACTGTTATTTCTAGGCTATTTCTAGACATTATGACGCAATTAATTGTTATTTCTTGGCAATTTCTTGACATTAACATGTAATTAACGGCCTGTAAATTAAAGGGTTACCGAAAAATACAATTTGAATTGTATCGTTTTAGCCCCGTGAATCGGAACAAAGCAAACGAGCCACATGTCTGAATCCACCTCCAGTCGTATGTGAGCCATGTGATAGTCATAATGCTAATGTCAGCATGCTAACATAATGAACGTCTCAACCCTAATTTCAAGGGGATCAATCCTGTGAAAAGTCCAGAGGATCAATCGATATCCGAGGGATTCATTCTCTGCAAGGAACAAAATTTGGTTTCAATCCATGACTCGGAGCAATCCATTCAATAATTGTTACGATAAAATGGATCGACAAAAATGTCCGACCTCATGCTGTCTGTGAAGGAAACTACATGTGAAACTCTGACCTACTATCGACCCGAATCGAATCAAAGTCAATTGATGACCAGAGTCAGTGGGATTTATCCTCCAGGGACCGTGAACGTCTGTGCGTCACAATCCACCAGATAACTCTCAGTTCATTCACCGTTTCTTAGAAATCCGTTGCCTGCTCTGCTCTGACTTCAGATTTGTCTTCATTTCCTGAAACTGTAACTTCATCTCTCCCTCCTCTCTCTTCCTTGAACATACACATCTGTTATCGACTCGCACAAGCAACCCAGGGCGCCCAACGGTACAACAGCAATCCAATTACTTTTATCTAAGTGACACCCTCCCCACTCCTTCCTTCTCTCACTTCCCAAATTCTTCTTCCTTATCCTTATTTTTCTTCCCATGGCTCTGGGAGACAGCCCTTCATCCAGCAGCAAATGCTACATATTTTCTGTCTAAGGAAGGCAGCCCTAATTGAATTGGGGCTCTCTCTTCATCATGCTACACTTACCCAGCGTGGTGTAATCAATGAGACGGGGGCCGAGCTGGCAGAGAGAGGGGGCCCCGGCTCTTAGACGGCTGATTTATGGTCGCACATGGCAGGTCGGCAGCGAGTCGGTCAGGCACGCTGTGAAGAGAGGGAATGATGACGGAAAGAGCTGCTCCGCTCGTCACGCATCAGACTCGCTGCTGCCACAGATAACAAGTCTGTAACCGGTCAAACAAATAAAAGAGACAAGTCGTCCAAAACGACAACGAGGCATAATGCCTAGATTAGAACATTTCAGAGAGCTGCAGTAGTCACAAAAAAGAGAAGGGGTTGGGAATCAATATCATCTAATTCCCGTGCTATAGATTCCCATAGGCTTGGCTGAATACATAATGAAGTTGAAGTGACTCGTAGTGTAATGAGCAGGGAGAGTTGCAGGACATTAGATACGCGAGACTCATTCCTTCATTCCTTCCTTCCTTCCTTCCTTCCTTCCTTCCTTCCTTCCTTCCTTCCTTCCAGGACCGATGCGTTCACAGGAGACCTGCGGTTCAACCTCCTCTCGTTTACCCCGGAGCTTCACCACGGGGACACGCTGCTGCACCGAGAGCGATTTATTAGTCTGCATGTAAGGTCAAATAAATAAAAAAAAGACAATTAGCCAAATGAAATTAGAAATAAGAGCCAATTAGTGCATGGTAATGTGAATTAGTATTAGCTAAAGCCTTCAATCAGAGTGCTGATTTGACACGCTTAGAGAAAGGAATAATTAAGCGTGGATGTTTGTTTGCTTTCCTGCCAATCGACACCTCACACCGACTGTAGCTTTGCATAAAGATAACAACAGCTGGTTAGATGGTCATTTCTCATTTTATAATCTGCACAATAGCTGATTTACAGGGTCACTGGAAGTCACTGTGCTCAGTAAATAATGTTTTTTAAATGCTTCAGCATCCGTCTCTGCTGTTTTTACAGCACATTTGGGATCAATGCTCAAATAGCAACATTTATTACTTTCCATGATACTGCTTCATCATGTGGTACAGGCAGCCTATAGCCTAAGTGTTATATTTATAAAGATCTGACAGAAGCGCCACAATAACGTCTGTGCCAAGTGTAGCATCATTACACAGCAGAGCTCATGTTGAGTGATGCCAGCTGATCCAATATCTCAAGGAATTGAGAATTTCTCAAATAATTTGCTTTTCAGCAAGAGAAAAAGGCAACTGTTTACTAGAGTATCAAAAAAAAAACTCTTTGTCATTGTTGCTTAAAGGGATAGTAGCATTTTTTTTAAAGTGGGGTTGTATGATCTACAAATAGCCCCTAAGTACTTTAATTGCAGTAAAAGACTCTCTGCACTCCTCCCGTTAGCAACGCCAGCCCATAATAGCCCTGCCTAGACATTACATTGTTGTGAACAGACCCAAAGAAACGGCCTATTTTCACGGCCTAAAAGAGGTTTTACCTGAAAAAAAATACACAGTTCCATTGTTCGCTATAATATAATTTTTTCCAGCCCCTCAAAGTGCAGGAAAAACACAGTTTTTATTTGGACCTAACCAACTGCTGATCGGTGGGCGCTAACCCTGGGCGGAGGGATACGTGAGTTGGTTAGGTCCAAATAAAAACTGTGTTTTTCCTGCACTTTGAATCTCTCTCTGGGCAGGGCTATTATGGGCTGGCGTTGCTAATGGGAGGAGTGCAGAGAGTCTTCTACTGCAATTAAAGTACTTAGGGGCTATTTGTAGATCATATAACCCCACTTAAAAAAATGCTATTATCCCTTTAATAAAGTTAAAATAGTTCAAAAGTACAGTAGAGCTTGATGTTGTATATGCGCTAAACAATAGTATTAAGTCATAATAACATATAGAAGTTAAAGGAAGTGCTGCAACTTGGAGACAGTTGGCGACAACTGACCTGAGTCCTTCAAACAATTACACAGATATAGAAAGCCTTAGCATTAATAGCATTAGCTGTTTACATTCAAGTCTTTGCAAGAGCCACAGTAAGACAATGTTGCGAGGTGATAATAATCCCTCTGAGAAGCCTGGGCGCCACAGTGACTCGGTATCGGAAAAAACAAGACAGTCCAACAGGCTGCAGCTAGCAGGTTAGCATGCTAACTTCAGTACGAGTGACCAAGAGAGACGTACTGGAGATCTGGACACAGCTCGAGTTGATGCTTCTGCGTCAGCTCCATGCCGTAATCATGCTGCATTCAAAACAACTCAGAAGTCGGAAAAAAACAAGCTCCGAGTCGTTGTCGAACTAGGAAATTACAGGTCGGAAACTCGGGTATCATTTCAGAGCTCCGATTTTCTGACTTGACATCACAACAACATCAAAACATGGCGACCTTCGTCTTAAACTGCAAGACTTTAAAAAAATTTAAGTTATTTGTTGTGGGTTTTAATGCATATTTTTTGTGTATTAGCTATTGCAGTATATATGAAATATGTTTATATTAAGCTGTGATTATTGTGAGAAATTGTGGTCCTCGTATGTAACGGAAATAACCAGCTAGAGGCTGTAATATGCACTCACCTGCGGCGTCTCCTCATTTGCTGCTGCATTTATTTTTCGTATTCAACAATGAGCCACAATATGCCAAACATCCATGTTTTTTTCTTCTGAACGCAATGATGTTTGTTGAGGAGTGTGACCTCTGATGCTGCAGGGCTTCGGTCAGAAAGCACACGAGACATCAATGGAGTCTACGATGTTCACTGTAGAACTGCAGCAATTCGTTCTGGTACAATGCAATGCAGTTTCTGTAAATATACAAAAGAAATAAAGGACTGAATTATCACAGTGTACTGCTTTAAATATATGCAATTGAATACATGTAGTGGTATGAGGCACCACTGTTAGATTGAACACAGGGTTCTGCTACACCGACACTCCTTTTTAGCTTGTAGCCAATCGTTGCTCAAGCCTAGAGTATAAAAGTAGGCCGTGTCCCTCCTCCTGACCTCTCGCTTCCTGCTTCTTCGGCCCGCCCACTGACAGGTCGTTGCATGGCTGCTCCCAGCAGAGCACAGGTAGGCACACTTTAGCGTGCTGTTTGTGTACATTGTGAGCGTTGTTTTAATTTAATTCAAACCGTAACTCCTTAATAGATCCGGCATCTCCGCCGCGGTCGAGGCGACATAATGGGTCGTTAACTGCCGCCGACCGGCGCGTAGGTGAGTCACTGAGAGTTTCTGTTTTTTAATCGCTGTAAGCCAGGTGCTAAGTGTCTTTTCGCTCCTCTCCCTCTAACAGCCGGCCGGTTGTATGGCGCGTGGTGGCCTACTCCCCCCGCCACGCCGACCCTCTTCACCCCTCTCCCTCTTTGGAGGGGACGTTAAGTGACCGGACTGAACCGGGGTTTTTGGACGCTAAAGCTGAGTAAGAAGAGCACTATCCGTCATGGATATTTAGCCACGGCTACATGCTACCGCTGCTTCGCTGCCAGTCTGCTGCTACTATGTTTCTGCCCTCCTTGCTGCTTCGGCTTGGTTTGGGGTCCTGTCGGCCGACTGACCGACTTCCTTCCTGTTACTGACCCTGCTCCCGCTGCTACTGCGCGTGGTGCCGGTTGGTGTGTGTGTGTGTGTGTGTGTTTGGCTGCCGCTCGTGTGCGCTGCTACGGGCTCTACCTGGACTTTCAGCCACTCACCTGGACTGCGTATGTGTGTGTGAATGTGGAGGTAGACAAGGGTTGGTTATATTGTTTTGGTTATGTGTTATGTGATTGATGGTATAATTTCTTCATTTAGTTTTCATTTGGAATTTATTTGTATTAGCTTATCATTGATTTGTTTGGCAGAGCCCTCTTAATTTTGTTTTCCTTTCCCCCTCCTAGAGCTGAAGGCCGACGGTGGTGGTGGTGGTCCTTCTGGGTGGTGGTGATCCCCGTGTGTGTGTGACCCCCGTTCAAGATTTATTTTGTGTGCACATCACGTTTTTGCTGTGTGAGTGGGGTGCTCTCCCTTTTCTTTTGGCATCACCTTCCCCCTTTTGACCCCTCCTCCGGCCGGTAAGCCTCAGCCTGCAATCCCCTTCTCCTGGGCCTCCTGTTTATTAATTTCCTTTTTGCAAACCTTGTCATCAATTTTAAATAAACTTTTGTATGTGATCATTGAACTCCGTCTCCTACCCTCCCTGAGTGAACGAACCTGAGTGTCCTTTGATAGGTGATAGTTGACCTTTAGTACGGGTCCTTGGGCCCTAACCCAAGGTGGCGTTGTTGGCGACAAATTTAGTATATAATATAATAGAAGTTCACCCTCGCATTGCCACATACAGTAGGCTTAACAGCCACTTCACCGTAAATAAAATACATTTATCTCAGTGTCAGTCACTTAATATTCATGAATGTAGCTTTAACTATTAATTATGTAGCATACACATGTAAACCGAAAGTAAATATGAAGGCTAGCAGCCATACAAACTCATTCAAACTCAGTTAGCTTATAGATGCCAACTCGCGATCATGCTAACGGGTGAAAACGGCTTTTAACGAGCGTAAATAAACAGCAGGAGCTACACATCACTATCAGAAGAGGTAAGTCACATGTGCACATTCATTTCACATCACTATGATCACAACTTACATCGTCAGTGACTGCTGTACCACTGTAAACAACAGGTAAATTGGCGAACGTGAGGCAGGAAGTGGAACTGCATAAACTGTCTTCAAAATAAAACACCCACTTTCAAAATAAAAGCATGAATACAAAACCATCTCTAACTTGAAGAATTCTTAAAGAGCAACTAAACCCCTAAACCACTTTTTTCTGCTGAAAACAAATATATTTGGGTATGAAGTAGTGTTGTCGATTGATTCTGGTCCAACTTTTGACATTTTAGTCAAAATATTTCAATTTGGTGTATTTTCCTAGTTAACTGTGCGTTCACACCAAAAGCTTCCAAAGCGCCAAAACGCCGGAAGTCAATTCATTTTCAATGAGAGCCCGGCGACACTGAGCGTCCAAAGCGTCACCAGGCATCGCCGCGCTTACAAAGCGTCCAAAGCTTCACCAGACGAGAAGTTGAGCCCTGGTTAACTTTAGGGTAATTAGCTTTGACGCGGTTCGGCGGCAACCTGTCAGAATAGAGATGTCCGTCGGCTGCCTTTTTTTCTTTTTTTTTGTATCTCGGCTCCCCAATGACCAGCGCGATCGAACTTTGACGTCAGTCACGTGACGATCGGCCGAAGCGGCTGAAAATATTTACCGTTTTGGGAGCTGTCTTGTCTGACGCCCAGCCTCGAGCGTTTTTGACGCTTTGGAAGCTTTTGGTGTGAACGCACAGTAAGAGTGACTGCCCTCTATGGGTTGAAACACGGCTATTACAATCAAATTTTCCTATTGGCTGAGATGGTGGTCAATGACGTTTTGGTGGCCGCTTTCGTCACCGGCCACCAGCTCCCCGGCCAATCAGCACCGGCTGCTGCCTGCCGCTAACGGCTGCTAGGCACTCTAGCTGCTCTGCTGCGGCTAACGGCTGCTAACAGCTGCTAACAGCTGCCTGGATGGGAATCGTTAGCGGCTCTGGGTTTTTAGTGTGGTCATTTGCGAAACTTCGTTTATCTTCTGGTCACAGTGAACAATGGCGATCAAAGTGGAACGGAGCTGATCGATGTTGAACAACATGTTGATTCGTAGATGAAGAAAACTGTAAATCCACTAAATGAGTAGAGAACAGAGGATGACGGGCGAATTTGCCGCACCGGGAAACATAGCTGCCGGAAATGATGTTCTGAATGGACCAATCATAGCCCTTGCATTCTGCGTCGCCACAACGTGAGGTCAGTGACGGCTGGTATCAATGGGCTAGTGGGGCTAAGCCCTCCCTGCATTACACAACAAAAGATGAGAAAAAATATTTTCTAAATAATAGGCTATACAAAAGATTGTTATAAGTTTTAGTGAAATCCGAAGTGGCAACAGTATCAAATAGTTTCAAGAAAACACAGGATATCTCTAAATGGGCTAATTTTATTAAATTTTATTAATTTTCAGCTCTCATTCATTTTCCGACTGTGGATGATTGACAGGTGCCGTGTCCCGCCCTCGCCATTTACCGACTGTTTGGGCTAACTTCATTCAGCCGGGAGCGTGCCTATGTTCCCTCAGCCCTATGTTCCCTCTGGACTCTCTCTACCTATCTGGACTCTGTCTATCTGGCCTGTCTAGCCTCTACCTGGTCTTTTTTACTAAACTTAACCAACTCCTTTCTTCATTGCCTAAACCCAACCAATGGTGGGACCAAAGGGCTGTGGGAATAGGGCCTAATTTTCAGTGACGACAAAAGTTAGAAATGAGGGAACATAGGGCTGAGGGAACATAGGGCTGTGGGAACATAGGGATGACCCCCATTCAGCCCACAGGCCGATCGGTTCTGACCAATCAGCAGCGGGCTGACGCAGGGTCAGTGATTGATTTAGTCAGTAAAACAATGAAGTTTGGAGTTTCCTTGTAGGTCAACTAACTTTAGCTGTGTAGCAATAACTACCTACATCTACAAAAGGCTCCATTAATTTACTTCCCTGGCGGTATAATAAAGGTTTTATACAGTTAATGTCAAGTATCAACATGCTCTTACGTTTATTTTCAACATCTGGCCAACCAGCGATAAATGTACTACGCCGTGCCTGCTGTGTGTCTGAGTGTGTAATGGGATCAGCTTTACACAGGGAACAGAGTTTGTCTGCGTGTCGACGACAGGCAGACGACTTCTCCAGCTTTATCTCAACACGACAAACTCAAACTGTCATCGCTCAGCGCCGCAGCGTTAAGAGGACACACATGACGATGCCGTTCTGCTTCTCGCCTCTTGCACTCCTCCCATAAAGCTGTTCCCTTCATCTGCTTCATCTCTATTTCTGCCTGCCTGCCTGCCTGTCTGGCTTCAGCTCAGATGTGTGTCAGCCTGGCATTTCCAGAAAGAAGTCACGTGACGGGGCAGAGAGAAGAGGAAGGAGGTGGGAGGTAGATGTGGGCACAGGAGGGGGCTCAGCTCTGCACAGTAGGTAGAGACTCTGTCCACAAAACAAGGTGACTAACATCGAATCGAGGGCCCAAGGACATTTATGTTCTTTTGCTGGAGATGAAAACAAGGTCTGCACCTTTTTTTTTTTCCCCAGCAGAAACAAGCCGCAAGTTCTTGTAGGCTCATCATTCACATGTCATGTCAGGTTGATTATGTCAAACAGAATCAGCCAGAGGAGTTTTTTTTTTTTTTTTTTACTGTGGCAGCTACAGTATTCCTCCTACATTATTAAACTTCTCCAGATTTGAAATGATTGGTGAAAGCGCCCGTATCAAAGAAAAGACAGAAATCCAGGTTATGTCTTTTGTCAAAATGTAATATTCTAATGGAAAATCCTGTTCAGCTCAGTAATTCATATGCAACTTACTGAAAGCAGAGTCAATTAAATTCAGCCTTTTGCAAAGAGTGGTCCATGAGGTGACAAGGTAACATAAAACGTTTTAAAATTTACACTGTTTCTAACCGTCACACACACTGTTTTCATGATGACTGACACGTGATACGTCATGTTTGCAAAAATGAAACTCTGAGAAGTAACAATGGAACCATACAGTATCAACATTTAACCCTTTAATTTACAGGCCACTAAAATTACGTGATAATGTCGAGAAATAGCCTAGAAACAACGATCAATTTCATAGTAATGTCATGTTTATCATAAAAGCAAAAGACTAAACTTTTCATGCTTTGAATTTTTTGGGAAAGGCCAGAATTTTTCTCCACCAAGTCCGTTATTTCTGGACTATTTCTAGACATTATGACACAATTACTTGTTATTTCTTGGCTGTTTCTTGACATTATCACATAATTAGCGGCCCGTAAATTAAAGGGTTACCGTTACTATTTGCAGCACTGGTCATTTCAATTTTTATCGTTTACTGTATATTTACCACTCTCTGCAAATGATAGATTTTGAAAATAAAAAGGGACTGTGGGAGCTAACTACGGGAGCCTTGTTAGCTCAAACTTGTGTGGCCGCGTTCATATCATCAACAAATGGAAGCTCCCTTTTAGTGCAACTGTGCAACTCTAGCAATGACCTAGCTGGGTTGAGATTTGTGGAGTCTTGAATTTAGCATATTATGGGTTAAAGGGTAATTTCTGTTTTTTACAATCTGGACCTTATTTCTAGCATAAAATCCGATCATTTCCTCCCCCAGATATTTTTCATGGGTTAAAGGGTAATTTCTATTTTTTACAATCAAGCCTTATTTCTGGCATAAAATACGATCATTTAGGCAACTTACCCAGATAACTTTGGTGTCATTACAAGTGGTTGTGATTAAATGAGCTCCAGCCGAGAGCCGCGTATATCCGTATAATGGAGTCTACAGGGCAGCAGAATGCAGCCTCTAAATAACACATTATCTGCAGAGAAACCCCTTCATTTCACCAATATTTAGTTCTGATAGGCTAGTGCTATTCCCCTCTGAGTCCGGGGTTAGCTGTTATCAACATCCGGGGTCTGTAGGTTGACCTACTGACCTCTGACCTGGATGGTGTCATCTCTGAGCGCTGGCCCTTTAAGTCTTCCTTGGTCTGAAAAAGTTTGAGAAGCACGACTTTAAATCAACACTGAGTTTATTTTGTTTTTTTGTTTAGTTTATAGTTTATTAGTTTAATAAGGGACAATGTGCAATTACATTAATCATTTAAAGGAAAAAATGAAAAGATGGTTGCACCAGATTTAGCTCCCAGCTAATTTCCATCTGTAGTCCCTACACATTTTTTTCCCACTGTCATACTACTTCTAAGATTGATAGACACTAAAGCACACAATTAGATTACACAACCTTGACTGGCTGTTACACTATACCTGTCTCTGCTCTTGATGATGAAGTATTCATGTCATGCTGCTGTGCGCCATTATGTCACAATTACATGGTGAGCATACTAATCTGTCATTCCTCCAAGGGATTCATTTGTTTAGAAAAAAAGCAAGAAATTATTCAAAAAAAAAAAAAAAAAAACCCATAACCTTTAATAATGAAGAATGTTATCACAAGCCCCAGTGCTAATCCTCCAATTAAAGTGGTTTTATATGATATCAAATGTGTCTTTTGTGCTGCTTCTTAAAGGGAATAGCTTATTTTGAGTTAAATGCTTATTTGCATTCTCTGCTCGGATGAGATGAAAAGATTGATAACACGTGTCTCGTGTGTGTAAATGGATCTCAGGACGTGATAAGCCTGCTGAAGGTGAAGAGAAAACATGATATTAGTCTCACCAATAACCAGTCTGTGCAAATGAAAAGACAAATTAAATATTTTAAGAGAAGAGGGGAAAAGTCTAAGTCTAAAGCCTCATCCAGACTCTCTGCAGCTTCAGCTTGTCAGTGACTTTCTTACAGTATGTGGGAGGTTTTTCATCCTCACTCAGTGAACTCAGTCCTCCAGAGTGATGTCCTTGTATATTTAAGTGGATGTCTGAGTTTGAGAGAAGCTGCAATTTTGTCCACTTTTTCTTTTCTTTTTATTTTTTTTATTTTTCATCTCTTAAATTACAGGAGCTGGTCTCTAATGGACAATAACAGTAGAGTAGAGACAGTACCACTACCACTACACCTGTAGCCGACTTTGAAAGGGTTTTCCTGTCTTGATTTTTTTTTTCAATACCTCTCAGAACAATGAGTTATACACAGAAGCATAGTTAATATTTTAAATACAAAAATATGCACATACTGAACATTGTATTGACATTAATTTTGCATCATATTTGATTTTACTGTACTTGCTTTTCATCCCTCATGTTGACATTCAAATCCCGCGCATCTCCTGCAGCCACTGGGGGCTACTGCTACAACAAGGATAAAAACAGAGATCACATTGATTTTTCCCAACAACTTTTTCATGTGGCGGCTTCAGGACACTTGGGTCAGTAGGACGAGCAATATGGAGGAAATCGTCCGGAAGATGAAAAATAAAATAAAAAACTAGGAAAAAATCCACACAATAACAGTAGTGCCCGGGTTTCGCCCGCTGGTCCCAACAGTGCCCGGTGCGATTAGCCTCGTAAACCAGCCGCTCCCGGAAATACATTTCATTTCATTTCTGAGGGAGAGTCTGGCCTCATCCCCGCTGTAAGCGTTTGGCCTGAAACCCTCAGAAGGCCGAGCCAATCAGCGTCGCCGCTGTGATTGACACAGCACGTTGGCCAATCAGGGACCGACTGGTGCAAAGCCCCGTCACTACACCAACTTGCTGATTGGCTGAATGGGGTTGTCTGTCAACGCTACTACTCCCGCCCAGCTCCCGCCCACCCCAGACGCTTAGAGGGGGGATGAGGCCAGACTCTCCCGAGAAATGAAATGAAATGCATTTCCACGAGAGGCTGGTTTACGAGGCTACGGTGCGATGGCCCGTGGCCCTAATAACGATAAAGACAAAACCATAGATTTATCTAAAATGGACCATTAACAAGTGGTAACGTGGATTCATCCACATTAATATGAGACTCCTTTATAACCAAATACAAACTCCTCGTTGTCCCTTTAAAATACATAAATAATGAGCTAAACGTCAGTAAAAGGTGCATTACAACTTATTTAAAAGACAAACAGCAGCAGGTACAAAACTGTTTGTGCCAGAGCGGAGATTGGTGACCGGTCTTAGCTAACCGACTCGGACAGGGATGGACTGGACTTCTCTTCTCTTCTCTTCTCCACCTGCATGAGCGATCTAGTTTTAATGAAGTAGGGACACGTTTTAAATCCACAGTGGCTCTGCTCGCCTTGCACAGACACTGTTAGACGCTGTTATCGACTGAAACTGGCTGCTGGTTATTTGCTGTTTGCAGACAGACAGTTCACTTGGTGGTAATTTGCTCTCAACGCTGCGCAGCACCGGTGTTTCTAATGGATTGCAATGGGAGGAAGGCTGAACAAAAGGCTCAGAGATGGTTTGGGAAACACATAAACCAACACAACCTGTCAACTGGATGTGTCCCTTGTTTTGTTTTGTTTTTTCTTTTTTTTTCCTCTTTTAATTTATCAAAAATAAAACATTCATTCACTTTCCTCAATCTGTAAAGCACACCCACCCAGACTGTGATAAATTGCCTCTTTGCCTGACACAGCGAGCAGATTCAGCGTTAACAGTGCATGACGTCTGGAGTAAAAAACGTCTCTGTTCAGACCATTGTTTGCCTGTTGTGCGCTCGGCTGTGAAATACAACATGATGCAATGAGAATATGCAAAGATGCAATATAGTATAAAAGGCAAAGTCAGTTATTTAGCTGAAATATGGTTCTTGTCAGATATAAGGAGGAACCTATTAAACAAAATGCTTAGCCAGTCCCCTGCACCCTGAGTTGTAAATCTCCTCACACGTTGCCCGATAACAACCACACTCTCTCTCTCTCTCTCTCTCTCTCTCTCTCTGTCTGTAAATGGACCCAAAGTCACGGCAGACGTTGGAAACATCCCATAATACCAATGCATGAAGCAGAATCTGTATTCAGCTGGAGATGATCTGGGTTAACTCGGGGCAGGACAGTCTTCCTGACCTCCATCTGGCCCCGTGAGCAGCAGCTCCCTGACATTTTTATGGATTGGATTCTTCTTTATTATTAAAGGGATAGTTCACCCAAAATTGAAATTTCTACTCATTATCTACTCACCCTCATGTCGACTAAGGGCTGGGAGAAGTTTCAGAGTCCTCCGTGGCTTCTCTGAGTTACAGGGGGTCTCGGCGTAGCAGTGCATGTCCATATAACGGTTGCAAATGGATACCAACTGTCTTCGTAACAAAAAGACACACCAAAAAACATCCAAATACCTCCATGCTGCTCGTATGTAATGTCCGTCTTGTATTGAAGCCCCGAAATGCGAAGTTGTCCCGAAAAAAATTAAATAAGTCTATTTTTCAAGCTTGTTTGTAGCGGAAGCTCCCAGTGTCTCAGTTTCAGTTTCGGTTTAATTTATTGACAAGGGACAATGTACATTAATAAAACATTGTAAAAAAACAAATGTAAATGCACCCGAGTTAGCTAAAAAAAGCAAATTTTCATCGCCAGTCCCTCTGCCTGATGATAAAAGGCAACCTTAAAAAACAAACCACAATGAGGTAAAATACCAAAGACATATTAATAAATATACATTTGTAAGACAATACACACATTTGCGATAAATGTGTTCACTGCTCTTCCTGTGTCAGTGCAAATCTTGCATGATTTGCACAGACCGGCGGAACAATTTCACATTTCGGGGCTTCAATACAAGAGGGACATTACATACGAGCAGCATGGAGGTATTTGGATGTATTTTGGTGTGTCTTTTTGTTACAAAGACAGTTGGTATCCATTTGCAACCGTTGAAATTTCAATTTTGGGTGAACTATCCCTTTAATTTTTTTACTACAGCTCAAACTTCATGTCCTCTGCTGCAACACAAGAAGACGAAGAGGGAGTCAACAGTGCAGCGGACAAATTAAATCAAATTAAATTAAATTAAATGACACCAAAAGAGTTCAGCAATCTCAGTTCTGTGGGAATATTCATCATCATTTGAACGCGGTTTCATTTCATACACATTTTTATTCTTTTATCACTTCACGAGTGGCATTTATCCATTTAATCATGAGCACTTGTGCAGGTGTATTAAATTAATAATAGGTGTATGGTTGAATGGAACCGGCTCTATCTGTCTTTTTCCTGTCACTGCTCTCACACACGCAGTAAAAAAGAAAAGAAAAAAGCTTTAAAGTAGTTGTATAGTATAGTGTCCCACTTCTATACTACTACTGTAATACCAGAACATATTGACACAGATAAACAGGTTTTTCCATTGTACGAGCAGGAAAAAATACATTTTGCACAAAAATGATGGGAAATTCATTTGCTCATGTATACAGTAATACTTCAGTTTTTGAGGTATCCACACCATATAAATCTACCTTTAACTTAAAGGTCCCATATTATGCTATTTTTCAACTATTTCACATGGTTTTAAGTTGTCCAACCATATTGTATTCCTAGTGTATTGTCCCCAAATCAATCTGCAGCTCTACATCTCAGTAATCTAAAAGTGGCTCTCCAGAGCTCTCCTGCGAACGAGCCATTTCTGTGTCTGCACCTTGAAATGCAAATAAGATGTGTAAACCACGTCCACTCCACAGCTGTCACGGGGAGAGGGTGTGGTTTTCACTACAGGTACATGTGTCAGTGTTGACATTGGGACAGGGGTCGGGCATTGATTTACGAAAAAAAAAAAAATTCTGAGACTGGCATCTTGTCTGAAAAAATGTAAATGTGAAACATGGAGAGACTCCTACTACCATCAGAAAACTGTCAAATAAAAAAAACAAGTGAAACTGAGGAGCGCAGCACAAACTGCACTGTTGTATGGACTGATGAGAATATTGAGGTGGTTTTGCGCCGGGAGAGGAGACTTCCTCGTTCAGATGTCTCTCATTCCGTGATGAGGACCGCTGCGCTGATGAGAAGCGGTATCATCCCAATATTCTCTGATCCGCGATTTCATTTTTAATGACCGGCGGCTGTTTTTCAGTCAATGATTCAAAAGGATCATCTGGCGGCCGCGGTACCGACTGCTCCTCCCGTAGGCCGACCGCTTCATGTCAAATGACGGACGGGGGGGAGAGAGAGAGCGCGTGTGTGTGTGGATTGGGGGGGGGGGGGGGGGGGGTCGCTGTTCCGGAAAAGTGTCAGCGGGCGGAGCTCACGTTTTTCCAGACTGGCCCAGGGGGAGTATAAGGAAGTACCGGGAGGTGGAGTCACCTGAGTTCAGCGCATCCTGACGTCAAGTCTGCCAGCACTTCCAATTCGCCCGTTTGGAGACACGATCTCAAAAAAGTGTAGAAATCAATTAAGGGAGTGAACAGACTTTTTTCACCTCCAGGCGTCATAGAAAGGCCACGGGAACACATAGGACCACTACAAAACCTGTAGAAAGTGGATTTTGCATAATATGGGCCCTTTAACTGTTCTTCTCTGTTTTAGAGGAAAATATTGAACTTTTTACAGCACAACTTTACGTGACAGCTGCAGTCAGTCACTTAAAATATATCTGTTAAAACTCTCCAATGGCCAAATTATCTATATGTAAGATGTGCAACACTTATTTCCCTCTGATGAGCATTTACTAAATAGATACCGACCGTAATAACTTGTGATTGAGTTGTAAGCAGATACATTTCATTAATGTAAAATATTTGTCATCAATCCTATATTTCTCTCAGTGAAAACACATTTTATTTATCATTTCTCTTACACATGACCTGAAAGGCACATGCTTGTATGTATCGGACGTGCAAAGGTTACACACTATAGCTTTATTGAGTAAATTAACACATTTACAAACAAGTAGATCCATAGAACAACTCAAAGTAAATCATACAGTATGTTCCATATCTGATTCCATCTCAGCTGTATTCTTCCTGTTATGTCTCTAAATGACAGTGGACTATAAACCGCACTGCAAAAACTCAACTATCTTACCAAGAATATTTGTCTTATTTCTAGTCAAAACAAATCTCATTCTACTTAAAATAAGACTCATCACATTAAAAAGTAGCTTGTTTTTAGGCACTTTTTACTTCTTTCAAGCAGATTTTCACTTGAAATAAGTAGAAAAATCTGATAGTGGAGCAAGTTTTTCTTCCTTACAAGCACAAAAAACTTGCTTTCACTGGCAGATTTTTCTACTTATTTCAAGTGAAAATGTGTTTGAAACAAGTGAAAAAGATCTAAAAACAAGTAAATTTTTAGGTGATGAGTCTTATTTTAAGTGGAAAGAGATTAGTATTGACTAGAAATGAGACATTTTGACAAGAAAGAAGAAGTTTTTGCAGTGCACACAGTATTGTGATCTTATGCGTAGTGTTTTAACCTTATATGTGTGTGTGTGAATGTCTCTATAATTGTGTCTGCACAGCTGGATAATCACAGTTATTTCGTAGTATATTGGCTGATGTTTGCCTTTCACACTACGCTGAACTTCTAATTTCCCAACAAAATGTGAGATTACCCTCTTTTCCTGCAGAGAGTCTAATTACCACTCAGGGTTTATGTTTCTGTTGTGCAGCTGTGAGCTCCTCCGTGTGTGTCCTCTCCTCTCCTCTCCTCTCCTCTGTGAACTGGGTCGGTGGTTCGACTCAGGGCCGTTGTATAGGGGAGAAAGGTGGTGATAACTCTAGGGGCCCAGCGCCCAGTGGGGCCCATAAAAAACCCAGTAGTCTAATCTTTGTATGACTGATTTATTCTGTGTAAGACCCTGACTAATACTCATAGTACACTGTAAAAACTCTACATCTTTCCAAGAATATTTGTCTTATTTCTTGTCCAAATGTCTCATTTCTAGTCAAAACTAATCTCTTTCCACTTAAAATAAGACTCATCACCTAAAAATTAACTTGTTTTTAGATAATTTTCACTTAAAGCAGAAGTGAGTGGTCCGGTCGTTTTCGCTAATGCTGCGTTCCAGGCAGGCTTTTGAAATCGTAAATTACAGCTTCAAGTCACAACTTACGACTTTGTAGCGTTCCAGGCAACCCACTCGTGTTTTTCCGACCTGTTTTACCGGTGAAAGTCACTATAACGGCCACTCGTAACTTCCGACCGGTGAACTCGTACCAGATCGAACTGGTACGACTTCACGGTCGGAAAAATACGAGTTTCCTTGAACGCACCATAACAGTCCTCGTCGCTACGTCGCCACATTCACGGCGTCCCTTGGCTGCACACACAGCCCTGCATGCCGTTCTCTCTCCTCATTGGATAAAAACTGTAGGATACGATAAATGTTTTCTCCTCGGCTCAGAGCAGAGCAGAGTGACTGACAGACCCGTGTTTCAGTCCAAACACTCTATGTAAGTGATTGCTGTCGGAAGATATAACTATTTAAGACTTATATTAACACAAATATATCACTCACTTCTGCTTTAAATTCACAATAAATAGAAAAATCTGCCAGTGAAAGTAAGTTTTTTGTGCTTGTAATGAGGAAGAAAAACTTGCTCCACTATCAGATTTTTTCTACTTATTCCAAGTGAAAATCTGCTTGAAAGAAGTAAAAAGTGTCTAAAAACAAGCTACTTTTAATATGATGTGTCTTATTTTGAGTATAATGAGATTTGTTTTGACTAGAAATAAGACAAATATTCTTGCTAAGATACTTGAGTTTTTGCAGTGTAATGCTGCATTAGCATCAAAACAAAGAAGGCTAAAACGATAATACATATGTAGTCTAACGCCTGATTTCCACCGGGGCCGTCAGCGCCGCGGAACGTCAGCGTCGCGGTTTTGCTCCGTCCTCTGCCCGGCGTCAATCCCCACCGGACGTGTTACGGCAGCGCAGCGCTGCCTTGCGAGCCAGCCGTATTCACGCGAGAATACGGAACGTACGCGAGATCGTTGCTCTTGACACAGTGTAGAGCGGTTGATATTAACAAAGTGGCGACAGCTTTTGATGTTTCACTATTTTAATTTATTTACAGCGGCGTCACCTTTACTTTGAAAGTCCAGTGGATCTGGATCAGAACGGAGCGTTTGTACGGAGGGAGAGATCAGCTGATCGCTGCTGTTGACTTTCTCTCTGAGCGTCTCCGCCGAGAGCTGTCTCCGCCTCCTCACCCGTTGAGCTGAGCGTCAGGAGCTCATTATATATTAGGCTATAGCATATATTTTATTTTATAGCCTACAGTCAGTCACCACCTTTATACAGTATATGGTCACCATTGAAAGAAGTTGTCCGCTCGCAGCAGGACAGACAATCAGATGGATAATCAGTAAAGTTAATAATTTCACTTAATGTGGCCATGAATAAATTAATTCCAGTGTTTTGCCTGTTCAGTGTTGCCCAAACGCAAATCTTGAATAAGTCTCCGCTGTTTTCGCATTTAAAAAGGTCTTTGTTGTCTTTGTACAGAGGCAATATGAGATTTGCTTGTAGTGCAGCACCTAAAAAAACCCCACTGTAACCTATTCAGCCTCGCTTCCAATAAAACACACACTCGCGTTATAATTGCGATCAGTGGAATATATAACAATATAAAACACAATTTAAAATGACAGTTGATGTTGCTCTAGTTTATTTAGTTTAAATGGATAAAGCTTCATATAATATAATGTAATAGCGCAAGAGCTGTCCAAAAAATTAAAAGCAGCCTCCTCTCGTCGTATTTGCAGCAACACTGTTGCTTCAGGCTGCGATCGTGCTTTTTTTTTTTATATATATATATATGGCTCATACTCTCTCCATTAAAACAATTGCACTCCTCTTGGCTGAAATCAGCCCGTTGTGGATCAATTTCGTGCAGAAGTTGAATCATATGACGCCAAATGCCCCCTTTGATATGAACGCGCACAGACCATTAAGATGAGAGCCGGACTTAACAAACCGACTTGAGGTTTTGTTGAGCTGGAAGATGAACACAAAGCCTGGCCATGTTGAGCCTCCTTCGCAGTACAGTTTTCCATGACGACCGCTTCTGCACCTAGTCCAACACAGCTGACTTTTATTCTCCGACGTAATGTTGTTGTGAAGTTAGATGACGTGCATGTTGTGTTTTATTTTGAAAGGGGGCGGAAGTGTTTTACTTTGATACAGTGTCTGACTTCCTGTCTGGTGCGATCGGCTCTGTTGAGCTTGACGCGATTTAGCAACGGGAGCGTCAAAAATAGAAGTGCTGCGGATTGATAGCGCTGCGGCGCGGAGAGCCGCGGCTGGGACGCTGCTGAGACATGTCGCGGCGCTTCCGGTGGAAATATTAATATTGATTAGAGTGGCAGCTATCGGCAGCGGTGACCGCGACGCTGACGTTCCGCGGCGCTGACGGCCCCGGTGGAAATCAGGCGTAAGAAAAAAAAAAGGAAAAGTTAGGGGGAGGGGCCCACTTTAGTATTCTTTAAGTGGGCCCAGAATTCCTAGCAACGGCCCTGCCAGTGACCCACACTCCACCCGATGATGCTGCACCGTCGTCGTCGTCGGAGTGTGTTATGTAAAGAAGAACAAGATGTGTGTGTGAATGTGTGAGCGTGACCCGTTGGTGTGAAGGGCTTTGAGTGGTCAGTGTGGTATTCAACCATCATTAATCTTGTCAGAATGTAGTGCATGAAAAAGAAAAAGGGGGATTATTACTGGACACGGCCAGATTAATTTCCTCGAGGCCCTCGGGCAAAGATTTGTCGTTGGGCCCCCGCTGACCCCCATTATACATTTTATTATTTCCCCCCCGAGGCGCCGATAAACCACTCAGCCGGCTTTCTATAGAGCTGAGTGACAGAAAATTAATTAACAAAACCATTTGATGATTAATTAATCACATCACATACGACAAAACAAATCTCCTTGTTCTAGTTTCTCAGATGTGAATTTGTCTTTTCTAACAGAACAAAAAAGAGAGAATATGTTAATATGAGCTTCAGGGAATACTGATGTGCTGTTAATGAAATGTCATTGTTGTCTGACATGTTATACACTGAACAATCAATCAATTATTAAACAAAATAATGGGGCCAGATGATGGAGGACCTGACATAGTTTACTTGATCTAAATGATCTGAGGGAAACTTTGGGGCATTTGAGGTCCCTGGTGTTGCCAGATTGGACAGTTTTCCACCAAACTGGGCTATTTTTTTCATTATTTAGTCACATTCAAATGAATTTGATTGGACAGATATATTATGGACTACTTTTTGTACAGTTTCCAGCTGTGAGAATATTTTATATTTCATGAAAAAAATCATATTAACCAAGTAGCCTAGAGCCTGAACAGAGTTATGCTATACACATATTTTTAGTTTCAGTATGAGTTAATCTTTACAGAGATACGATTATCTCCAGTGTCTTTCAAAAAAATACATGTCCATAAGCCCACACAGAGGTCACTGAATGGAAACTAACTTAGAACTTGCCCAAGAATCTTCATCAGGCTTTACTGGCTGAAGGTGAAACGTGCTTTTATGCTATTGTAATAATATGTTCTGTGGTTGTGTGATGTTAATGTTTCTGTTGGTTCTGGTTCTGGATGACCTGCTGAGAATAAAGTGTGACCTCTCTGTCAAAAATGCCAGAACCTCTTTTTGGTATCTATGGTAAATTGGATTGGATTGGATTGTACTTTATTGTCCCAAAGGGAAATTTGTTCTGGGCTCTGAGCCACTGCAATACACAAAACAATACATACGAGACATTCATACAAAGTACTTTCTCACATTTAAAACAGTGAAGGGTGCTTCCATTCTATACAAATAAATCAATGAAATCAATAAATCCGTAAAACTGATCAAACCAGCAGCTCTTAAGTTAAAGTGCTACTGTAGCCTACGTGCGGTGTGGTTCAATAATAAGTGCTACCAGTGGCGGCTGGTGGTCAAATTAGTTGGGTGGGCTGATAAATAAATTATACCCATTAAATGGTTAACACAGCAGTAGCTAAAAGTTAGGGTTATCCCATCTCACAAAAGTAGGCCTATTGAGAGTGAGGAGTCACGTGCCGATTTGGTCTGATCTGGGCGGGGTTTGAGCTTTTTACAGTCAGCCGGTCGGCCATGATGGAAGGAGACGCTATCGGTTGCCAGGGGCAACGTCATCAGAACAGCACAGAGACGGACTAAATTCTAGCTCTTTTTTGCGCCAACAGATCAACAAAATACAAGAAAGAATAAGGAGAAAGTAAATCACTGGAGCAGTTGTTAACACAGCAGTGATTTCCAGGCATTGTAAAACAGTAAATTACGGAGTAGATGATTTTGTTTTGCCCATAGACTAGTAAGGCTTTTGCCACCGGAATCCTTCCATCATGGCGGAGAAGGGGGGCGGGGCTCTGAGCTGTGACGACAACTCCTCACTCTCAATAGCAACTAACTAGGCCTACACACTGCATTAAGTAGAAGGGTCTAGTCCAAAAAAAAAAAAAACTTCACCAGGTTATCTCACACATACGTACACACACACTCTCTCTCTCTCTCTCTCTCTCTCTCACACGCACGCACGCACACACACGCACACACACACACACACCCGACGATATTGCTCAACTAAAAAAAAAAAAAAAGAAGACGATATATGCAGCTCATATCGACGGCCTTTCTGGTCTGTTATCGCCATGTCATTTAAGTCTGGAGCTCCCAGTGAGTTTAGAAACTAGATTCTCCACTTTGTTCATGTTAGCAAAGATAATTTAGAGCAGTAAAGTAACGTTATGCTAATGCTACCTGTGATGCTAGCGCCTAGCGCAGTAAGCTAGGCTAATGCTACCTGTGATGCTAGCGCCTAGCACCGCTGTTTCTGTCTTCTCCCTCCCACAACAACACAACTTTTCCTCCTGTCATTGGTCTGAAAACAGCAGTGTTGGGCTAAATGAAATTAGCCCCAATGACAAGTGAATCAAGGGGGCGGGACATGATGCCTGTCAATCACTGACCCTGCGTCAGCCCGCTGCTGATTGGTCAGAACCGATCGGCCTGTGGGCTGAATGAAGTTAGCCCAAACAGTCGGTCAATGGCGAGGGCGGGACATGGCACCTGTCAATCATCCACAGTTGGAAAATGAATGAGAGCAGACTCGGTGAGCTGGGGCTGATTAAAATTAGCCCATTTAGAGATATCCTGTGTTTTTCTTGAAACTATTTAATATTGTTGCCAGTTCCGATTTTACTAAGACATAGAACAATCTTTTGTATGTTATTTAGAGAATATTTTTTCCTCATCTTTTGTTGTGTAATGCAGGGAGGGCTTAGCCCCACTAGCCCATTGATACCAGCCGTCACTGAGTGCTACATTCACAGTGTTTGCGTAAAGAAATAATAAAATATAATAAAACCATACAAAAATGGTAAAACCGGTCAAATTAATAAAACCTACAGTTATGAAATAAAGTGTTACATATTACTGTTTAATGTCTTAATGGCGGAAGGGATAAATGAGTTCCTTTAGCCTATCTATTCAGTCTTGTTTATTAGGCCTATTGAATGAATGAATGCATGAATGAATGAATTTTTTCATTTTCGTGTCATGCCACCACTGTGGCCCATCCCATATGAGATTACAAGACACAATAACAAATACAAAAACAAAGACTAGACAGTCCTTCCTGTTGGTGTTACCTGCCACACAGGTGTGACATAAATAAACAACTTCAGATTACTTTCAGTACTCAACTATACATCGCTCTTCGTCTCATTGCCCAAGCCTTTTCAAGAAATAAAGAAAATGCAAAAACATTCAAATGAAAAAGAAGTTTTAGCTTCTCAGCATCGTCTAACCACACAAATTCGTTATTTGGATCTAACCTTTCTAAACTATTTTTGTCTTATATAGAGTCATAGAAAGGACAGTAGAACACAAAATGAATTTCATTATTATTATTATTTAAAATGGACTTATATTATATAGGCTAATTGTAAAAGTTGGATTTATAAAAAATGGAAAAAATATATAAATGAAAAGTGTTCTGACCAAACCTGGCAATCAATTATTAAATAAAATAATGGGGCCAGATGATGGAGGACCTGACATAGTTTACTTGATCAAAAATGATCTGAGGGAAACTTGGGGCATTTCAGGTCCCTGGTGTTGCCAGATTTCAGAGTATAGAATGAAATGAATATGAATATATAAATGAAAAGTGTTCTGACCAAACCTGGCAACCCAGCATCATTACTGGTTCTACAGCGCCGCCTGGTGTCCGGGAGGAGAGTTACAATCCAGTGGTTTCACTTGTGTTTATGTTTTGATAGCCTACCTGCAGCAAAGCAGCTGTGTGTGTTGAAGCTCTGTTGTAAACACGGCGGGGGAAACTGTGAACACAGGTTAGTCAGAGTCCTTTTTAACATTTTAAAACAGTGTTTCGTCCAAACTGTGGGTGGTTACAGCGGTTTAAAGTCTCTTCACAGCGAACAGCATCTTTTAAAACCGGCCGGTGAAGCCATGCTAGGTAGCTAACTGCTAATGTGGCTAACTACTAGCCAGGAAGCTACTTAGTTAGTTAGTTATAGTTTGATAGTTATCAAAGTGTTTGGAAGTTAGGAGGTGAAATTAGAGACGTTTTAGTGTCGTTTATCTAACCTAAGTGACTAAAAATGATAAATATTAAAGCTAACGTTAAATAATCCTGTGGTAACTCGAGCTAGTCAGTCGTCTGTGTCACCTCAAGGACTAAACTCTGTCGTTATAAATCAATAATCAGTGTGTGATCGATGACAGGAACGTAATGAATATTTCAGCCAAGTGTCGTGTTTTTACTTGACTTTGCAGTGACCGGCGGTGACTTGGCAATTTATTATTACCAAGTCAGTTCAGTTTCTTTTCCTTCACCTCAGTCTCCTTGGGATTGAATTTATCTACTTGTGTATAGTTTAATTTGTGCATCTTGACATTTCACTCCAAGGTTAGGGTTAGGGTTTAAACATTACAGTGTTAACAAAACACCACGTTATGAGCAAACTCTGGCTATTGAGATAGGCTAAATACTTGCAAATAAAGATAGAAACATATCAGCTAATATTAGTTTTGGTTTCTGTATGCAGAGGGTTTCACAGTCTCCTCCCTCAGTTTGTATGTGGATAAACTTTTATTTTCTCCATCTCTGTTTTGTTAACTCCTTATTTATCATGAGTGATTTGTTATTAGGCTAAATAGTGGCACACCTGCACTTTGTACATTATATTGCACAACTGTTCACCATGCACTAACTGTGTTGGGGAGAGTGGCGTAAAATGAGCCACTTTTCATATTCAGGATCACTGCATCCAAACAATTATAGTTTTGTTGTTCACTAACATATCTGTAGATATTTCAGGATGTTGTGCATCCCCACAAACAAACAGAATGAGTGTAAAAAATATTTTTTTGAAAATATAGCATGTCCATAAAAAGTGTTTTCGTGGTATAGGAGCGGGGTGAGTCGATCCTCCACAGCTACCTTAAGACTTTATTTCTCCCCACAGCTAAAAGTTTCCTACCTCGTAATGTAGCTCATAGATACCACAACTCATACATAAAACAAATGTATAATTATCTGTTTTGTTCTAAACACAATTCTCATGAAACTTATGATCGACGAAATTCACTTTTGAGAGTGAAAAATGTTTTTTTGGACATAAATGTTGTGGTTTTACCTTCACAGACTCCATTAAATGATGCTTTTCTCCTAAATATTTATCACATGATCCACTATGAAACAAGTGGTCAAGCCTACAGTAACCCTGCGTCTCATCTTACACCGTTCTCCCCTGCTGTAAATATGTTTTATGTCTTATTAGGTATCTTATACAGATTTCGTTACTAATTTCTTTTCTTCTTCTTTTTGCAAATTATACTATTGCTAGATTTAGTTATTGTATTTCTTTTTTATTATTATTCTATTCTATTGGAGCTGCCATGACACCATAATTTCCTGCAAAGGATTCATAATGTACTATTATCAGGGTTCCTACGCAAGTATGGAAAGTATGGAATTTGATTTTATACATTTCCAGGTCTGGAAAAGTATGGAAAATAGAAATTATTGTATGGAAATAAATTTATCTTAATATCTTATCTGGGTTTGGTCTTATCTGAAGTTATCTGGGTTAATTATTTTTGTATGTGCTACCTATAGCTAAAATCTCCTGGAAATTATTTGGTTACATAATAGCATTCACATTCAGAATACAAATGAAAACAAATGATTAATTGCATGATTTTTTTTATATAATGCACAACTATTTACTCAAATCACAAATTATTTGAATTTTTTACCGAGAAATCTGGAAATTAGGATCTGGAAAAAGTATGGAATTTGGAAATGTCAAATGTGTAGGAACCCTGTATTATATTTTATTCAGTAACAAGTATGAAAGTAGAGTCTTCCTGTTTTTTCTAAACCGTGCAACTGAAAGGACTTCCACTGTGCAAAATGGAAAGCATGAGTAGCAGCAATAGTAAAGTGTCTGTTTCATCTTTAAAAACTGATCGTATGTCAAATCGTACTTCCCTCTTAAATGTAGTTTTTAGAAAACAGTGGGCAGGGTATCCGTGGGGTCTTGAAAAGAATTAAAAAGTCTTTCCATGACTTTATAAAGTCTTAAATATTGAAGGTATTTTTTCTGAATTAGCTGTCCAAGAGTTTGAGTTGTAAAAAACATTGCGCAAGTGTGTTAATTTATTTGTTTTTATTAAAAGCCAAAGCTGAACCGGTTCATGAAAAAGAAAAGAAGATTGTTGTTTTTGTTTTTTCGAGAGTTGAGCAATGTTTTTTTTGATAAACTTTGCCTTTGATTTATTATCCTATAGCCTTTTTTGAATTCTGTTGTATCATAGTGGTCTATAGTCTTTATCACAAAAACTAAAACGGTTCAGTTAAAAGTGTCACTGATGTAAATGGTTACAGCTTGAAGCGGCGGTGAGGTATTAAAAAATGTTGAGAAGTAAAAAAGTCTTAAAAAGTTATTAAAATTAACTTCAAGATTCCTGTATAAACCCTGGTGGGAAACACAGCCTTCGAGTTGATGCACAGCAACAATCTTCTGTTTGATTTGCATCAATCTGATCTTATCTCATCTCATCTCGTCTCGTCTGTTCCCACAGCACCGCTGCAGATCACAGGATGGACTCGAGCGGGAAACCGTCGACGGCGCAGATCGTGGTCTTGGCCACGAGCTCGGCCCTGACGGCGCTGCTCTACTCCATCTACAGGAGCAGAGCTAAAACAGTTGCCAGATTAAAGGTCGGCCACGCTTCCTGCTCCGTCTCTGTCACGTTGAATGTCAGGGCTGTGTGGAGTTATCTCCCCCCCCCCCGTTACGTAGGGATGGGCATTTTGAATCATTTTCTAACCGAGTATCCTAACCTTGTCGTACCCGGGTAACCGAATACTGTAATAAAAAATAAAATGACGTCATGTCTGACGGACAGAGCGCAGCCGGGGCATTAATGCGCTCTGTGACACACAGCGTCGTCAGACTAAATATCAGGTGGATAATAAGAGTAGAGATGGAGTTTAAGATGCACATATGGGGCAGATGTGCATCTTTATGCGGCTGCTGCCTCGGAGGAGAAAACTTTTTTTTTTTCTTTTTTTAAAATCATTAGCGGTGCTTATTTATTAGTCCACACTACTGTAGCTACATGTTGGTGCCTTCGGTCCTCTCTGCCTCGCATCGTCTCAGGAAATAACTGGGAAGGTTTCAGAATGTTTGAGGCTCGATCCAAAAACGCTTTTACACAGCAGAAAATCACGTTGCTTGATCTGAAACTTTTTAACACGACAAAAAGCCGAACCATGATGGCATGATAAATGTAGTTTGATCCGACACTAGACTGTTGCTCTAACGTGCCGTTTTTTTAATCCGAGGTTAACCGGATAATAAATTTATAACCGGACAGCAGATTACCTACTCAGGTACCCGGGTACCCAGGTAACCGTGCACATCCCTACCGTTATGTCGTTTGCTGCGTTGACCTGAACCATTCGTCTCCACAGGAAGCCAAGAAGGTGTCCATCGATCAGGATCTGAGGAACATCCTGTCTGAAACCCCCGGCCGGTGCGTCCCGTACGCCGTCATCGAAGGTGCGTTGTTGTTGTTGAGCCTCCGCGAAGCCTTGAATACAATGACTGTGTCAACTAGGGATGTCACGATAATAGATTTTTTTGGTTTGATTATTGTCAGAGAAATAATCACGGTGTTACGATTATCACGATTATTATGCATTAATTAATTTCACAACACTATTAATGTGTAAAATCAAATATAGTTAAAATATACATTACTAATTATAAAATATTTTAAATATCTATTAAAATACGACCAATTATTAATCAGCCAGGGGAAGTGTTTGAAATATTCAAGACAAGTCATTAATTGTCATCAATACCAAATGTTTAAGTTCATTTGAATCTTTTTCTTTTTATTACAAATGACACTCTAGCATTTAAATTTCTACCAATTCAATGCTACGTTAGGTAAATGGACCAGTATCTGTGCATTTACCTTAACTTTGGCGTCACATCTGCCGACACGGTTCATACATAATCTTTTTTTGGAAAGTGACGATATTTAGGAATCTTTGCGATCAATTAATTGTGGCGTTTAATACCGCGTTTAATTGTGAAAACAAGTAATCGTGACATCCCTAGTGTCAACCAAACACCTGCAGCGTCTCTTCAGTCTTGTCTTTTGTTTCTCTCACACTGCAGGCGTCGTGAGGAACGTGAAGGAAACTCTGAGCAGCCAGTTTGTTGAAAACTGCAAAGGCGTCATCGAACGACTGACGCTGAAGGAGGAGAAGATGGTCTGGAATCGCACCACGCACCTCTGGTCAGTCGGTGACGTTATTAGCACTCACTCACAGGGCGTTATGGAGCTCATAGAACAGTTTATTGGTTTGTTCTTAAAGGGATAGTTCAGCATTTTGGCTAATTGGCCCATTCCCATAATCCCTATAGTCGTAGCAGTAGGTTCGTTACCTTTAATTGTCGGTGCAAGCTATTTTCAGAACGGCGGAGCAGAGCCGTGAGCTGCTCAGAGCATTTTGGGTCGAGAGTGAAATATATTGACAACAAGACACAGGCACAGGCACCGTCACAGGGATATATATATATTTTTTTTTAAAGAAATCTGTTTAACCTTTACTGCAACAGGAAGTTTTGTTGAGATTAAAGCAAATTTAAGATGGAGCCACAGCTTCGACTGTCACCATCAACGGATCAGAGACCGGCGGTGGTTTTAGTTTGACCAAAAGTCCAAAAAGATATGAACAACTAATCCTCACAAATGACAAACTGGATTTAGAGAAATCTTTGACATTTTTTTACTTTTCTCTTCCACTCAGTTAAAGGGATAATTCAACATTTTTGGCAAATAGGCCCATTGCCATAATCCCTATAGTCATAGCAGTAGGTTTGTTACCTTTATTTGTCGGTGCAAGCTGTTTTTAGAACGGCGGAGCAGAGCCGCAAGCTGCTCAGAGCTACGCTACGGAGGCTCATTATGGGATTTCTTGGTGTCCCTCATCAAACTCATCAAATACACAATCCAACAACTCCACAAGGCTCTGGTGGACAAGTTGTGACCTGCACATTCACCACGCTATGAGATAATAACACAACGTTACCAGACAGAGTTGTTTTAGAGGGAAATTCATGCAAAACCTCTGATGCGCGTTGCCTTCAGGGACAGTTTTTCATCAACAGTCTCTGTATTTCCCTCTAAAACAACTCTGTGTGGTAACGTTGTGTTATTATCTCATAGTGTGGTGAATGTGCAGGTCACAACTTGTCCACCAGAGCGTTGTGGAGTTGTTGGATTGTGTATTTGATGAACAACCCCACGTTAGCTTCCTGATAACATCCACCACCACACGCTGAAACTCACATCTTGTCCTGCACCTGTTGAAAAAGCCACCGAATAAGAGATTTACCGGGGAAAAGCGCTGCAGCCCAGAAAGGTAATTATATATAGAGATAGAGAGATTTATCCCCTTTATCTCTCCATCTGTCTCCTAATCTCCTTCATCCAGCTCCTGCTCCAAAAGAGAAAAACCTTCATTGCTTCTCTGAGGCTTTAAATCCTGTGCTCGGATTTTACCTTGTTATTATGTTTCAATATATAACAAATATATGTAAATTAGCTCCTCAGATGTATAAACACACCTGCAGGTATTCATTCATTCATATCTTTATTGCAGACTGATGGTCCATTAGAAGGAAAATACAAAACAATACAAAAAGACACAGATAATACTAAAATAATACTATAAAAAGTACAAATAATTTTAAAACAAATGCATACACAGGGTTTTATGCCAGTGCTCCCTGAGGCTCTGACTCATCTAGTCTACACATGAATTTGTAAACAACACTGCTGGTGTGGTCCTTCACACTGACTCCATTTATAATATTGAATTAATAAATAATAAACCCCTTTCTTCTGCATTTTAATAAGATGTTAAAGCATTATTTAGTGCAAAAATGATGCAAATGAGCTTTTATTCAGGGTTCCTACGCAAGTATGGAAATATGGAAAAGTATGGAATTTGATTTTATACATTTCCAGGTCTGGAAAAGTATAGAAAATTGAAACTATTGTATGGAAATATATTTATCTTAAAGGGACAACGAGGAGTTTCTATTTGGTTATAAAAAAAAGTCTCACGTTAATGTGGATGAATCTACGTTACCACTTGTTAATGGGTCCATTTTAGATAAATATATGCAGGGTCCAAAACTAACTTTTTCACTTACCAGCCAGCTTGGCTGGTAAGTGAATTTTTTTACCAGCCAGGCAGATATTTTACCAGCCAACTAACTAAAAATTGCGTTTAAGTGCTGTCAGTATTATTTAACGTGTCATTTGGGTCTTATATGCGATTCTCAATCAATATTTTAGTACTATGCACTAATACTAGCAATTAGGGGTGTGCAAAGCATCTGGTATTTGTATTTGCTGAGGGGGGAAAAGTATTTCTATTTGTATTTGTGTTCGAGTAAAATTCAAAATAGGTGTAAAAATCCAGTTTTTTTGAGATACACTTCTAATTCTAATCCATTATGAACCCACCACCACCTGCTGAACAGACAGAACATAAACAAACTACCCTTAGGTCAAAAATCTCTCTCTCTCTCTTACAGTTGTTTAGGATTGTGTGTGGTGTTTTTAATCATATTTTTTTTAAAGAATAATAATTAGTTTAAAAAATATTTTTATCAGTAATTTCTTTTTTTCAATTACTAGACATTTAAGGCGACCCCATCTGAATTCCAGGCGACCCCACATGGGGTCCTGATCCTAAGGTTGAAAAACACTGCTCTACTGTCTTTCCTGTCTGCTCTCAGAGTGTGTGTGTGGGGGGTAATGTGGTGTTGATTCTCTCTCTCTCACACACACACACACACACACGCGCACACAAACAAACAGGCGCGCGCGCACACACATGTTGTCAGCGGTGAGGTCCGACCAGAGCGAGTGACATGTGTCCAACCAACCCAATCAGATGCGCGGGTTCGGAGTCCGGACCGAGAATAAAGTTGGACCGCGCTGGTCCGTGCTTCAGCACCCGCCGTGTGTCGGGCCGCGTCTGGTTTTAATTAACACGGGGATAAACAGTCAGCGTCGCGGTCACCGGAGCTGATCACTGCCCAAAGCAATGAGAGCATTTTTTACCGGGCGCGCTAAACAACACAGACGGGTACGACAGTAACAACTCCACCTCGACGCTGTGAATGACGGCCTGACGCGCTTACCTGACCAAAGATCGTCTCTGCTGGAAAGACACATTACTCTGTCAGGAAACAACATACCAGCATCGTTCTCCTAGCCTGACTCTCGCCAGACCCTTGTAGTTCCGCAAAGCTACGCTGAGCTCCACACAAGGGTCTGGGACTGCTCCATAGGCGATTCATTTCAGAAGGCGGGGCATTGTAAAAAAATCTTGTATGTGATTGGATAAACCACTTGTCCATTATCTTGAATGACGTGCTACTTCAGCCACTCACTGCGAGCCGCCATTGTTGTTTGACTCAAACAGTCGCTTCAGCGCTACGTCACACCTCAGAAAGTCCCGCCCGGCGATCCTGATTGGTTCATTATTTTTTGCTCCGGGGAAGAAGTTTGCATTGGCCTCGAGTCCAGACCCTTGTGTGAAGCTGAGCGTAGCGCCTCTGGTGGAGCTTTTCGGAACTACAAGGGTCTGGCGAGAGTCAGGCTATCGTTCTCCACCAGTAACGAAAAAATGAAATTTTCGTCTGTAAAAAAATAACTCGCCAGAGTGGCGAGTGGTCTTAAAAATTTACCAGCCAGAGACAAAATCTACCCGTAATTGGCGAGTGGCGAGTGTTAGTTTTGGACCCTGAATATATGGTTTTGTCTCTATGGTTATTTTGTTATTATTAGTGGTGGTGGAAATGCTGGGCGAGCCGACCAGCGTTTCTTTACTTTCGGTTTCGTGGCGAGTCATGAGAATAACGCCGCCGAATCTCCGTTTATGGTGGGAACTACGACGGTATGTGATCGTCTTCCAACCTCTGACTTTAATTCTTGATGAATGAAAACATGAGTCTGTCTTGCGCCGGTCAAAGAAATGGCTCATAAATGTAGTGTGAAAACGCTTCGCTTTTACAAAACTCCTGGTTGTCCCTTTAATAGTTATCTGGCTTTGGTCTCATCCTAAATTATTTGGGTTTATTATTTTGTATGCACCATTGTACCTAGCTACAGTCTCCTGGAAATTATTCGGTGACATAATGGCATACACATTCAGAATAATGGAAACAAATGATTAATTGCATGATTTATTTACATAATACACATCTATATACTCAAATATCACAAATTATTAGAATTTTTTTTACCGAGAAGTCTGGAAATTAGAAATTTCAAATGTGTAGGAACTCTGTTTATTGGAACTTTGAAGTGACAGAACTAGAATTAAGCCATAAAGCTGAAACAATCAGTAAAATAATCGATTTGCTGTCAAGTAGAAAATGTTTAAGCAGCAATAAAGAATTGAAACAATAAAACAACATATTAATAAGTGTGGTTTTCCACAACAGGAACAGCACAGAGAAAATCATCCACCAGCGAACCAACACGGTCCCGTTCGCCCTCGGGTCTCACGACGACACCGTCGCCGACGCCGTGCGGATCGTGCGGCCGCTGGACGCGGCGGAGCTGGACCTGGAGACGACCTACGAGAACTTCCACCCGTCGGTCCAGTCGCTGTCCAGCGTCATCGGCCACTTCATCAGCGGCGAGCGGCCGAAGGGCATCCACGAGACGGAGGAGATGCTGCGCGTGGGCGACAGCGTGACAGCGGTCGGAGAGCTGGTGCTGGACAACAGCCTCATCAAGCTGCAGCCGCCCAAACAGGGCTTCAGGTAGAACACACGCTCTTCTCCCCATTTTATTCTTCTACGATCTTTTTTGGGATGCCGATTCGATCTAAATTGTGATTCTATGATATTGCCGATTTTTAGTCTGCATTTTTAACAGCAGTGAAACAGTTGAATGATTATGATTGTCTACAGACTATTCCAGGAACCATATTTCCCCCAGAAAATACAGATTTAAAGGACAATTCCGGGCAAATTCAACTGGGGGCTGTATGTTCCTAACATTTTAGGTCTAACAGAAGGAATCTGAAGGTTTTCAGTTTAATGTCTCCTGTTTTGCGGTAGTTGTGTCTGTCCCCGCATCGCCACGGCAGCAATGAATGGGAGCGGATTGAAGTTCTGCTGCTTAGACTGTTTCCATCCCTCAAAGCCACAGACAGCGTCAGATGGAGACTCTAACATGCAGCCAGAAGTTTATTTACTTCAAGCAAGCCGACATGTTTGTAAAACTAGATCTGATTCAAAGTCTCCCAGGGTCTCACGCGAGACCCAAGTCTGACGCTCGGCGTGTGGAAAAAAATGTAGACTTGAAGCAAGTCAGGAGTTGATATTCCTGTGTTTATGACACAAACGGGAGCTTCCCACTGCACCTGAACACACCGAGCCTCAACTTGGGACTTTGAATTAGATTTAGTTTTACAAACATGTCGGCTTGCTTGAAGTAAATAAACTTCTGGCTGCATGTTTGAGTCTCCATCTGACGCTGTCTGTGGCTTTGAGGGATGGAAACAGCCTAAGCAGCAGAACTTCAATCCGCTCCCATTCATCGCTGCCGTGGCGATGCGGGGACAGACACAACTATTACCAAAAATAAAAGAGTATATAAAAAACAGGCTTCTGAAACCTTTCTGACAAAATGAGATCTAGACTGAGGTAAACTGCTACATTTTAACATTTATCTGCACACAAATACTGTAGGAGCCGATAAATTAACATACTTCATTATAAAGTGAACTTAAACCCTTTTCAAAACCTGTTCTCTCTGTATGTAAAAAAGGCTAACAAATGCACATTGCACAATATTTAAAAAAATATAAAAAAAATCGATTTAACTCTCCTGTCGTCCTTCTGTCGTCCAATCTGTTCCCTTCCTTCTTTCCTTCCTTCCTTTCTCCCCTCCTTCTTTCCACATTCCTTTTTTCCTTCCTTCCTTCCTTCGTCCATCCTTCTGCTTCCTTCCTGACCTAATTTGTTCCTTCCTTCCTTTGTTCCCTTCGTCCTTACTTCTTCTTCCTTCCTCTTTCGATCTAATTGACCCAATCTGTTCCCTCCCTCCATCTTTCTTTCCTTCCCTTTTCCCTTCCTTCCTTCCTTCTCTCCCTTTGTCCTTCCTTCCTTCCTTCCTTCTTCCTTCCTTTTTGACCTGTTCACTCCCTCCATCTATCTTACCTTCCCTTTTCCCTTCCTTCTTTCCTCCCATCTCTCCCTTTGTCCTTCCTTCCTTCTTTTCCTTCGTCCTTCCTTCCTTCCTTCCTTCCTTCCTTCCTTCCTTCCTTCCTTCCTTCCTTCCTTCCTTCCTTCCTTCCTTCCTTCCTTCCTTTTTCCCTTCATCCTTCCTTCCTTCCTTCCTTCCTTCCTTCCTTCCTTCCTTCCTTCCTTCTTGACCCAAGAGGACAACAGGAGGGTTAAAAAATCGTCCCAAAAAATGATCGCAATATTTATGTGAATGTATATTTTCTCCCACCTCTGTCTTCAGGTACTTCCTGACGCGGCTGGACTACGAGGCGCTGCTGAGGAAGCAGAGCAACAGCGTGCGGCTGTGGCGGGTCCTGACCGTGGTGTTCGGCGCGGCGGCCTGCTCGGCGCTGGTCTACATCCTGTGGCGGCAGTACGCGCGGCGGCGGCGCAGCAGGAAGGACCGCGGCCTGCTGGAGGAGTTCAAGGAGACGCAGCGGAGACGAATGCGCGAGCTGAACGTGGAGGAGAGCAGCGTGTCGCCGTCCAGCTGCACCGTCTGCCTCAGCCGCGAGCGCTCCCGCGTCTTCCTCGAGTGCGGCCACGTGTGCGCCTGCGCCCCGTGCTACGAAGCGCTGCCGACGCCGAAGAAATGCCCGATCTGCCGGGCGACGATAGACCGCGTGGTGCCGCTGTACAACAGCTAACGGCACTTCACTGGAAGAACAGGAAAATACAGTCTGTCAATCAAACCAAACCGACCGACCGACCAACGCTGTCGTCTCAGGCTGGAACTGGTTCACGTCCGTGCTGTTGTTTGTTGTTTGTTTTCTATCTCTTTTCCTTTTTTTTTAAAGGGATACGCCAGCATTTTTTTTTTTTTTCAGGTCTTGCCTTACTCCCGAGTCCATGACCAGCAGATAAACACCATCCTTTCGACTGTGCATGCAGTAACGAGGGAGATAGAGCCGTATCACCGTAATTAGCTTAGCTCAAACACTGGAAGTGTATGGGTAGTGTTAGCCTGCCTCCACCTAAAGTCACTAATTAGCTTAGCTCAAACACTGGAAGTGTATGGGTAGTGTTAGCCTGCCTCCTACCCGAGCCGAAATCAGCAGTCAGAAGCTGATTTCATTTTAGCTCTAAACTCTGTAAATATATCACTTTATCCACATTTCAAACATGTTTAGGTGAGAAAGTAGCCATTTAGATCAGCAGTGTGTCGGTAATTTGTCTAAATACCAGCTGTTTACAATTTTGTTTGGACGAATTCGGCGCTACTCAAGCTAGCCGTTGTGACCAACGCACTTTCGGGTTACTTTCACAAAATAAAACACCCGTTGCCCTTTACATACAGAAAACCATGACGATAGAATTTGTGCTTTTACTTTGAAATAGGAAGCTAACCTACCCTCGATGTAGTTAGCTTGAACCAAAATAAACCGTCTTTGCTTGAACCCTCCGTTTTGACCGATCTCGTCCCGTTAGCGGCATTTGACCGCTCAAGATGCCTTACCGGAGAGTTTTGTCAGCTCTGAGACGAAGATCGGCCCGCCAGTTTCCCTTTAGAGTTGCTGAAGAGTTTCTCTGATGACTTTAGGTGGAGGCAGGCTAACACTACCCATACACTTCCAGTGTTTGAGCTAAGCTAATTAGCGACTTTAGGTGGAGGCAGGCTAACACTACCCATACACTTCCAGTGTTTGAGCTAAGCTAATTAGCGACTTTAGGTGGAGGCAGGCTAACACTACCCATACACTTCCAGTGTTTGAGCTAAGCTAATTACGGCCGATACGGCTCTATCTCCCCTGTTACTGCACGCACAGTCGAAAGGATGGTGTCTATCTGCTGGTCATGGACTCGGGAGTGAGGCAAGACACGAAAAAAAAATGTTGGCGTATCCCTTTAATCATCCTGCTCGATAAACAACAAGTATCTCTGCGCTGAAACATGATGCGATTACGTTTCCTCTGAAATGTTCAAATCAAATTTGGGAAACTGTAATTCATCTTGATAGTGAAAATGGTTTCCCTCCCTTTGTCTTGATAAAGAAAATTAGATTTCACGTCTCATCCTGAGAGGCAGTGAGACACTTTTATTATTTAGACACATAAACATTGATCAGACAAAGATCTCTAGACGTTCCTCGTTCTGTTTCTGTGAACGATTCAACCTTTTTTGTTATTTTCAAAGCACTTAAAGATCCTTTGAAGTGAATACACTGTAAAGTAACGTGGCATATATATTATATAACTCTTTGTACACCATGTGAGAAATTGAATATTTATCAATTACACACACAGCACAAGTACTTGACTCGTACACATTTATGAATATACACCAGACAAGAAAATATATGACACTTAAAAACATAATTAAAGAGATGTATTAAGTGAAAACATGAAAAAAAAAACAGCCAAAATAGCAACTTATCACTTAAATTTGTGTCTCTATGTTTAGTTTTTTCTCATTTTCAAACCGGTGCCATTTAATTTTTACACGGTTTGACCTCAAAGTCGATTAAATGAAACCAGTTCTGTTGTTCAGAGAGAAAAGTCGTCGTGTTGTTTTGATGCTTTTGCTGCAGCAGCTGCAACAACACGACCGCAGCCTGAAGTTAACAAACCAAACAAACTGATTGATTGATTGATTGATTGATTGATTGATTGATTGATTGATTGATTGATTGATTGATTGATTGATTGATTGATTGATTGTATTGCAGCTTATCCTCTGTTTTATTTAATGTAAAAAATCAAATCTGTGGTGTAACGAGCTGTAACTGTAGCTGTCAGATGGTAGAAAATAACGGCTCTAGATTGTAAGTGGAGTTCCTAATTGAAGCACTTAAATAAGAATTACAAGTATATAATGCTTTAGTACAGCATTTCAGTTAATGCACTTTGTTGTTTTCCACCATTGGAGGCACTGAAATATATTATTATGATGCTTTAGGAAACATAATAAGATGAAGACGGTTTGTAAAATGGATTATTGTCAGTTTCTTTACTTGAAGTCTTTTTTGAGTCTTTTTGTCGGTAACACTTTATAATATGTACACACTATAGACCGAATCGCCTTGTTGTTTATATTCTACTTCCTGGTAGAAAACCAGCACGTAATTTGAACGAGATCAATAGTAACGAACGAGAGTTTAGCTATATATCATATTTTTCACGCCCTATCACCGTTTAGACAAATCTGAAATGATGGAAGAAACATTACTACTTCTGTGTGTGTGTTTTGTGTTGCTATGTGTTGTATTTATTCAGTTTGGGGGAATCACAGTGTCTAGAAAGCATCAGTGGCTCAGCTGACAGGGACAGCTAACGGTAGCTAAGCTAACAGTAGCTAAGCTAACGGCGGTAGCTAAGCTAACGGCGGTAGCTAAGCTAACACTAGGACGTCAGCTGTTAAAACCCTCCCGTTGTGGGACACGACATGAAACTACTCCAGTTAGCTCAGTCATGTTGGAACTCAGATATCCGCTGGAGAAAATATTTTTTCATGGACCGTTTATTGAGTCACTGAGTTATTAAAGTTAAAGGGATAGTTCAACATTTTGGCAAATTGGCCCATTGCCATAATTGCTATAGTCATAGCAGTAGGTTCGTTACCTTTAATTGTAGGTGTAAGCTATTTTTAGTACAGCGGAGCGCAGCAGCAGGCTGCTCAGAGCTACGCTATGGAGGCTAAGGGAATTTCTTGGTTTCCCCCATCAAACTCATCAAATACAAAATCCCAAAACTCCACAGCGCTTTTGTAGACAAGTTGTGAGCTGCACAACCACCACGCTATGAGATAATGACGGAACGATACGAAACGGAGCCGTTTTCGAGGTAAATTCATACAAAACCGCTGATGCGCGTTGCGTTCAGGGACAGTTTTTCAGCAAGCAGTCTCCGTATTTACCCTGTATTTACCTCGAAAACGGCTCCGTTTCGTATCGTTCCGTCATTATCTCATAGCGTGGTGGTTGTGCAGGTCACAACTTGTCTACAAAAGCGCTGTGGAGTTTTGGGATGTTGAATTTGATGAGTTTAATGAGGGAAACCAAGAAATTCCATCAGCCTCCATAGCGTAGCTCTGAGCAGCCTGCTGCTGCGCTCCGCCGTACTGAAAATAGCTTACACCTACAATTAAAGGTAATGAACCTACTGCTATGACTATAGCGATTATGGCAATGGGCCAATTTGCCAAAATGTTGAACTATCCCTTTAAACAGGTAGCTAACCGTTAGCCCGGCTAATCTATGATAACCATGACTAATTACAAAAATGTGCACACGTAAATAGTAATGTTTGGTCCAATCATTGGTTTTATAAACTTTACAAACATCAGATTAGTCTAAACGGTGATATAGTAACATGAAAAATTAGATATAGAAACTCTCGTCCGTCACTATTGTTCTCATGCTGGTTTTCTACCAGGAAGTAGCTGTAAACAACAAGGAGATTCGTCCTATTAAGCATTAGTTAAATACTGAATTCATCACATGAATACTCATTAGTATGTAATTTATAAACACCACTGATAAGCACTAACTGTGTTTATAAACTACATACTAATGAGTATTCATGCGTTATAAATGATGAATTCAGTATTTATTAATGCTTAATTGTGTGCACTTATTATAAAGTGTTACCTTTTTTGTTTTCGGTTGTATCTTTGTTTTAAAGGCTGATGTCGTAGATTGTGTTTGGTGCAGATTAAAGGGCGAGGGGAGACGAGGTGAGGCTCTGTCCGTCAGGTCGTTTCATGTTCTGGAGAGACGGAGCGAGCCGACCCTGTTCTTAGGCTTTTTGCTTTTTCTTTTTTTCTTTTTTTTACTCTGACTTTTCCACCGGGTGCCTGCTAATAGAGACGTGTGAAGTGGCGGCGGTGGCGGCGGCGGCGGTGTTGAGCGCTCATGTTCTGTGACTTTTCAGCCACAAGTGCAAAAGGGCAACACATGTAAAGACTTGTTTAAGAGCGACCTCTGAAACTTCACAGACACCGAGTGTTGGACTTTAAAGCTGCTTTTTCTTCTTCCTTCTTCTACAACACACTGCAAAAACTCAAAATCTTACCAAGAATATTTGTCTTATTTCCAGTCAAAATGTCATTTATAGTTAAAACAAATCTACTATACTTAAAATAAGACTCATCACATTAAAAAGTAGCTTGTTTTTAGACACTTTTTACTTCTTTCAAGCAGATTTTCACTTGAAATAAGTAGAAAAATCAAGTTTTTCTTTCTCATTACAAGCACAAAAAACTTTTCTACTTATTTCAATTGAAATTTAGTTTGAAACAAGTGAAAATGATCTAAAAACAAGTTAATATTTAGCTGGTGAGTCTCATTTTAAGTGGAAAGAGATTAGTTTTGACTAAGATTGAGATATTTTGGCAAGAAATAAGACAAATATTCTTGGAAAGATGTAGAGTTTTTGCAGTGCAACAAAAAAAAAAAAAAGGATGAACTCACTTCTGTCATTTTTGCAACTGAAACCTCATTAAAGACAAATATCATCATCATCATCCAGACCAAACGAGCTGTTGTCAAATCTCTGTTGGAAGAAGGTGGAGGTTGTTTCCTGCCAGGAGAGGGAGACGTCTGTCTGCCTTGTAGGAACGGAGGAGGAGGAGGAGGAGGAGGAGGAGGAGGAGGAGGAGGAGGAGGAGGATCTGGAGCATGAATAGACATTTTAAAAAAAATTGCAAAACCACACGCTCCTTCAGTTGTTTTCAAACTCCTGTTGCTTCATTTTGAAATGTCTCAAAATATGAAATATGTCATGAATCCAAGTCCTCGATCCTCCTCACAGTGTTTCACATTATGTGTTAGAAAGAGAGAGAAAAAAAAGCCAAATATTCTCATTTTAACAGCAAAATCCTGGTTTAACCCTCCTGTTGTTCTTCTGTTTCCTTCCTCCATCCTTCCTTCTTTCTACAATCCTTTTTCCCTTCCTTCTCCCCTTCCTTCCTTCCCGTCGTCCTTACTTCTTCTTCCTTCCTCTTTTGATCCAATTGACCTGATCTGTTCCCTCCTCCCTCCATCTTTCTTTCCTTCCCTTCTTTCCCTTCTTCATTCCTTCCTTGAACGAATCTGTTCCCTCCCTTTCCTTCCTTCCCTTCATCCTTACTACTTCCTTCCTTTTTGACCCAATCTGTTCCCTCCATCCATCTGTCTTTCCTTCCCTTTTCCCTTCCTTATTTCCTCCCTTCTTTCCCTTCTTCCTTCCTTTCTTCTTCTTCCTTCCTTGAACGAATCTGTCCCCCCCCCATCTTTCTTTTTCCCCTTCCTTCTTTCCTTCCTTCCCTTCGTCCTTACTACTTCCTTCCTTTTTGACCCAATCTGTTCCCTCCATCCATCTATCTTTCATTTCTTTTCCCCTTCTTTCTTTCCTCCCTTCTTTCCCTTCTTCCTTCTTCTTCCTTCCTTGAACGAATCTGTTCCCTCCTTCCATCTTTCTTTCCCTTCATTTTCCCCTTCCTTCTTTCCACAATCCTTTTTCCCTTCCTTCCTTCCTTCCTTGAACAAATATGTTCCCTTCCTTCCTTCCTTCCCTTCGTCCTTACTTCTTCCTTCCTTTTTGACCCAATTGACCCCCCCTCCATCTTTCTCTTCTTTATTTTTCCCCTTCCTTCCTTCCTTCTTCCTTCCTTGAATGAATCTGTTCCGTTCCGTTCCTTCCTTCCTTCGTCCTTACTTCTTCCTTCCTTTTTGACCCAATTGACCCAATCTGTTCCCTCCCTCCTTCTATCTTTCATTCCATTTCCCCATCCTTCTTTCCTCCCATCTTTCCCTTTGTCCTTCCTTCCTTCCTTCCTTCCTTCCAGGAGACAACAGGAGGGTTAAAACTTTTATTTAACCCTTCATTGTTCATTAGAAATCAGATTTTCAGTCAGACAGAGACAGAAATGCTTCGGCACGACTCAGCTGTGGAGCAGCAGCTTCCATCCACATCCACTTCAGCCACCTGATGCCCATTGTACTTTTAAATGACTGTGTATTATTCACCAAACAAAAAATAAAAAGAAACATCCCCGACATTATGCCATGAAACATTATAGCGGACGGGACCCCTGGTATTATCATTGCATTAGTATTCAGCCGCTGCTGCTGCTGCTGCTGCTGCTGCTGCTGCTGCTGATGCTGATGCTCAGTTATGTGAGCTGATGCTGCTGATGCCGCTCGGTCTCCGAAGGAACTAAAGGAGCTAAATGTCAGACGCACAATGTAAACAAGCAGGGGTAGCAGAATGCACTCCTTCACTGTGGATGTTACCGACAGAGCTAAAAGCCACTTTACCGGCGGCCACCTCACTCGCTGCAGCTCCCATTATTTCTCTCTCACATCTCACAGTCTGTGCTTCTCCTCCGACTCCTCTGAGCCTCTGACTTATTCCTTTTATTTGGCATTTTGGGTCGAGAGTGAAATATATTGACAACAAGATACAGGCACAGGCACCACCGTCACAGGGATATATATATATATATTTTTTAAAGAAATCTGTTTAACCTTTACTGCAACAGGAAGTTTTGTTGAGATTAAAGCAAATTTAAGATGGAGCCACAGCTTCGACTGTCACCATCAACGGATCAGAGACCGAGTCCAAAGATATGAACAACAAATCCTCACAAATGACAAACTGGATTTAGAGAAATCTTTGACATTTTTTACTTTTCTCTCCCACTCAGTTAAAGGGGTAGTTCAACATTTTGGCAAATTGGCCCATTGCCATAATCCCTATAGTCATAGCAGTAGGTTTGTTACCTTTAATTGTCGGTGCAAGCTATTTTTAGAACAGCGGAGCAGAGCCGTGAGCTGCTCAGAGCTACGCTACGGAGGAGGCTCATTATGGGATTTCTTGGTTTCCCTCATCAAACTCATCAAATACACAATCCAACAACTCCACAACGCTCTGGTGGACAAGTTGTGACCTGCACATTCACCACGCTATGAGATAATAACACAACGTTACCAGACAGAGTTGTTTTAGAGGGAAATACAGAGACTGTTGATGAAAAACTGTCCCTGAAGGCAACGCGCATCAGCAGTTTTGCATGAATTTCCCTCTAAAACAACTCTGTGTGGTAACGTTGTGTTATTATCTCATAGCGTGGTGAATGTGCAGGTCACAACTTGTCCACAACAGCCTTTTAGAGTTGTTGGATTGTGTATTTGATGCCAAGAAATCCCATGAGCCTCTGTAGCGTAGCTCTGAGCAGCTCACGACTCTGCTCCGCCGTTCTAAAAACAGCTTGCACCAACAATTAAAGGTAACGAACCGAGGCTACTGCTAAAACTATAGGGATCATGGCAATGGGCCAATTTCCCAAAATGTTGAACTATCCCTTTAATCATTGCAGCTGTTTGATACTTATTATTTAAAATCAATCACGTATGACACACACAAAAAGGAAGTAAGAGTCACGTCAGTAATGACTTCCCTCATATCGTCCTTGGGAACACAAAGTGAAAGAATCATTTCCAGACTAAAGTTAATCTTGTACCTTTTTTTTTCCAAGCCGTGCTGGGAGCGTAATATGAAAATGTAGTTTTAATAAGATCCAAGCAGATTTCATGGCGGCTGAATATTATCTCTCTATTTAATCTGGTGTGCAACATGAGAGAGAACAAGAACTTATTCACTTAGAAATCTGATAACACCTGATAGTTTCAAAAACAGTCCATGTGTTATTAAATCGTTATATCACAATAAATCTGCAGGTGCCTGTGTTAATAGTGTTAATTTATAGGTGGATGTTGGACCAGATGTTGTGTGCAGCACTTTTCCAGAAGACTAGTCCAGAGGTGGAATCTCCTAAAAGGGATAGTTCAACATTTTGGCAAATTGGCCCATTGCCATAATCCCTATAGTCAGAGCAGTAGGTTCGTTACCTTTAATTGTCGGTGCAAGCTGTTTTTAGAACGGCGGAGCAGAGCCGTGAGCTGCTCAGAGCTACGCTATGGAGGCTAAAGGAATTTCCTGGTTTCCCTCATCAAACTCATCAAATACACAATCCAACAACTCTAAAACGCTTTCGTTGTGACCAAGGGGGCAGTTGTCGGTCTGAGAAGTGAAGCTCACTTCCGCATTCAAAAAGCTGCAATCCCCCCGGCTGTCGCTGGGGGCTGGCTCCAGAATGGAGCAACTCCAATTGAGCCCCATGTTAAAATAGCCGATTTTACAGCTTAAAAAAACATATTTACAGCCTGGTACATTTTATTTTTTTGGTCTCAATCGATAGTTTCTACCCCCGCACACACTCTGAGGGGGGTGAATTTTTTTTAAACTCTACCGTTTTACTATTATTAGGTTTAAAGTTCTGGCCAATTAGGGAGCAGAACCGTTGAGTGACAGGTCCGGCGACCGCTGCTACGAGGCCAGTGGGCGGGCTCTCGGCCGGCCAACGGCCGCACCGCTCCAAATATGGCAAGTAGAATCCAACATGGCGCGGTTCAAACCCCCGTAGTAGCGGCACAAAACAGACTCCTCCAAACCAATGGGTGACGTCACGGACGCTACGTCCATTCTTTTTACAGTCTATGGTTGTGACCTGCACATTCACCACGCTATGAGATAACAGAACGTTACGAAACTGAGCCATTTTCGAGGTAAATACAGGGTAAATACAGAATCTGCTTGCTGAAAAACTGTCCCTGAACGCAACGTGCATCAGCGGTTTTGCATGAATTTACCTCTAAAACAACACAACTTGTGTTATTATCTCATAGCGTGGTGAATGTGCAGCTCACAACTTGTCCACCAGAGCGTTTTGGAGTTGTTGGATTGTGTATTTGATGAGTTTGATGAGGGAAACCAAGAAATCCCATAATGAGCCTCCTCTGTAGCGTAGCTCTGAGCAGCTCACGGCTCTGCTCCGCCGTTCTAAAACAGCTTGCACCGACAATTAAAGGTAACGAACCTACTGCTATAGCGATTATGGCAATGGGCCAATTTGCCAAAATGTTGAACTATCCCTTTAAAGATACCCTCTGATGAAAATCGTGTTTTGTTCACATGTTCCTGTGGTGTTTTTCTGATGTTAGAGGACAGATCGGACACACAAATAAGTGATTTCTGAGTGTTTCTGCCTTCAAATTGCTGTGAACCAACATCCTCCGCCCGCTCTGCATCTGGCTCAAAACTGAAGGCAACACAGCTCGGTGTGTGGCCCGCCATGTTTTTGTTTTGTTTTGTTTTTTTTTAAAGCGGCCCACTAGTCATGGAAATTTAATCTTTTCTAAGCTGAAACAATAAGGATGCGTAACAAGACAAGAAGATACGTAACACCTCAGAAACGTGCACCAGGAATAATACTGTTGATCACATCCCATGACCCTTAGCTTAAAGTTAAAGGAGTTCAGAAATGTCCTGTTTTGGCGCATTTCCACTAGCACGGCTCGGCTCAGTTTGGTTGTGTTTCCATTACAACTGAGTATCACTTGGTGCCTCCTCGACGTGGGTGGGGTCGTCATAACACGGCTGCGCGAAACCGCCGTGACGTCATTTACACTGCGCCGAGCAATGTACAAATCTGGAAGTACCCAGTGCCTTAAACCTTTCAATGGCAGACTTTTTTCAGGTTCGGAATATTACCCCTTTTCCATAAATAATTAAGGGCCGGCATTCCGACAAATTAAAGTAAACGTTCGGAAAGGCGGCCCTTCGGAATGGCACCCTCGAACCCGCAAATAGCGCACCGAGCCGAAGCCCGCTAGTGGAAACGCGCCATTAGTCGCACTACCTCGTTTCACGAGTTGCCGCACGAGTTTCCCCGAGTAAGGAAAACAAATTTGATTGGTCGTTATCGAGGGGGCGGGATATTCAATGTTTGGGGGCGAGACCGAGCTCGGTGTGTGTATGTGCGAGTGTGTTTAGCTAACGTGGCTAACTGTTAGCTTGTAGGCTTGCTACGTTATAGCTTGCTAACTTAGCTAGCGAGGCTAAGTGACGGAGCGCAGGGATCTGGAGGTGGAGAGTGGAGTCCGGACGGAGGAGAGTTTGTGTCGGTGCTGGTGAACGAGTCTCCTCGTTTGTCTCACCCATAGGAAAGCAAAATCCAAGAAGAGATCTCATTGTTGTATCTTTTATTTCTCCTAGACACAAATGAGCTATTTTTGATAGGCTACTAAGGTGAGACCAAAGGCTTTTTCTCCTGCTTTCAACTTCAACTCAGGAGAAACAAGCACATATAATCTCATGCTTGTTCAAAACAAAATATCTATAAGTCTAATTTAAGTCTCCTGAATATGAGACCAAAGAAAGAGCTCAAAGAAAACTCAGCTATGATTCCCAAGGTCTCATCGTTCTTCTCAAATATATCTCAGTTTTCTCATAGCGGCCTCAGGATTATATAGCTCATCTGTGTCTCACTCTGATCAAAGGAAGAGATCTCTAAATTATATTGAATATGTTTCATTTTTTCAAATTACAGTTAAAGTGCAAAGGATTGTGGGAAAATAAACGGTCACTGCTGTATTCTTCTGCCCGCGAATTTGAAAACTGAATTAGGACAAAGGACTGGAGTTTTCTTTCAAATTTGTCTGTGAACTGAACTCAACAAACAAACAAAAAAAGGTTCAGTATATACTATTATATATTTATCATTAACATATGAAATTCATTGTTAATATTTGTATTAGCTGAGACAGACAGACTGAAGTTTACTTGCTAGCTAAATAATAAGATGGGGGCACTTTCATTCATTCACTACTGCAGCCATAGCAAACGCCACCATAACCAACATAACGCCGTTCCGTTCTGGCAGGAAAGTTATGTTAGCCAGACGTAGACTGGCTCTGTGTCGGCTCAGTAAGCTCACATACCGGTAGCTTCTCGACCGTTAACCAAGGGGGCAGTTGTCGGTCTGAGAAGTGAAGTCACTTCCTCGTTCAAAAAACTGCAATCCCCTCTTCTTCCTCTGGGGGCTGGTGTCAGAAAGCAGCATTCTCCATAGACCCCCATGTTAAAATCGCAGAATTTACATCCTCAATAAACATGTTAAAAGCCTGGTGTCAGAACGTTTTTTTTTCTCAATCGATAGTTTCTACCTCCACACACACTCTGAGGGGGGTGAAGTTTTTTTTTAACTCTACCGTTTTACTGTTATTAGGTTAAAACTCTGGCCAATTAGGGAGCGGAAACGTTGAGTGACAGGTCCGAGCAGCTCCGTGGACAGCTGCTTCGAGGCCAGAATTTCCCTCTAAAACAGCTCTGTGTGGTAACGTTGTGTTATTATCTCATAGCGTGGTGAATGTGCAGGTCACAACTTGTCCACAACAGCCTTTTAGAGTTGTTGGATTGTGTATTTGATGCCAAGAAATCCCATGAGCCTCTGTAGCGTAGCTCTGAGCAGCTCACGACTCTGCTCCGCCGTTCTAAAAACAACTTGCACCAACAATTAAAGGTAACGAACCGAGGCTACTGCTAAAACTATAGGGATCATGGCAATGGGCCAATTTCCCAAAATGTTGAACTATCCCTTTAATCATTGCAGCTGTTTGATACTTATTATTTAAAATCAATCACGTATGACACACACAAAAAGGAAGTAAGAGTCACGTCAGTAATGACTTCCCTCATATCGTCCTTGGGAACACAAAGTGAAAGAATCATTTCCAGACTGAAGTTAATCTTGTACCTTTTTTTTCTCCAAGCCGTGCTGGGAGCGTAATATGAAAATGTAGTTTTAATAAGATCCAAGCAGATTTCATGGCGGCTGAATATTATCTCTCTATTTAATCTGGTGTGCAACATGAGAGAGAACAAGAACTTATTCACTTAGAAATCTGATAACACCTGATAGTTTCAAAAACAGTCCATGTGTTATTAAATGGTTATATCACAATAAATCTGCAGGTGCCTGTGTTAATAGTGTTAATTTATAGGTGGATGTTGGACCAGATGTTGTGCAGCACTTTTCCAGAAGACTAGTCCAGAGGTGGAATCTCCTAAAAGGGATAGTTCAACTTTTTGGCAAATTGGCCCATTGCCATATAATCTCTATAGTCGTAGCAGTAGGTTCGTTACCTTTAATTGTCGGTGCAAGCTATTTTTAGAACGGCAGAGCAGAGCCGTGAGCTGCTCAGAGCTACAGTACGCTGCGGAGGCTAAAGGAATTTCCTGGTTTCCCTCATCAAACTCATCAAATACACAATCCAACAACTCTAAAACGCTTTCGTGGACAAGTTGTGACCTGCACATTCACCACGCTATGAGATAACGGAACCTTACGAAACTGAGCCATTTTCGAGGTAAATACAGGGTATCCTCGTTTGTCTCACCCATAGGAAAGCAAAATCCAAGAAGAGATCTCATTGTTGTATCTTTTATTTCTCCTAGACACAAATGAGCTATTTTTGATAGGCTACTAAGGTGAGACCAAAGGCTTTTTCTCCTGCTTTCAACTTCAACTCAGGAGAAACAAGCACATATAATCTCATGCTTGTTCAAAACAAAATATCTATAAGTCTAATTTAAGTCTCCTGAATATGAGACCAAAGAAAGAGCTCAAAGAAAACTCAGCTATGATTCCCAAGGTCTCATCGTTCTTCTCAAATATATCTCAGTTTTCTCATAGCGGCCTCAGGATTATATAGCTCATCTGTGTCTCACTCTGATCAAAGGAAGAGATCTCTAAATTATATTGAATATGTTTCATTTTTTCAAATTACAGTTAAAGTGCAAAGGATTGTGGGAAAATAAACGGTCACTGCTGTATTCTTCTGCCCGCGAATTTGAAAACTGAATTAGGACAAAGGACTGGAGTTTTCTTTCAAATTTGTCTGTGAACTGAACTCAACAAACAAACAAAAAAAGGTTCAGTATATACTATTATATATTTATCATTAACATATGAAATTCATTGTTAATATTTGTATTAGCTGAGACAGACAGACTGAAGTTTACTTGCTAGCTAAATAATAAGATGGGGGCACTTTCATTCATTCACTACTGCAGCCATAGCAAACGCCACCATAACCAACATAACGCCGTTCCGTTGTGGCAGGAAAGATATGTTAGCCACACGTAGACTGGCTCTGTGTCGGCTCAGTAAGCTCACATACCGGTAGCTTCACGACTGTTAACCAAGGGGGCAGTTGTCGGTCTGAGAAGTGAAGCTCACTTCCGCGTTCAAAAAACTGCAATCCCCCCGGCTTCCTCTGGGGGCTGGTGTCAGAAAGCAGCATTCTCCATAGACCCCCATGTTAAAATCGCAGACTTTACATCCTCAATAAACATGATCAAAGCCTGGTGTCAGAACGTTTTTTCGTCTCAATCGATAGTTTCTACCTCCGCACACACTCTGAGGGGGGTGAAGTTTTTTTTTAACTCTACCGTTTTACTGTTATTAGGTTAGAAAAAGAGGAGTTCCCGCACACATGGCCAACTTGCAGGATTTATTATGCAATGTTTCGGTACTAGACCTTTTTCAAGCAAAAAAAGGCTTGAAAAAGGTCTAGTACCGAAACGTTGCATAATAAATCCTGCAAGTTGGCCATGTGTGCGGGAACTCTTCTTTTTCTAATTTGGACTTGATTGTCGCCCTCCGACGCACCTGCCTGAGAAGTGGATGTGCGAAGATTTTTGCTTTTACTGTTATTAGGTTAAAACTCTGGCCAATTAGGGCGCAGAAACGTTGAGTGACAGGTCCGAGCAGCTCCGTGGACAGCTGCTTCGAGGCTAGTGGGCGGGTTCTCGGCCGGTAAATCCAACATGGCGCTGTTCAGGCCGCCATGTCACAAAAACGACTCCCCAAAACCAATGGGTGACGTCATGGATGCTACGTCCATATTTTTTACAGTCTATGCCGTTAACACACATTCTCAGAAAGCTCGGAAAATGCTGCAGTCGTTTCTAACTTAACTGAATTGAACAGACTTCCACTGCACACACAATTTTCTTACCATGTCATGTTCTGTCCTATTTCATTTTATTATGAGAAAGCCAGTTTTGTGGTGTCAGGTTGAAAAAACAGGAAAACTGACATGCGTGTTCGTTTATTCCAAGAGAGGACAAACAACGACGTTCTGGTTAACTATTTATTAAATTGGATCATTTCATTTCATTTCGATTTATTTCATTGATGGTATACATTCTCACATAGTTGCACATATTTACATAATGTACACATTTTCACCATGAATGAAAAGGAGCAGGATGAAGAAAACTTATAGTCCTGCCCCTCTCTGTTGTTACAATTTCATTGGCTTACTTCAACACCAATATTATTCTCAAATATTAAGAATGATGAAACATAGTAATGACCAGAAAACAAACAAAACAACGGTAGACACCACTCATCTATATATCTTTTCCCTTCTTTTTCTCTTTCTCCTTCTTCTTTTTTGTAGACGCTTATCTTTTCTTTTTTAAACATTTTCTTAAACTGAGACATACTTGTACAATTTTTCAATTCCTTGCATTGTGAATGCCATAGTTTTACACCTGCAACAGAAATACACATTTGTTTTAAGCTTAACCTTGCAAATGTGTGTTTAAAATCAAGCTTCAGTCTGTTGTCCCCTTCCTCCAATTTAAACAAGCTTTGTAAATGTTCTGGTAATGATCTGTTCTTTGCTTTAAACATTATTTTTAGGGTCTGTAATTCTATTATATCGGCCATTTTCAACAAACCTGCAGAAATAAATGATCCATTTGAGGGATCTCTATTACCTGCCTTGTGGATAACTCTTACTGCTCTTTTTTGTAGCAGAAACAGAGGAGCGATGTTACTTACATAAGTGTTGCCCCACACCTCCACGCAGTAGTTAAGGTATGGCAAAATAAATGTACAATACAGAATTCTTAGTGTGTTAGTGATCATCAAAGGAATGAGATACAACAAACTCTCCTGTTCAGGAAATCGCAGTCTGCAAGCAGTTATCTGCAATCACCATCCCAAGAGAGCGGGAATTCTCTGTCATCTGCTCAAGACAAAGGCGTTACATTAATTCTTAATACTTTGCACGCACTATGTGTGTGTAATTCATTCTTATTGGTCAAAAACAGGTGAGGAGTGGCTGTGGTTTAGACTTAGCCTCCCCTTCGTTGGTTCCATCTTCCCAGCACACGAACCTCTGGTCTGAAACACAACAAAATCCTCCCTACTCTGACATACATTTTTGTCTGGGTGTCCAAGGCTATAAATACAGATAATTAAAAACTCTTCCTTCACAATGCTTCATTCAGCAGGGCTCACAGGCCTCTCATCCCCTCCTCCCTTCGGCCTTGGAGATGTTTGGGTTTCACTGTGGCTCTGTGTGCCCTCCCTTTCATACCACGGGGCCAATGCTTGACTCCCTCACATTCTTCAACAGGACACAACAGGTCAAATACAGTTCAGAACATCTTAGATAAAGACAAAAGTTTCACACCACTCAGGATTAACTTGTTTAAATGGGTAAAATGTGTAAGTGCTCAATCTAATAAAACAATCATCAGTGAGATATATTCAGTGTTGATCAGTAATGTCAAAGTGGAGAATAGGCTATATGTTCAGTGATAGTTCTGGTGATGAGGTAACTGTGTGCAGTTTTGCAGTCTCCAGTAGATACAGGTTCAGCTTTATCTCATCAGTCAGTAGAACTATGGTGTTTTGTTTTATTTGTTAATCAGTAAGACACAATATCAAACTCAGTTAGTAAAAGTAAATATTCAGTGTTAAGACAGTTTTCACCCTAACAGTGGATAATTGAGTGAGAGTTGTGGGATAAGATTTTCGTCTTTTCCCAACAGTAAACCAACTAATCAACATTTGCCAACACATGAGTTTAAACATACTAAAGCCACAACATGCTAGAAAGATTTGGTATGCAGGCCTACGTTTCATTACACTATGGCAATAACAACTAGAAAATTTCCTCTGGGCAATTTTGATAGGCCCACGGGGGGCTACTGCCGGGCATTCCATCTCTGTCAACATGGGAATCAAACCCACGATCTTAAGGTCAAGACAGAGCTAATCAAATAGACACGTGATCATCTTTCTATAATCACTCAGTACGTTTACATGACACTTGAAAAAACCGAATTATTGCCTTAATCCGACTATAACTGGATAACTGAAGTGCATGTAAACACCTTAGTCAGACTGAAATCGGAGTTGAGAACTCCGATTAAGACACCCAGATAATGCGATTGGAATTCGATTTTCTCCGTCATGTATACACCTTAATCAGAGTATAACTGGACAATGCGTGTGCGCATGCTCCACAACCGTAGAGACGGCACCAAGTGGAGCAGAGAAGCCGCCCGAACCCCGCAAAGTAAAGAAAAAAAAACCCAACGTCAGCGCAGATTCAATGCATTTCACACATACACAGCGCAACCAGCCAGATTGTTTTATTAGAGAGAGAGAGAGAGAGAGGGAGGAACAAAGGAAGCCCGTATGATATTCTCAGCGCGAATCCGGCCCAGACTGGTGCGTCTGGTCGGGAACTGCAGTTGAGAATGTATTAATAAGTTTACTAAGTTGTTTATATTCAGTTTTTTACGAGGTGACAGAAAAGTCAACAGGACAGGCGGCGTATTAACCCGCTGAAACAACAGGTGACGGCGCATGAGGGGGCGGACCCCGTCAGTTATTCGGTTTTCTCAGTTGCATGTATATTGAGACAAGGACAGAAGTCCGATTTGAGCCAAAATCGAATTTTGAGCATAGCTCGATTAAGCTCTGCATGTAAACGTACTGAATGATATGGAGGAGCTGTAATCACATTAGGTTACCTGTGTGTGTGTGTGTGTGTGTGTGTGTGTGTGTGTGTGTGTGTGTGTGTGTGTGTGTGTGTGTGTGTGTGTGTGTGTGTGTGTGTGTGTGTGTGTGTGTGTGTGTGTGTCTGTGTGTCTGTGTGTGTGTGTGTATCTCTAACTTTTATCACATGAAGTTACCTGTGTGTTGGTGTGTGTGAGTGTGTGTGACACATGTTATGAGCTGCATCCTGTGTCAGTCTGATTTAGCGTGTGTGTGTGTTTATAAACATGTTAACGAGCGCCAGGTGGATTGTTTATGAAGTTAACGAGCTCTGGCCTGAGAATCAGAGGTTACCACAGCAACTTGAGGTGGTTGCCAATGACGATAGAGGCCCCCCAGGCTGAGGCAGACAGAAACGTCGAGAAAAAGAGCGATTTTCTGCCTCTGCACTGGTCTCGCATTTAGGCTTACTGTGACAAAACGGTAACTCCTATCAGAACAAAACACAGATCAACGTTGCTCTAAGGACTTACTGGAAAATTTGGTATGATTTGGTGTTTCTACAGTAAATATTTTGTTGACACTGGCAATTTTAAAACATCGGTCCGTTCTGCTTCTGTCAGAAAATCTTTGTATTGGAGTCAATGAGGAGCAGAGACAGACGTGGCCGCACTCAGAGGCTGATAATTCAAATTCTGTAAGTCTCTCTGATATTTTGAGCACATGGTGAGAGAAAGAACAAGTTTGTCTACAAATTAGGAAAAAAATCATGTGTATAGAGTGTTAATTGTGGCCGGGAGGAGTGTGGAAAGAGAAAAAATCTGGAATTTTTCTGGGCTTTCTCCCACTCTAACCGATGATGTCACGCACTCTGACACGAACATTCCGTGCAATACACACCCATTATAATCTCATAATTTCTCCAAAAATGATCATGGTCATTGATCAGGGATTGATCAAAAACTATATGACGTGGAGTAATACGCCAATACACAAGACTTGTGTCTACTGTTTAAAGTTCAAATGAAGTCTCTAGGTGAAAGTATGCCTGAGCAGTAGACGTTTGTAAAACTCCAATGATTGTTCTTTTTCGCTCTTTTTTTTCCCGCCTGTCCCATTGACTTCAATGCTAAATTTTGCGCAGTTTTTCACAACTTAGGTCGCGAGAAATTCGTAAACTGTTGAGAAAAGTAATAACACACCGATCCTGATCAATCTGCACGTTTTGATATATAATTTGTAGCGAATGGAAAATCGTGCGGAAAAGGAAAAATGCAACCAATGCAGTGGACAGTTGAGACGTAGAAGGAGAACAAATCAACTGGTTTCAACGCTAGTGTCATCACAGAACACTCAATGATGCTGCGGTACAGAAGAAGCAGAAGGGGTGGTTTGATGGACAATGGTCTGAGTTTACGGATGATGTGGGTTCTCTGCTGGCAGCTTAATGATGTCTGAGGTGTGTTGGTTGAAGTTCAGTTTATTGTCCAGTGTGATCCCGAGGTATCTGAAACTGTCCACAATCTCCACCGGTTGGTTGTCAATGTATATGGGTTCATGATGAGGAGTGTTTTTTCTACGGTTGTCAAAAATGAGTTCTTTGGTTTTGGTGACATTGAGGAGGAGATGATCGTCCTTGCACCACTGGGAAAAATGGGCAACAGAGTGATTGTATGCTGTGACCTGTATCCTGGTCCGAGAGAAGAGCCAATATGGCAGTGTCATCAGAGTATTTTAAGTATTTACAGGCGTTTGTGTAAAGTGTGTACAAGAATGGACTCAGCTGTACGGTATCTCTCCGGTGTGGACGCGCTGGTGGATCGCTAACTGTCCGGATCGAGCGAACGCCTTCCCACACAGCTCACAGCTGTATGGCTTCTCTCCGGTGTGGATGCGCCGGTGGACCGTTAACTGTCCGGATTGAGTAAACTCCTTCCCACACAGCTCGCAGCTGTATGGCTTCTCTCCGGTGTGGATGCGCCAGTGGCTCGTTAACTCTCCAGAGGTAGCGAATGCCTTCCCACACTGCTCACAGCTGTACGGTTTCTCTCCAGTGTGGATGCGCCAGTGGACCCTTAAATCTCCAGAGGTAGCGAACGCCTTCCCACACTGCTCGCAGCTGTACGGCTTCTCTCCGGTGTGGATGCGCCGGTGGACTGTTAAATCTCCAGATTTAGCAAACTCCTTCCCACACTGCTCACAGCTGTACGGCTTCTCTCCGGTGTGGATGCGCCAGTGGACTGTTAACTGTCCGGATTGAGTGAACTCCTTCCCACACAGCTCACAGCTGTATGGCCTCTCTCCGGTGTGGATGCGCCCGTGGACTGTTAACTGTCCAGATTTAGCAAACTCCTTCCCACACTGCTCGCAGCTGTACGGCCTCTCTCCGGTGTGGATGCGCCAATGGACCGTTAACTCTCCAGATTGAGTGAACGCCTTCCCACACTGCTCGCAGCTGTACGGCCTCTCTCCGGTATGGATGCGCCGGTGGACTGTTAACTGTCCGGATTGAGTGAACTCCTTCCCACACTGCTCACAGCTGTACGGTTTCTCTCCGGTGTGGATGCGCCGATGGACCGTTAAACTTCCGGAGGTACTGAACTCCTTCCCACACTGCTCGCAGCTGTACGGTTTCTCTCCGGTGTGGATGCGCCGATGGACCGTTAAACTTCCGGATTGAGTGAACTCCTTCCCACACAGCTCACAGCTGTACGGCCTCTCTCCGGTGTGGATCCGCTGGTGAATTTTCAGTCTGGACGAGTCAGTGCACGATGTGCCGCACTGCTCGCACCTGTACGGCGTCTGTCCACATTGGCGTCGCCGGCGGTGAGCGTTCAGATGAACTGAGGTCCTGAACGTGTTCCCACACCCATTACAGCTGTGTGGTTTCACCTTGGTGTGATCCTGTTTCTATGGCAACAGACAGGAAGAGAGAGAGAATCAATCAATGATGGATGGATGGCCATTGAGTACCGTCATCGTCATCATCATACAGCTTGTTGATGCTGCTGTTTTATTTTCCTTTTTAAATTCTTCATTAATACAAATCTTACAAGCAGAATTATTTTCAGTATACTTTAATTGAAACTAAGCAAAACATGTCAGTCTGTGAGTTGATATATATATATATAACGCTCCATTACTTGACTCAAGAAGTTAAACAGTTACTTTCTCACCTGAAAAAATATTAAAATAAAGTGACGTAACAGCACTGCAGCAGAAAACTAGAAAAAGATAGCATTTCCTGAAGAAAATGCGTGTGAATGCTGAAAGCAGCTAAAGAAAGAAAAGAAAGAAAAAAAGAAAGAAAGAAAGAAAGAAAGAAAGAAAGAAAGAAAGAAAGAAAAATAGGGAAAAAAGAGACAGAGAGAGGGGGATGATAGATAGAAAGAGGTAGATAGAGATAGAGAAGGGTAGAAAGAAAGAAAGAAAGAAAGAAAGAAAGAAAGAAAGAAAGAAAGAAAGAAAGAAAGAAAGAAAGAAAAATAGGGAAAAAAGAGACAGAGAGAGGGGGATGATAGATAGAAAGAGGTAGATAGAGATAGAGAAGGGTAGAAAGAAAGAAAGAAAGAAAGAAAGAAAGAAAGAAAGAAAGAAAGAAAAATAGGGAAAAAAGAGACAGAGAGAGGGGGATGATAGATAGAAAGAGGTAGATAGAGATAGAGAAGGGTAGAAAGAAAGAAAGAAAGAAAGAAAGAAAGAAAGAAAGAAAGAAAGAAAGAAAGAAAGAAAGAAAAATAGGGAAAAAAGAGACAGAGAGAGGGGGATGATAGATAGAAAGAGGTAGATAGAGATAGAGAAGGGTAGAAAGAAAGAAAGAAAGAAAGAAAGAAAGAAAGAAAGAAAGAAAGAAAGAAAGAAAGAAAGAAAGAAAAAGACGGAGAAATTGGGTAGAAACAAAGAAATAAGGAAGGAAGAAAAAAGACAGAGAAAGGGGAAAGAAAGAAAGAAAGAAAGAAGGATGATAGATAGAAAGAAGGATGATAGATAGAAAGAGGTAGATGGATATAGAGGGAAAGAAAGAAAGAAGTTAAAATACAGATGAAGGGGGTGAAAGAAAGAAAGAAAGAAGAAAAAGAGACAGAGGGTTTGAAAGAAAGAAAGACGTTAAACGTCAGGTCATGAAGAAGCTCCAAATCCTGACATCTCCATTAGGAGAACAAACTGAAATTCATGAGAAAAAGATAAATTGTTGTCTGTTTGTGTATGCGTGCATGTGTGGCTGTGTGTGAGTGTCTGTGTGTGTCTGTCTGTGTGAGTGTGCATGCCTGTGTTTGTGCGTGACTGACTGAATTCATTTCCTATGGTACATCCTCTGTCAGTCTGATTTATCATGTGTCTGTGTGGGGCTGTGTTTAAAAACATCTTAACGAGCGGCCAGGCTGCACCTGCACCTGTTCTATTTAGACGTTGATAACGAGCTGGCCGCTACAGCTGGCCACTGCACTACACAGAGCAGAGCAGAGCAGAGCAGAGAGATTTGAGCTTGGTGCAGCTCCCAAACAACAGTCTATAAAAAGAGAACCGTACCTCTTATCAGAATGTGGTAAAGACCAACTGGGCAAGAAGACGTTCCTGAGCGTTCTGATGTGCATTAAATGTTTGTAGGACAAAAACTTTTCTCACAGTCGCAAGTTAGAAAAAGGGGTCATTTCTGCTTTTCTCAGAAAAACAGCTCCAACTTTTGTATTGAAGTCAATGGAGCGGGTCTAGCTGCACAAAAAGTCTCAATAATAAAATTCTGTTAGTCCGTCTGCTGTTTTGAGCACATCCCATGAGACAGGACAAGTGTGGCTACAAACGGTGAGAAAATCATGTGTCTAGAGTTTAATTTGTGGCCGTGCTGACAGTTTATCCAGAAAAAATCCAGAATGTTTTTTCGCTCTCTCTCACTCTAACGATGATGTCACGCACTCTAAGCCCTGCTCGTTAGACGCAATACACACCAATTATAAACTTGGATTTTGTCAAAATGTTTTAATGATTTTAAAACTGCCAAATATCTGAAACTGTTGAAGATATCAATAAGATTAGTTTATACAGGAATAGATTAAAAGTTTGTCTACAGTTTAAAAGTCAAATGTAGTCTGTGGGAGAAAGTATGCTGACGTTTTAGAGGTTCAAAGAAGCAAGAAGATTTTAAAAGTTTGAAGAAGTTTTCAATGCATTCCTATGGGAGAAAAATTGCAGAAAAAGTTAAATATTTTAAAAAAGTATAAATAGTATGAAAGCGAAAAGTCATAGCAACACTGTCCTGAAAAAGCTGCCCGTTTTGATATATGAATTGTTGAAATAGCACAAAGTATGAAGGAGGAGTTAAACACAGAAAAATGCTTTCAGCATTCACACTAATAAAGTAGGCAGGTTGTTGTAGACTTTTTAGTGAACCACAAAATATGAAACAGTTAGCAGCTAACAGCTGTTAGCTTTAGCTTCATCTCTTGACTCGCTCCCACTGAAAACAGAAACACAGACCTGTGGACCGGAACCGGACGGACCGGGGGGCTCGTTGTCCTGGTGGACCGCGTCCTGGTTCTCCTCCTTCATCATGTTGTAGTCCTGGTCGTGGTCCTGGTCAGACGGGACCTCCTCTTCGTGCTTTTCCACTAGTACTCAGTACGGTACAGCACGGCTTTTTACAGCACAGCCTCTTTTTTTTAACCTGACGACGTGATATGACGACTAGGAGCAACTATGAAGAACTCAGAGCGGGAGAAGCTCCTCAGCCGAGCCGAGCCTGTGACTCTTTTTTTCCTTTGTATTCTCACGGTCACATCGCTAAGTCTCCTCCCCTTAGATACCGTTGCGGTGTTGACGGTTGGAAGAACAGACTGGGCTGTAACTTCAGAATCATGTGACCCTGTAGAAATGTTGAGGAAGAGTGGGCAACCAGCCAATATAATAAGGCCCTTGGCTTTCTATATTTCCTCCTCCAAGTTAACTCAGTCATATTTTATAAATAGTAATTTATTACAAAAACATGAACTTTGATGTTCGTTTGCAGTGATAATCCCAGAAAGCAAAGATGAGCATCACACCTGCTCCATTTCCTTTTCATTAGTGTTTACAGATCTTCCTTAAATGTTTAAATGAATGGAAGATCTGTAAACACCATAGACTGCGACACTAATGAAAAGTGTTTGTTGTCAGAGCATAATATGTTCAGACTAGTGCTGTCAAAGTTAACGCGTTAATTTTGGAGATTAATTTTAAACATTTAACGTGTTAAAAAAAATTAACGCTCATGATCACGATCATGTATTAAGTGTTACTGAATCCATTAATTACATCTCATTAATCATTCTTAAATGAAAGTGTGGCCTGCCAGCTTTAAAGGCTGTGTTGCCAGATGTTTTACCAGAAACTCCGACTTGAAATCAAGCGACAGCAACATCTCAAGATCTCACTTGAGAAAACACTTCACTAATGCAGCCACTAGTCAGGCATTAACAAACCACTCTTCTTTCTCATTGTGCCACAGAACATGAAAGCAGCAGCAGCAGCATCTCCGGTCCAACACCATGGAAACCTCTCAGCCAACCGCTGCAGTGCTTTCAGCAGCAGGAGCTGTCACCGGCAGTGAGTGAACCATCAAAGACGTTCCCTCCATTATTCTCCACTTAAGAGGACTGTGCAAGAGCTGAACGGTGAGAGACAAACGCGTGCATGCAGCAGGGCGTCCTGCATGCCGTCAGGAGGTGAGAGGTTGACCGTTTACAATTTAAAAACAGAGATCACATTTTTTTCCCTGCACACACACCAGACATGTCGTCCATGAAGGTAAATAACACCTGATCTGTGCAGCACATCTGCTCCAACAACACCCATGGAAACAAACTGGCCTGCTAAAGCTTCACATTAATGCACAATTGTGAATGTGCATGTAAAGAATATGGTCAAAAATCCCCTTCTCTTCATCATAATTTAATTAATTGTGATTATAGTGGCATCAGCGGCGGCTTATACAGATCAAAGTCTTTATCCTGTCTAGATTCCTCATATTGTATTTCATTTAAAACGACTCTCAAAGCTCATTAAAGTTTCTTTTATACCACAGGAAAACTGAGATTGCTCACACTCTCTAATCAAAAACTGTAGAGGCTGTTTTATTAAGTTTCTTTCTGTTTTTATCTAAAAAGAGTGGCAGCGGATTTATTTTTTTTTTTTTTTTTATTAATTCATCCAGTCGAGGAAACATCATGTTCAAACCATGTGTTTGATTGTCTTTTAATAAACTCACACAGCTCTGATCCATGTTCTCAGTGCACAGCTGCACTTGGTTTAATTAATCGAACCTGCACATGAGAGGAGTTTCATTATGTCAGACATACTGTTGGACGCGCTCTTGTGTTCATTTTATCCCCCTAGCTTGTTTTGCTGCTTCCTCTTTAAGTGAAGACCGGCTGGTGAGCCAATCAGAAGAGAGGAAGTCTCTAATTAGAGGAAATGCTCTCCTCTGATTGGCTGACTGTTTTTTAAGTGAGTTAAGATAAAGATATCCTGGGTCCAGGTGGGGGTGGTGAGGGGGCGGGGCTTTGTTGTGACATTACAAAGTGACAGGAAGTCCTGACGGCTGGTTTTAAGGCAGTTTCTGAATACAGGCTGTGTGCATTTCTCTGTGGACTGAGGCTTTGATACTTTCACAGTATTAATATAGAACCTAGAGCTGATCAATATTCAGAAACAGATTTACATAATATGGGAGTTTTAACTTAAAATGCAGAGTGAACTCTTATTGTTCAATTTTCATTATCAGATTCAGGATCAGGCCACTTTATTTGTATCCATAGATAGATTTTGTTTGCATTCAAAGTAATTAAATTATGTTTATTTATGTAAATGTATGTAATTATGTTAATGTATTATATTATTACTATTGTTGTTATTAATTATGTGTGTGTGTTTCTATTCTTTCAGGTTAATGGCAGAATGACAATAAACTGAGAAAAAAATACAGCAACCATTCACACAGTCTCAGACTCCATCAGGATTAAACATGATAATAAGAAGATAAAACAATAAAAGAAATATAGAAATTGAGTGCTATTCAAAAATGTTAAATAAGTCATCAGTACTAATAAAAAATGTTTCACCTTCATAACCAAACTAAAGTAAACAATCTAAGAACTACAAATAGATAACTGTAAGAACCATTTTTGCATTCATTCAGGTGATCAGTTCCAGGTGTTTCTGATCAAAAGCACACAGTTTTTTGACTGTGCCATGTTAAAGGGATACGCCAACATTTTTTTGTGTGTCTTGCCTCACTCCCGAGTCCATGACCAGCAGATAGACACCATCCTTTCAACTGTGCGTGCAGTAACCATGGAGATAGAGCCGTATCGCCCGTAATTAGCTTAGCTCAAACATTGGAAGTGTATAGGTAGTGTTAGCCTGCCTCCACCTAAAGTCGCTAATTAGCTTAGCTCAAACGCTGGAAGAAATCAGCAGTCAGAAGCTGATTTCATTTTAGCTCTAAACTCTGTAAATATATCACTTTATCCACATTTCAAACGTTTTTAGGCGAGAAAGTAGCCGTTTAGATCAGCAGTGTGTCGTTAATTTGTCCAAATAACAGCTGTTTACAATTTTGTTCAGACGAATTCGACGCTTCTCAAGCTAGCCGTTGTGACCAACGCACTTCCGGTTACTTTCACAAAATAAAACACCCGTTTCCCTTTACATACAGAAAACCATGAGGATAGAATTTGTGCTTTTACTTTGAAACAGGAAGCTAACCTACCCTCGATGTAGCTAGCTTGAACCAAAATAAAGCGTCTTTGCTTGAACCCTCCGTTTTGACCGATCTCGTCCCGTTAGCGGCATTTGACCGCTCAAGATGCCTTACCGGAGAGTTTTGTCAGCTCTGAGACGAAGATCGGCCCGCCGGTTTCCGTTTAGAGTTGCTGAAGAGTTTCTCTGATGACTTTAGGTGGAGGCAGGCTAACACTACCCATACACTTCCAGTGTTTGAGCTAAGCTAATTAGCAACTTAAGGTGGAGGCAGGCTAACACTACCCATACACTTCCAGTGTTTGAGCTAAGCTAATTAGCAACTTAAGGTGGAGGCAGGCTAACACTACCCATACACTTCCAGTGTTTGAGCTAAGCTAATTAGCAACTTAAGGTGGAGGCAGGCTAACACTACCTATACACTTCCAGCGTTTGAGCTAAGCTAATTACGGGCGATACGGCTCTATCTCCCTTGTTACTGCACGCACAGTCTAAAGGATGGTGTCTATCTGCTGGTCATGGACTCGGGAGTGAGTTTATTTATTGTGTTATATTGGAAATAGATTTGTTTTTTTGTCTTTTTACACAATAGAAAGTAAAAGAAATAAACCTTGGTTATCCATGGAGACTTCATTTGGACACTCGCGTCATTTCACTCATGCACGAGTCAAACCACCAGTGATCAGTCACCGTGATTCCTTCTCTTGTTTTCGGGTTTGGAAAGAGAAAGGTCACTACAGTAACCTTTGATCTTTGTGCAGCCAGAGACTCACACAGTCACAAGACGGACACACAACAACAAACTCCACATAGCATAATACTTAAAATGCACAGTTTGAAATCAGAACAACAGTCTTAACCATTTTACTTCCCCTTCATTAGTCTAATATTTTATTGTGTATCAAGTTTTATAAGCTGCTCGTGTGTTTTCCATTAGAACATGAATCTATAAATTAACAGCAGCTGCACTTAAAATTTAAAAAAAAAGTACATTTCCCACTGAAATGTGAAGTACCACAGAATGGAAATACTCTGTGTTGAGTACCTCAGTACTTCATTACTGCACACACACAATGTGAAGTGTGAGCTTTTGCTAAATGGTGGGTAATTAATATGATTTATTCCTCAGAAGAATCCGTCGGCTGTGTGGCGGAGGAGCTTTCGTCTGAATCCTTTAGTCTTTAATTAGCCCGATTACACTTAACTTTGTAGTGACGTACAAATCAGTGTGATGCCACCAACGATTCAAGGGAGTCGCAGTTAAACACAGCACAAAAACACTGAAACATAAAGTTCCTTTTGAGGTATTTATCACTTAGAAAATCAGCGATGGAGACGACGTTTGGCCGACAGAGTCAGAGAGAGTCTGTGCAGCTTAAGTGTGAAACCCTCGAGTCCCAAACAGCCCTCAGGTGTTTTTTTTTACTGGATTACTGCTCTGAGCCTCTGAGACCGAGGTTCAGGTACTTTAGCTAGTCTGTTTCTATAAAGTCACACTTAACACTCTCAATTTAAAAACAACGAAGGAAGAGATTTTATTATGCTTCTATTTAGGGTGAATGCACTTTAACCTTTCAATTCATTCATACTATTCTTCACTAATTCAAGTAATTAGCCTACATCCTCCATCTTTCATCTTCTACTTTTACTATTCAGATATTGTTTAATCTACATTATTAATGGTTCAAAAATGTTTTCAAACTGTCAGTTTTAAGTAAATATGAGTAGACTTCAGACTTTCAATTTCTTCATACTGATCTTCAACAATTCAAGTAATTTCAAACCATTTCGTATTCTTCATATATTATTTCATCTCTTCAAGATTTCTTCAGCAGTTTCTTGACTTAATTCAGCATAGTTTCAACAATTTATTCAGCTCATTCAGCTTCCAGCTTTCAGCATTCACCCGTGTTTCCTTCAGGAAATGCATTCTCTAGTTACAGTTTGGATTCATAAAGTATATAGGCTAAGCTAAAATAAAGGAGCAGTGGGTCGACACTCACAAACCTTAACAAACAAATAAGACTAATGAGGTGAAGAGGATTCGTGCTAAGAGCAGCCGCTGCCTTTGGGTATAAACCCATTACTGAATATTTACAGATCTTGAAAAGTATTTTTTTAAAAAGGAGAGACATTTCTTTAATTTTGCTTCATAAAAAACTAATTTCATGTTATTCACAATATTTGTCTCTCTATTCCTTCAGGATCGTCCTGATAATGATTTTTTAGTCTCTACAGTATTTGTATGTAAATCACTGAATAGATAAATAAATTAGACACTAAATAAATATCATTTTCCTTGCAGCACTTGGGCATTGGGTAAAAAGAATGAAAAAAAAAATGAAAAAAACACTGATGGTTTCCATGGGAACTGCTAATCATCCTCTTAACTCCTGCTCCCAAAAGTTGAGGCAAGATTCATGTGTTGCAGCCTGTGACTTACCTCTGGTCCAGCTTCCAGCCCGACAGTGCAATTACTTATGTTTGTTCTGGGCGCTATTTATGTGCACATTAAACTGCTGTGATGTAGTGGCCTGGATTAAATGAGACATCAGCCTCCGCTCTGCAGCCAGACGAGTTCAGCAGCTGTAATGTTGAATGGATAATTGTCACTGAAGATGGACTGTCAGCACACCGAATGAGACAGCTTAAGAGTAGCTCGACTTTTAACATAAATCTGAATTAAACAGGTCTAAACCAGCAGTGTGTTCATAATAAAGCTGCTCTCATTTACATGTTTTTCTGTTTCTGTTGTCAGACAACAACAACGACGGGGGAAAAAAACACATAATAAACAGCAATGATTTAAAAGCTGCTGCTAAAATCCTGTTTTTAAATGAAATACATTTACCAGACACGTCAGTTAAGCTGTGAATTCAGTTGAGAGAAAGTCGGAAGCTTTAAAGTTTTGGAGTTAGAAAGTTGGCAGAGAGGGTTTTAGGGTGTCACACTCGCAATAAGACTCTTCTGCAGGAAGTAGTTAAAGTATTTTTCAGGTAATCCTAACCTGAACCCTTCGTCGGTTGTTTTTCTGAATTAAAAGAAGTCACTGAAGGGTCTAAAAAGTTATAAATTATAGCAACTAAGCTGCTAAATTGCCATCAACCCTCAACTATTTGAACATTGGTGTCAGCTTATAACTAAGGCCTTGTCACACTGTAGCCCAAATTTTTTTGCAAATCTGATCAGAATCCGATTTTACTGACTGACAGTCCACGTTACAAAATCCTATTTGAGCAACTGAGCCGTTCACATTGAGACGGATCTGTACAAATCTGTGTGCGGCATTATAACACAATGGAGCACTACATGGCTGCTGATCCACCAATCAGAGCGCTTCTCCCTATGTCACGTGTTGTGCAGCGTTCTAAGGTTGGACAACTCTGGGATGAAACCATATAGTAGACTGTAAAAAGAATGGACGTGATAAAATATTAACTAAGAAGTTACCACTGGATCCTAAGCTTTTCCTTCTGGGCATATATCCAACTATCCCATATTTACAAAGTAAAGAATCTAGATTAGTAGATATGTGTATATTACAAGCTAAACGTATAATTTCCCTTAATTGGAAAAACGTTGATGCACCCAGAATTGGAAGATGGATTAAAGAGATGGCATCAAACATGGCATTGGAAAAGATAACGTACATTATTAAACGGAAACATCATGTTTTTGATAACATCTGGAGTCCTTTTATACATTTTTTAAGACATGATGTTAATGTTGGTAATTTGCTTCAACAGGAGGAGGCTCTGAGGGAGCAGATTGTGTGATATAATGTCCTGAGAAACACCTTTGAAATTCATCATATAACTGTTATCAGTATTTGTCTACTTTTATTTATTTATTTACTTATTTATTATTATTATTCCATCCTTTTTGCTTTATTTTCATCTTGTTTTTGTATTTTTAATGTTTTAATTATTTAGTGAGGGGAAGAAGGGAAGGGAGGGAAAATAGGGAGAAAAAGTTTGCTTTGTTTCTTGCTTGTAAGAATGTCCTGTTTGATTTACTGTAAATTCCAAACAAAACTAATAAACACATGCTTGAAAAAAAAGAAAAAAGAATGGACGTAGCACCGTGACGTCACCCATTGGTTTGGGGGAGTCTGTTTTGTGCCGCTACTACGGGGGTTTGAACTGCGCCGCCATCTTGGATTTTAGGTGGAGTCTACTTTCCATATTTGGAGGAGAGGTGCGGCGGTTAGCCGGCTGAGAACCTGCCCACTGAACTCGGAGCAACCAATTAACGGCCGGTAAACTCTCTGTGAACCTGTCACTCAACGTAATTTATGCACGAATTTGAAGCCTAAACAATACTAAAACGAAAAATAAAATGTACCAGGCTGTAAATGTGTTTTTTTTTAGCCTGATTCATAATGCAATGAATAGGCTACCAGTGACCTGTTTGATCATTCAGAGGCAAAGTTGAGAGCACACAGAGCCACAGTGAAATCAAAACATCTCCAAGGCCGAAGGGAGGAGGGGATGAGAGGCCTGTGGCCGGTTGAATGAAGCATTGTGAGGAGGAAGAAGTTTTAATGATCTGTATTATCTGCCCTGACCCCTCAGACACCTGGGATGGAGAGTTATGTCAGAGTAGGGAGGATTTTGTTGTGTTTCAGACCCAGAGGTTCGTGTGCTGGGAAGATAAAACCAGCCTGTGCCAGCCAGAGGGAACCAACGAAGGGGGGGCTAAGTCTAAACCACAGCCACTCCCCCCCCTGTTTCTGACCAATAAGAGTTCATTACACACACATAGTGCGTGCGAATTATTCAAATGTATGTAACGTTTTTGTCTTGGACAGATGACAGAGAATTCTCGCCCTCTTGGGATGGTGGTTGCAGTGAACTCTTTGTCATGTGTTCTTCTGAATTAAAAAAAAAGCCACTAAAGGGTCTGAGGAGTCATAAATTAGAGCAACCAAGCTGCTAAATTGGCATCGACCCTCAATCATTTCACCATTGGTGTCATCTTATCATTAAAAGGATAGTTTACCCAAAATTCAAATTGCACTCATTATCTACTCCCCCTCATGTGGACTAAGGGCTGGGAGAAGTTTCAGAGTCCTCCGTGGCTTCTCTGAGTTACAGGGGGTCTCGGCGTAGCAGTGCATGTCCATATGACGGTTGCAAATGGATACCAACTGTCTTCGTAACAAAAGGACACACCAAAAAACATCCAAATACCTCCATGCTGCTCGTATGTAATGTCCGTCTTGTATTGAAGCCCCGAAATGCGAAATTGTTCCGAAAAAATCTTGCACGATTTGGACGGACCGGGAAGAGAAACAATCTTGAAATACAGATTTATTTAATTTTTTTCTGAACAATTTCGCATTTCGGGGCTTCAATACAAGACGGACATTACATATGAGCAGCATGGAGGTATTTGGATGTTTTTTGGTGTGTCTTTTTGTTACGAAGACAGTTGGTATCCATTTGCAACCGTTATATGGACATGCACTGCTACGCCGAGACCCCCTGTAACTCAGAGAAGCCACGGAGGACTCTGAAACTTCTCCCAGCCCTTAGTCCAGATAATGAGTGCAATTTTAATTTTGGGTGAACTATCCCTTTAAGTCATAATGCTGTTGATGAATGGTGAAACTTCATCACTCACTCAGTCATCAGGACTGTTCCTCAGCCAAACACCGACCACCTCAGTGGAGCTCGACTCTGCAGCATCGTCACATTGAGACGATGCACTGTACATTAAATTATATTAATTCAAACAACTAAATGTTTTCTTGCCTTATTGTCAGTAGCTTAGCAACAAAAACATGGTTCGAAGTCCTCCATTCCTCCTCATCCTAATTACTGGCACCCACTTTGATTTTTCAAGCAGCCATATCATGGAGGTTTTGGTGTTAATGAGGTGTGTGCGCTCGCTGTGTCACCTTGACATCACATCACAAACACACGAGCCGGATGAAATGATACGGCATGTCTGTCTGTCACATCGACGGGGGAAAAAATGTGTTTCGTGGTGAATTACAATAAGCAGATTTAGAACGAAATGTGGAGCAAAAAAAAAACAAACAACACAAGCGACAAAGTAATAAGGTTCAGGCCACAGTGGATTGGAAAGGAAGATTTAAATGCTGCAAGTTTTTAAAGTCCACCTGAGCTGCACAGCTGAGGATGCATGAAGTCGGACATGAGAGAGCAGGAAATGAGAAGGTTGTTGGATGAATTCACTATTGAGTTCGAATATAGAGTCTGTTTTTTGAAGATAAAGAGGATTTTTGACAGTAATTGTTGTTTTCAGGCAGAAGTTCTTGGTTTCCCTCATCAAACTCAAATACACAATCCAACAACTCCAAGAACGTTACCAGACAGAGTTTTAGAGGTAAATACAGAGACTGCTTGATGAAAAACTGTCCCTGAAGGCAACGCGCATCAGCGGTTTTGCATGAATTTCCCTCTAAAACAACTCTGTGTGGTAACGTTGTGTTATTATCTCATTGCATGGTGAATGTGCAGGTCACAACTTGTCCACCAGAGCGTTGTGGAGTTGTTGGATTGCGTATTTGATGAGTTTGATGAGGAAAACTAAGAAATTCCATAATGAGCCTCCGTAGCATAGCTCTGAGCAGCTCACGGCTCTGCTCCGCCGTTCTAAAAATAGCTTGCACCAACAATTAAAGGTAACAAACCTACTGCTATGACTATAGGGATTATGGCAATGGGCCAATGTTGAACTATCCCTTTAACTTGGCTGAGTCTGAATGATTTTTGACAGTAAATTGTTATTTTCAGGCAGATTAAATGACCACCCTGCAGTTCACCTTAATAATAATGCATTAAATCTGGCTTCATGTGGACTTCTTTTTTTTGCCCTGGTAATCAATCCACCCAATTAGTGAGCCTGAGCCTCACTGACAAAATACAAGCAGTTACAGTGAGTCTGATGCAAATGCAAATGTCAAAATGTACTACTACTAATTTGAATTGGTAATGATAAAAGTGTGTCGAGTGAATCCACTGATTGCTGCAATTTCACCAAGATGAATTCACTTCTTCACTGTGAAATTGCACCGTTTTTAAAAAAGAAGCTTCTTCGACTGAGATCGAGTTGAATGAGGCTTTTTACTGTAGCTATCATCATCATCATCATCATCATCATCCGTGAGATTGGATGAGGTCTGCACAATGAAAGTGGGGTCAACTTGGAGGGAAAAGGGGGGCAGGTAGAACCGGGAATCACCTGGGACCCCAGCATCGATCCCTGAGGAACTCCATTGTTGTTATCAGTGGGACAGTCAGGGCCGGTCCTAGGATGTTGGTGGCCCCCTAAACAAGGTTTTTGTTTGTGGCCCTGCACTCTAAGCGCAAACACCAAATCACTGGTTAAAACCAAGGGGGCAGTTGTCAGTATGAGAAGTGAAGCTCACTTCCGCGTTCAAAAAACTGCAATCCCCTCGGATTCCTCTTGGGGCTGGTGTCAGAAGGGAGCATTCCCCATAGACCCCCATGTTAAAATCACCGACTTTACATCCTCAGTAAACATGTTAAAAGCCTGGTGTCAGAACGGTTTTTGGTCTCAATCGATAGTTTCTACCCCGGCACACACTCTGAGGGGGGTGAATTTTTTTTTAACTCTACCGTTTTACTGTTATTAGGTTAAAATTCTGGCCAATTAGGGCGCGGAAACGTTGAGTGACAGGTCCTAGCAGCTCCGTGGACAGCTGCTTCGAGGCCAGTGGGCGGGTTCTCGGCCGGCCAATCCAACATGGCGCTGTTCAGGCCGCCATATTTGAGTCACAAAAACGACTCCCCAAAACCAATGGGGGACGTCACGGACGCTACGTCCATTCTTTTTACAGTCTATGGTTAAAACTGAATACAGCCATGTTTATCCCTCTGAGGTTTGAGGCCATTTTCTCGACTTTTACATATTTTCTTAAATTTATCTTTTTAAGATACTTGCAGATGTAACAATACTCAAGTGTTTTATGTCTAAATATTAGAACCTCCGCTGTAAGCACACTGAGGCCAGTTTGTCCTAGAACACTGTAGAAAGAAATAATTTAGGACAAATGCTGGAAATTTGAGGTCTGCTTTTTGAAACATTTCAAATCCCTTGTGAAAACACTCCTTCAGCCTGAGAATTAACTGTTTTGGTGCTTGAAATAGGATATGAATACAGTAATATATAAGTGTAGAAAACAATACTAAAATGAAATTGCTTTTTGAGCACAAATGTTGTCATTCTGCCGTTCTATTTTCACCAAATGTCTCAAATGTGAGATAAAAGAAGCTGAATATTGACTTCACATTACATATAAAGCTCATAGCTGCACGTGCAGACCTCAGGATGTTTAAATGACTTGATGAACCCCGGTACCTTTCTGATCATGTGGCCCCCCACCTAACGGCTGTGGCCCTAAACAACCGCATAGAGGGTTTATGCCAGGGGCCGGCCCTGGGGACAGTAATAGTGACAGAGCCTGTGGTGTTTTTTTTTTTTTTTTTTTTTTGGTACAGTCATTTTATTACATGCACCTGCAGAGCTGCTCATCATAGCATCTATAACAGTTATAGAAGAGACACTACAGAAGCTTTTCAACAGTCTCAGACGGTCAACATTCATTTATAAAGGCACGCACAGCAAAGTTGAAAGATACTGCACTGATTACAACCGACCCAGAACATTAAAAAAAATACAACTTGGTACAATTACAGCTGCACTTCCTACTGCAATTACTGCACAAAAATATTACTTATATGACATCTACTGTGTTTCTCATTTCATTTCATTTCAGAGAGCAAAATACTGCACTACTGGCTCCAATATGGCAATTCAGTCACTGAACATCATAAACATAAACACCTGTGTCCATGCAAAAGTACTGATGCAACTCAGCCTGAGTGGGGGGGACGGGGAGGAAATGAATAAAATACCTGAGTAAAACAACACCGTGATGGAATAAGAAAGAGAGAAATCAATACTGAGAGACGCCAACAGAAGCACAGAAACCATTAACAATGAAAAGAGGGAGCGACTTTGTATATTTAAGAAAGAGAATCAGTCATTATCCAAACTGATTAAACTGCAGCAAACAGATCTTGGTATATTTTTCTGCCGACGGTGAGGCACTTGCGGTAAATGAGCTGTGACAATGACTGAAAAATATCCCGGGGGGGTCGGAGGGGCTGTTCTCCTTTTGGATTCCTGGAGCACGACTGTGGCACGATGGGGTTGCATCAGCTGTTTGTGAATCTGTTCACAGAGTTCACGTCTTAAAGGAGAATTCCGGGCAAATTCAACTGGGGGCTGTATGTTCCTAACATTTTAGGTCTAAAAGAAGGAATCTGAAGGTTTTCAGTTTAGTTGCTCCTGTTTTGCGGTAGTTGTGTCTGTCCCCGCATCGCCACGGCAGCGATGAATGGGAGCGGATTGAAGTTCTGCTGCTTAGGCTGTTTCCATCCCTCAAAGCCACAGACAGCGTCAGATGGCGACTCAAACATGCACCCAGAAGTTTATTTACTTCAAGCAAGCCGACATGTCTGTAAAACTAGATCTAATTCAAAGTCCCAAGTTGACGCTCGGTGTGTTCAGGTGCAGTGGGAAGCTCCCGTTTGTGTCATAAACACAGGAATATCAACTCTGGACTTGCTTCAAGTAATAAAAACTTCTCGGCGCATGTTTGAGTCTCCATCTGACGCTGTCTGTGGAAAAAAATGTATACTTCAAGCAAGTCAAGAGTTGATATTCCTGTGTTTATGACACAAGCGGGAGCTTCCAACTGCACCTGAACACACCGAGCGGCAACTTGGGACCTTGAATTAGATCTAGTTTTACAAACATGTCAGCTTGCTTTAAGTAAATAAACTTCTGGGTTCATGTTTGAGTCGCCATCTGACGCTGTCTGTGGCTTTGAGGGATGTAAACAGCCTAAGCAGTGGAACTTGCATCCGCTCCCATTCATTGTTGCCGTTGTGATGCGGGGACAGACACAACTACCGCAAAACAGGAGACATTAAACTGAAAATCTTCAGATTCCTTCTTTTAGACCTAAAATGTTAGGAACATACAGCCCCGAGTTGAATTTGCCCGGAATTCTCCTTTAACTACTGGCTGCTGTCAGATGAGCGATGTATTAAACCGGGTTACACCACCATGAGGAGACTCGCCCGCCGTCTATACACAGAGATAGGATGATGAAGAGCGAGAGGCTGAACAGAAGCGTCTGTGTGACGCCTCAATAAGCCAATTGTCTGTTTTATAACAGATGGAAGGGAAACACATTTGTGAGTCAATTGCGTTGCTGCACTGATGCAAGCCAAACACCGACATACAGTAGGCCTACACTGCATTTTCAATCATATTATGGAATAAAGTCAACAACGCTTTTAAGCATTTATCCATTTCATTCAGTTTTTATGTCCCTGTGAGCATTTAAAGTGCAGTTACAGCTCCCTCCCCTTTTATTTAAAAAGGGACCCGGTGTTGTGTAGCTACAAATAACAGCTGCAGGCCGTCGTCTCCAAGACAGCTGCCAAGTTTCAGGACTTGTGCTCAACAAGTAGAGACTTTTTGTAACGTGTAAGTTTGTTGCTAGGAGGCAACGGTGCAGCATCACGACCTGTCACAGCTTAACTTCTAAAAATAACTGCTACAGGAGCAAAGAGATGAATGAAAATTAACTGCCAAGTCTTTATGAAATGATAATATGACTCTGTTGTATATGAGTCTAGTTAATAGTACAGTTAAATGTGACTGGGAGATGTGTTTTCATACTAAACCAGAGGTGTTTAATGAATGGAGAAGTTGGAAGTTAGTTATTATAGTTGTGACAGTCAGTGGAGGACAAACTAAGTTACTTAAAAACCCCAAATGTTTGATTTCTGCAAGTTGCATTAAAATTTTCTTTTGTTCTCCGAGTCATAAGTCAGTTCAATCTGAACACAACCATGGTACAAATACTTATCATTACTTTTCATAGCATTATTTATAATGTGCATCAAGAAAATAACTCCATAATTAAAAGAAATTAAGAAAAAAAAGCTCCTTATTTTCATGGTGCAGAGCTGCTATAATGTCAACGATTACAGGGTTTTAGAAAAATGTTTGGTTATTCAGTCTGACGCTATTAGAATAACTTTATTATATTATAGCATTAGGTATATTGCGTTACTTGTTTTTTTTTACTGAACAGCATTCGGTCGACTGATCATATTCCTTCATTTCCTCTTCAATCTGAACAGATATTTTATTCTTTGTTGGTCGGTTCAGTTTCATCCTGCAGCGACAGGTTTTTAAATACAACTAATATCACTGTGATAACTAGTTTGTGGTGTAACCCATGAGACATAACTACTTAAACTGTGAGCACAAATTAGCTTTAAAGGGATAGTTCAACATTTTGGCAAATTGGCCCATTGCCATAATCCCTACAGTCATAGCAGTAGGTTCGTTACCTTTAATTGTCGGTGCAAGCTGTTTTTAGAACGGTGGAGCAGAGCCGTGAGCTGCTCAGAGCTACGCTACGGAGGCTCATTATGGGATTTCTTGGTTTCCCCTCATCAAACTCATCAAATACACAATCCAACAACTCCACAACGCTCTGGTGGACAAGTTGTGACCTGCACATTCACCACGCTATGAGATAATAACACAACGTTACCACACAGAGTTGTTTTAGAGGAAAATACAGAGACTGCTTGATGAAAAACTGTCCCTGAAGGCAACGTGCATCTGTGGTTTTGCATGAATTTCCCTCTAAAACAACTCTGTCTGGTAACATTGTGTTATTATCTCATAGCGTGGTGAATGTGCAGGTCACAACTTGTCCACCAGAGCGTTGTGGAGTTGTTTGATTGTGTATTTGATGAGTTTGATGAGTTGAAACCAAGAAATCCCATAATGAGCCTCCGTAGCGTAGCTCTGAGCAGCTCACGGCTCTGCTCCGCCGATCTAAAAATACCTTACACTGACAATTAAAGGTAACAAACCTACTGCTATAGGGGTTATGGCAATGGGCCGATTTGCCAAAATGTTGAACTATCCCTTTAACTTGGCTGAGTCTGAATGGGCAAACAGATGATGCAACTGACTCCAGGTCTGTGTTACTCTGAAAACTAATGCATGATCAAAACCTCTAATATCAGACAGATATATATATATATATATTTAGTGAAAAAATATAAACAGTATGTAACAGTTAAACAATAAATAACATGCCAGTGGGATTAACATTCACAGATTCCCACCTAAAGCACATATTTCTTAAAACCAAACCTCAACATGTATTTTTCATATTTTCTTTAGCTGTTTGCATATTTTTCTGTCTCTGCTATAATCAGACTGTAAAATGGTAAATATTAATAACACTGTGATGGTAACAGCCAATAGAAAAGACCGGCAATTACTGTACTGCGAGCAAGTGCCCAGATGTTTTTCATATGTCAATTTTTTTTTTTTGTTGCCACAAGACATTCAATTCAGAAAATGCTGTAAAGATTGTGAAGACGGTGGGACAGTTTTCTCCAAACGTTGTTTTGCAGCATTCTCCTCATAACATCAATATGATGACGATAAGAGCTTTTCTCAGATGTGGATGGACGCTGGTCCAGCATGCTACTTATTTTATTTTAACACTTACATTCTTCTCCATGAGGCTGAAACCTGTGGCATAAACTCTGATGAGATCCCTTTGCTAACAGGGATCCTGCAGCTACACTGCACTGCAAAAACTCACAATCTTTCCAAGAATATTTATTTGTCTTATTTCTTGTCAAAATGTCTCATTTCTAGTCAAAACTAATCTCTTTCCACTTAAAATAAGACTCATCACCTAAAAATTTACTTGTTTTTAGATCATTTTCACTTGTTTCAAACTAATATTCACTTGAAATAAGTAGAAAAATCTGCCAGTGAAAGCAAGTTTTTTTTGTGCTTGTAATAAGTCACTTTTTTCCAAGTGAAAATAGGCTTGAAAACTTGAAACTGTCTAGAAACAAGCTACTTTAGTGTTTCTTATTTTAAGTATAATGAGATTAGTTTTGACTAGAAATGACATTTTGACTAGAAATAAGACAAATATTTTTGGTAAGATATTTGAGTTTTTGCAGTGTGTATATTATGGCACCGGCGAGGTAACACAGCTTGCACACGGTGCCTCTGAAGAGCCTGTGATATGTTTGGAGGAACAGCACACGGACAGAAGAAGAAGAAGAAGAAGATACACGTTGTTCACAACTGCCACGGCAAAAAAAAAAAACTCAAACTGAAGGAAGGTACGGCCTCAGTCAGCATAGTATCGTACGGCAGCGAGCGGCTCTCACTGCAAAAACTCAAACTCTTACCAAGAACATTTGTCTAATTTCTAGTCGCAACAAATCTCATTCTACTTAAAATAAGACTCATCACATTAAAAGTAGCTTGTTTTTAGACACTTTTTACTTCTTTCAAGCAGATTTTCACTTGAAATAAGTAGAAAAATCTGATAGTGGAGCAAGTTTTTCTTTTTTATTACAAGCTCAAAAAACTTGCTTTCACTGGCAGATTTTTCTACTTATTTCAAGAGAAAATTTGTTTGAAACAAGTGAAAATTAAAAACAAGTAAATTTTTTAGGTGATGATTCTTATAGATCGAATCGCCTTGTTGTTTACATTCTACTTCCAGGTAGAAAACCAGCATGTAATTTGAATGAGACTAGTAGTAACGAACGAGAGTTTAGCTATATATCATATTTTTCACGCCCTATCACCGTTTAGACAAATCTGAAATGATTGAAGAAACATTACTATTTCTGTGTGTGTGTTTTGTGTTGCTATGTGTTGTATTTATTCAGTTTGGGGGAATCACAGTGTCCAGAAAGCATCAGTGGCTCAGCTGACAGGGACAGCTAACGGTAGCTAAGCTAACAGCGGGAGCTAAGCTAACGGCGGCAGCTAAACTAACGGCGGTAGCTAAGCTAACGGCGGTAGCTAAGCTAACGGCGGTAGCTAAGCTAACACCAGGACGTCAGCTGTTAAAACCCTCCCGTTGTGGGACACGACATGAAACTACTCCAGTTAGCTCAGTCATGTTGGAACTCAGATATCCGCTGGAGAAAATATTTTTTCATGGACCGTTTATTGAGTCACTGAGTTATTAAAGTTAAACAGGTAGCTAACCGTTAGCCCAGCTAATCTACGATAACCATGACTAATTACAGAAACGTGCACACAGAAATAATAATGTTTGTCCAATCATTGGTTTTATAAACTTTACAAACATCAGATTAGTCTAAACGGTGATATAGTGACATGAAAAATGAGATATAGTGAAACTCTCGTCCGTCACTATTGTTCTCATGCTGGTTTTCTACCTGGAAGTCGTTGTAAACAACAAGGAGATTCGTTCTATTTGAAGTGGAAAGAGATTTCAGTTGTTTTGACAAGAAATGAGACAAATATTCTTGGACAGATTTAGAGTGTTTGCGCTGCGGCCGCCTCAGACGCTGTTGGGGTTGTAGCACAGCATGTTGAGTTGCAGGTTTTCGTCCCAGTGTCTGAGGATGATGAAGAGCTGGTTGGCGGCGGCCTTGACGGACGCCAGGTCTCGTCCTTCGGGGATGTCCTGCGCGCTCAGCCACATGCTGGCCTTGGCCGCCACCAGCTCCCACTCGATGAAGTAGCTGGCCGAGCCGTGCTCCAGCCAGGCCAGAGCCACCGCCGTCGCCCACACCAGGCTCTCCTGACTCAGCATCCGCCTCGCCGCCGCCGAGTGTGGGGAGTGTGGGGACAGCGGCGGCTCGGTGGCGGCCGACGGGCTCTCTAAAGACGACGGAGCAGCAGCAGCAGCAGCAGCAGCAGCATCCGTCCACGTTTGCTCTGCAGGTTGTTGTCGACACGTCTCGGGTTCACACGGCGACCCGGCGCTCTCGGCTCGCCGGCCGCCGGAGAGAGACGGGTGGCCCAGGCTGCTGCGGTGGCTGGTGAAGGGCGACGTCCACTTCAGCTTGTCCATGGGGACGTTGATGGCGTCGCACAGCGCCGAGTCCAGCGGGAACGCTCCGCAGGCCAGCTGCAGCAACAGCTGTAGTGCAGAGGAGAGGGACAACGTTTACAATCTGACATGAAATACAGTTAATAAAGGAGAGATGGATCTTTAAAGGGATAGTTCAACATTTTTGGCAAATTGGCCCATTGCCATAATAATCCCTATAGTCATAGCAGTAGGTTTGTTACCTTTAATTGTCGGTGCAAGCTATTTTTTAGAACGGCGGAGCAGAGCCGTGAGCTGCTCAGAGCTACGCTACGGAGGCTCATTATGGGATTTCTTGGTTTCCCTCATCAAATACATGAAATCCACAATCCAACAACTCCACAACGCTCTGGTGGACAAGTTGTGACCTGCACATTCACCACGCTATGAGATAATAACACAACGTTACCAGACAGAGTTGTTTTAGAGGGAAATACAGAGACTGCTTGATGAAAAACTGTCCCTGAAGGCAACGCGCATCAGCTGGTTTGCATGAATTTCCCTCTAAAACAACTCTGTCTGGTAACGTTGTGTTATTATCTCATAGCGTGGTGAATGTGCAGGTCACAACTTGTCCACCAGAGCGTTGTGGAGTTGTTGGATTGTGTATTTGATGAGTTTGATGAGGGAAACCAAGAAATCCCATAATGAGCCTCCGCAGCGTAGCTCTGAGCAGCTCACGGCTCTGCTCCGCCGTTCTAAAAACAGCTTGCACCGACAATTAAAGGTAACGAACCTACTGCTATGACTATAGGGATTATGGGCAATGGGGCCAATTTGCCAAAATGTTGAACTATCCCTTTAAAGTCCCTCTTGTTCATTCTGAGCTCGGTGAATCAGCGTTTTCATTTGACGCTCCAAACTCTTGGAATATTCTCCAACACGCTCTGGGGCTGGAGAATATCCCCTCTCTCTTGCTGATTTTAAATCTATGGTGTCTGACTTTTGTAAATCGCCCTGCCAAGTGTTTTTCAGTATAAAAATAAAGGTTTTTAAAATAAAATGCTCCCAGATTTGATCATCAGTAGCAATTTCTGTTCAGTTTTTGTCTCTATGACACAAGAAAAGCAGTGAAAAGCACCCGATCAACTGGTTTGAGTGCCTGCTAAAGGAAACTGCAGCTTTTTATGGTTCATCATCACTCAGTCCTTCAATCAGCCGCGGGGTGTGAGGAGGTGCCTTGTTAAAGGACGGGAGCTATTCTAATCATTTTCAACACGCGTTTTCTTTTCATTCTGTGAACAAGGTTGTATGAGCTGCATAATTAGAGTCTCCTACAAGGTCTGGCCGCTCTCAGGCCTCAAACAAAGAGCTGAATTATGGCCTGAACTGCTCTATCGCTGGTTATTCATCGTACCAAATGGAGATAAAAACTCAAAAAGAAACAGGATTTTGTGTTTTTTCTTTCACACCAATTAAAAGTAAAAACGGGTCAAACTGTCGGTTTAGTTGCTCAGGATTATAAATCTCATTCTGGGGACAGTGTAATGAATCTCATGGTAAAGTAAAAGCCTTTTTTTTTGTTTCTTTGTTTGTCTATTATAGTAGTGTCATGTTAACTGTCTCTCTTTGTAGTTTTATTATCTGTTTAGATACGTTCCAATTTGTGTACCAACTTTCTGTGTTTCTTGTGTTTTTCCTGTCTTTATGAATTCTGTTGTTATGTCCTTGTTGTTCATTTTAATGGCTTTTAACACCTTGCCAGGAGGACCACAGTCTGAAACTAGCCGTTGGCTAACACTGGCACTTTTACATTTTATTATGTTCTCTATAAAGGGTTCCCAGATGTGGAATTCACTACCGACCGAAATAAAACTAACCCGAGACATTAGAATTTTTAATACAAAGGTTAAAATCTGGCTGAAACAAAATCAGAACTGTATGCATTTTTAATGTGTCATGACTTGGTATGATTTTAGATGTATTGTACATTTTATAGTGTTGTTATGTAATTTTGATGTCTTTCTTCTTAACTTCTTTTTTCTACTAAAAGCCTAACTAGGGACGGGAGTTGGAAACTAGCATTAGCTATAATCTCTGTGTGCAGAACATCAGTCACATTGACTTGTTTGTAACGAGTGGAAGTGTCACTATGTTAACCTGCATTGTCCCTATCAAATAAACTGAATTAAAATTAAATTAATGTGCACTGTCCTCCTTAAAGCAGAAGTAAGTGGTCCGGTCGTTTTCGCTAATGCTGCGTTCCAGGCAGGCTTTTGAAATCGTAAATTACAGCTTCAAGTCACAACTTACGACTTTGTAGCGTTCCAGGCAACCCACTCGTGTTTTTCCGACCTGTTTTACCGGTGAAAGTCACTATAACGGCCACTCGTAACTTCTGACCCGTGAACTCGTACCAGATCGAACTGGTACCACTTCACGGTCGGAAAAATACGAGTTTCCTTGAACGCACCATAACAGTCCTCGTCGCTACGTCACCACATTCACGGCGTTCCTTGGCTGCACACACAGCCCTGCATGCCGTTCTCTCTCCTCATTGGATAAAAACTGTAGGATACGATAAATGTTTTCTCTTCGGCTCAGAGCAGAGCAGAGTGACTGACAGACCCGTGTTTCAGTCCAAACACTCTATGTAAGTGATTGCTGTCGGAAGATATTACTATTTAAGACTTATATTAACACAAATATATCACTTACTTCTGCTTTAAATAAATAAAAAAAAATAAATAAATGAAAGTTACAGCATGACTCATATATTCTATATCCTAGACCTCGGATCTCCTCTCTGTCGTATTTGTCCCTCCCTTTTATACTTTCCCCTAAAGACGACAAAAAAGAAAAGGACATAATCTGCAGACAGGAGCATAGTGGATGTGAATAAAACATGTCTTTGCGTACACAACACGCTTGCACATTCTTCCCACAGTTCAACGCGGCTCAGGAGCTGCAGCTGCTGATCCTCCTGCAGACTTTGTGACACATTCGTCTCCCCAGACAGTCGGCATGAATTAGTGTCCATCAAAACACACAGAGCGTTCACACGTAGCCAGGCTACAGATCGACGACGACTATACCCACCAGAGGAATGTAGTCTTTGTTCTCGTTGTCGCTCTCTCCGATTGAATCACCGGACTTGCTGTGAGATCGACACATGAATCCTTTGGCAGCTCGAGTCAGCAGCCGAGTCCTGCTGAGGGCCAGCCTGACGCCGGGGCAGAGACACGGGGGTTAATCACAGCGTTCAGAGAGGCACAAAACATTCAATCTCACCTGCTGCTTCTACCAGGAAAAGGAAAACAAGTGTTTTTCTCTGATTCTCTATCTAAACACATGTGAAGATACATGTGACCGATTTCAGGTGAAGGGGAAGAGGATCTTTAGTTGCACTGCAATCGATCAATAACTATGGAACAGTGAATTATTATGTACTAACCCTATCACAATAATTAGTGTGAATGCTGAAAGCTAGGGCTGGGACCATATGCTTTTCTCCCGATTCGATTCTTCTACGATTTTTTTGGGATGGCGATTCGATTTAAATTGCGATTCTACGATATTGCCGATTCTCTCGATTTTTAGTTTTAGCATTTTTAACATTTATCTGCACACAAATACTGAAGAAGCCTATAAATTAACATACTCCATTATAAAGTGAACTTAAACCCTTTTCAAAACCTGGACTCTCTGTATGTAAAAAAGGCTAACAAATGCACATTGCACAATATTTAAAGAAATTCAAAAAAAAAAGAATTTTCAAAAAAAAAAAAAAAAATCGATTTTTGAAAAAAAAATCGTCAAAAAAGATGTCGCGATATTTATGTGAATCGATTTTTTCTCCCACCCCTACTGAAAGCATGAAACCTCTTTGCATCTTTTTACTTTCTACCCCTTATCTCTGTCTTTTTACTTCTTTCTTTCTCTCTTTCCGTATTTCTTTCTATCTACCTCGTCTCTCTGTCTTATCTTTCTTTATTTCTTTCTACCCTCTGTGTCTTTTTACTTCCTGCTTTCTGTCTTTCTACCCCTCTATCGCCATCTACATACCTCTTTCTATCTATCCATCCCCCTCTCTCTGTTTCTTTCTTTCTTTCTTTCTACCCTATTTCTTTCTTTTTCTCTTTCTGTATCTCTTTCTATCTACCCCGTCTCTCTGTCTTATTACCTCTTTCTTTCTCTCTCTTTATTTCTACCCTCTCTGCGTCTTTTTACTTCTTTCTTTCTTTCTTTCTACCCCTCTCTATCGCTATCTATGTACAGTAGCTCTTTCTATCTATCCATCCCCCTCTCTTTCTTTCTTTCTTTCTTTCTTTCTTTCTTTCTTTCTTTCTTTCTTTCTTTCTTTCTACCCCTCTATCGCTATCTACATACCTCATTTCTATCTATCCATCCCCCTCTCTCTGTCTCTCTCTTTCTTTCTTTCTACCCCATTTCTTTGTCCTTTTACTTCTTTATTTTTCTCTTTCTGTATTTCTTTCTATCTCTCTGTCTTATTACCTCTTTGTCTCTCTCTCTTTATTTCTACCCTCTCTGCATCTTTTTTACTTCTTTCTTTCTTTATTTCTTTCTACCCCTCTCTATCGCTATCTATGTACAGTACCTCTTTCTATCTATCCATCCCCCTCTCTCTGTCTCTCTTTCTGTATTTCTTTCTATCTACCTCGTCTCTCTGTCTTATCTTTCTTTATTTCTATCTACCCTCTGTGTCTTTTTACTTCCTGCTTTCTTTATTTCTACCCCTCTGTCGCCATCTACATACCTCTTTCTATCTATCCATCCCCCTCTCTCTGTCTCTTTCTTTCTTTCTTTCTTTCTTTCTTTCTTTCTTTCTTTCTACCCCATTTCTTTGTCCTTTTACTTCTTTCTTTTTCTCTTTCTGTATTTCTTTCTTTCTACCCCGTCTCTCTGTCTTATTACCTCTTTCTTTCTCTCTCTTTATTTCTACCATCTCTGCGTCTTTTTGTTTCTTTCTTTCTTTCTTTCTTTCTTTCTTTCTTTCTTTCTTTCTTTCTTTCTTTCTTTCTTTCTTTCTTTCTTTCTTTCTGTCTACCCCCTCTCTCTCTCTATCTCTTTCTATCTATCCACACCCTTTCTTTCTTACTACCCCTCTCTCTGTCTCTTTCTTTCTTTCTTACTACCCCTCTCTCTGTCTCTTTCTTTCTTTCTTTCTTTCTTTCTTTCTTTCTTTCTTTCTTTCTTTCTTTCTACCCCTCTCTCTCTGTCTCTTTCGTTCTTTCTTTCTTCAAACTCTTCAACCGTTACACATGCAGTATTTCAACAGTTTCTTCTACCTTTTTAACATTTTCTTCAGCTCATTCAGCATTTCTTCAGCAATGGCGTTCAGCTGCTTTCAGCATTCACACGCATTTCCTGCTGGAAATGCTTCTTTTTCTAGTTATTATTATCATCATTATTATATTATTGTAGTCTACAAGATTAACAGATCATTTAATGTAATTACATGATCTGTAGAACCAATCACTCTCCCACCGGCCTCAGTTGTCGAGTGTTAGCAAAACCTTGGCGTAGTTTTTTTGTTTCTGTGCTCTGAAAGCGTCGCACAGGAAACTTTGTTGTTGTTGTTGTACTTCTTCACTTCTTTTCTTTTCTTTTCTCTTTTCTTTTGTTTTTAAAGGGACGAGAAATTATTGTCCAACTAGAAAAAGCATTTCCATAAGGAAAATGCGTGTGAATGCTGAAAGCCATTGCTGAAAGCCATTGCTGAAGCCATGCTGAATTAGCAGAAGAATATTGACAAAGAGGGGATGTACTGAGATGAATGAGGCAGGAATCAAACCCTGGACCTCATGATTGGCGACCTAGAAAGCTAACCTCTCAACCACAGAGAACCGGAAATAGGGATGTCACGATTGATCAGAGAAATAATCACGGTGTTACGATTATCACGATTATTATGCATTAATTAATTTCACAACACTATTAATGTGTAAAATCAAATATAGTTAGGATATAATTAATACTAATTATAAAATATTTTAAATATCTATTAAAATATGACGAATTATTAATCTGCCAGGGGAAGTGTTTGAAATATTCAAGTCATTAATTGTCATCGATACCAAATGTTTAAGTTAATTAATTTTAATCTTTTTTTTTTTTTAATTACAAATGACACTCTAGCTTTTAAATTCCTACCAATTCAATGTTACGTTATGGACCAGTATCTGTGCATTTACCTTTACTCTGGTGCACATCTGCCAACACGGTAGGCTATAATCCTTTTTTTGGAAAGTGATGGTATTTAGGAATCTTTGCGATCAATTAATTGTGGCGTTTAATACCGCGATTAATTGTGAAAACAAGTAATTGTGACATCCCTAACCGGAAACATACTGAGTTTTATACCATGATAAATCAAAGACTGTCCTATGATAGCTGAGCGTTCACATCACTGTAAATCCACCAACATGTGCTCAGATTCACTCAGTCTGTTGTCAGTTGTCTGAACACATCTATAAGGCCTAACGTTCAGCTCTGTCTGTCTGACTCTTATTCCAGAGCGATTTGGACCAACAGCAGTGATGATTGAGTGTCAAATAATTTCCCAAACCGAAACCTGGCAACACAACAATCACAGTAACTTAAGGCTGTTATTGGTGCAGCTGTGTGGAGGCGAGAGAGAAATGAGGGTTTAACTTCTCTCTTTCTTTACGTCGCTATTTCAGGAAACTGAAAACGTGTTGTTAAAGGGACAGTTCAAAATTTTGGCAAATTGGCCCATTGCCATAATCCCTATAGTCATAGCAGTAGGTTCGTTACCTTTAATTGTCGGTGCAAGCTATTTTTAGAACGGCGGAGCAGAGCCGTGAGCTGCTCAGAGCTACGCTACGGAGGCTCATTATGGGATTTCTTGGTTTCCCTCATCAAACTCATCAAATACACAATCCAACAACTCCACAACGCTCTGGTGGACAAGTTGTGAGCTGCACATTCACCATGCTATGAGATAATAACACAACGTTACCAGACAGAGTTGTTGTAGAGGGAAATTCATGCAAAACCGCTGATGCACGTTGCCTTCAGGGACAGTTTTTCATCAAGCAGTCTCTGTATTTACCTCTAAAACAACTCTGTGTGGTAACGTTGTGTTATTATCTCATAGCGTGGTGAATGTGCAGGTCACAACTTGTCCACCAGAGCGTTGTGGAGTTGTTGGATTGTGTATTTGATGAGTTTGATGAGGGAAACCAAGAAATCCCATAATGAGCCTCCGTAGCGTAGCTCTGAGCAGCTCGCGGCTCTGCTCCACCGTTCTAAAAATAGCTTGCACCGACAATTAAAGGTAACGAACCTACTGCTATGACTATAGGGATTCTGGGCAATGGGCCAATTTGCCAAAATGTTGAACTATCCCTTTAAAACACGACGTTTCATTTCTTCGGTTCTTTTTCTTTCTCTTTTATCTTGTGTTTAAAGGGAGGAGAAATCCTTCATCGTTACACGACACATAGCTGGTGATGAAACAGTCTGATATTCCTCTGCTGCTTTAACCTGAAGGCATCGGTCGTTTCTCAAAAATCATCGGGTGAAGCTCAAAATGTTTTTTTAGTGCAGTGACCTTCGATCTATAATAACGTCATGGGTTTATTTTTATTTTTTTGTTGTTGTTGCCAGCGCTGCAGCACATTTATGCTCCCAGCCGGACGCTGAAGATCACCCACCTGGCAGAAAAAATGCTCTCCACCGATTTCTGCGACTGGTCAGAGGTCACAGACGGACTCCTCTGGGAGACTTGGAGACGGAGAAGAAGCAGAGTCAGACAAGGCAAAGAGAGAAAGAGAAAGAGAAAGAGAGAACAGCAGCGGTGGCATTTCCTGTCACTTTTCTATTTTGTCCTCAACATGAGTCTCACATAACAAATAATAAAACGACAGCCGAGGACACGACACGACATCCACCGGCTGAATTCCCTCAGAGTGTCTGTGCAAGTCTGCTCACTGCACTGCAAAAACTCAAACTCTTTCCAAGAATATTTGTCTTATTTCTTGTTTAAATGTCTCATTTCTAGTCAAAACTCATCTCTTCCCACTTAAAATAAGACTCATCACCTACAAATTAACTTGTTTTTCGATCATTTTCACTTGTTTCAAACTAATTTTCACTTGAAATAAGTAGAAAAATCTACCAGTGAAAGCAAGATGTTTTGTGTTTGTAATAAGGAAGAAAAACTTGCTCCACTATCAGATTTTTCTACTTATTTCAAGTGAAAATCTGCTTGAAAGAAGTAAAAAGTGTCTAAAAACAAGCTGCTTTTAATGTGATGAGTCTTATTTTAAGAGAGATTTGTTTTGACTAGAAATAAGACAAATATTCTTGGTAAGATATTTGAGTTTCTGCAAGTGTGGGTTTATGTTCGGTTTGGTTTTTGTTATGTTTCTTTTTTCTTTTTTTTGTCCAGACAGGATTTTGTCGATTCGAGCCACTAAATCCTGTCCAAACCTCGGTCATCACGTCAATAATCTCATGTTTCACATCTGCAGCGACACAACACAGTCGCCTAGAGGATGAAAGAAGAGACGGAGCAGCAGCAGACGGTTGTGTGATGTGTTGTGTCGTGTTGTGTTGAACTCACCCTCGGTGAAGCTGCACCGCTCCCAGCCGGCGGAGGAGGGAGTGCTGCACGGAGACACGCCGTCTTCTCCACCTGAGACGGTCACAACAGAGACGGGCATTTTTATTTTTTTTATTTTATTTTTTCACACTTTCATCTCTCTACACCGGCCAAACTACACACACACACACACACACACTACTAATGTTGACTCATCGGTGCTCCCTGGTCTGTTGCTATGCCACCGCTGAAGCCCAATTTAAAGGACAATTCCAGGCGAATTCAACTGGGGGCTGTATCTTCCTAACATTTTAGGTCTAAAAGAAGGAATCTGAATATGTTCAGTTTAATGTCTCCTGTTTTGCGGTAGTTGTGTCTGTCCCCGCGTTGGCCACGGCAGCGATGAATGGGAGCAGATGTAAGTTCCGCTGTTTAGGCTGTTTTACATCCCTCAAAGCCGCAATTTTTTTCCACAGACAGCGTCAGATGGAGACTCAAACATGCACCAAGAAGTTTGTTTACTTCAAGCAAGCCGACATGTTTGTAAAACTAGATCTAATTCAAAGTTTCCCGGAGTCTCGCGCGAGCCCGAAGTTGCTGCTCGGTGTGTTCAGGTGCAGTGGGAAGCTCCCGTTTGTGTCATAAACACAGGAATATCAACTCTTGACTTGCTTCAAGTGTACATTTTTTTCCGCAGACAGCGTCAGGTGGCGACTCAAGAAGTTTTTTTTACTTGAAGCAAGTCCAGAGTTGATATTCCTGTGTTTATGACACAAACGGGAGCTTCCCACTGCACCTGAACACACCGAGCGTCAACTTGGGTCTCGACTCCGCCAGACTTTGAATTAGATCTAGTTTTACAAACATGTCGGCTTGTTGAAGTAAATAAACTTCTGGCTGCATGTTTGAGTCTCCATCTGACGCTGTCTGTGGCTTTGAGGGATGGAAACAGCCTAAGCAGCAGAACTTCAATCCGCTCCCATTCATCGCTGCCGTGGCGACGCGGGGACAGACACAACTACCGCAAAACAGGAGCAACTAAACTCAAGACCTTCAGATTCCTTCTTTTAGACCTAAGATGTTAGGAAAATACAGCCTGAGTTGAATTCGCCTGGAATTGTCCTTTAAGAAGCTGGCGCCCTTTTGCTGAAGTTGTTAAAGTATTTTTTTATGTTTAATTAATGAGCGCTCAATGTTATCTCTCAGCTCCTGGTGATTCTTTACTTCTTTGTCCTTTTCCCTATTTCAAATAAAGACAGATTTGAATGAATATAAAAAAGCATAAACGTCGACCTTGGAAAAATTCTCATATCTCTGAAAACTCCCTGAGGATTTTTATTTTAATCCCTACTTCTCTGAACTAATGTCTTTCTTGCTCCTACTTTAAAGGGATAGTTCAACATTTTGGCAAATCGGCCCATTGCCATAATCCCTATAGTCATAGCAGTAGGTTCGTTACCTTTAATTGTCGGTGCAAGCTATTTTTAGAACGGCGGAGCAGAGCCGCGAGCTGCTCAGAGCTACGCTACGGAGGCTCATTATGGGATTTCTTGGTTTCCCTCATCAAACTCATCAAATACACAATCCAACAACTCCACAACGCTCTGGTGGACAAGTTGTGAGCTGCTCATTCACCACGCTATGAGATAATAACACAACGTTACCACACAGAGTTGTTGTAGAGGGAAATGCAGAGACTGCTTGATGAAAAACTGTCCCTGAAGGCAACGTGCATCAGCGGTTTTGCATGAATTTCCCTCTAAAACAACTCTGTGTGGTAACGTTGTGTTATTATCTCATAGCGTGGTGAATGTGCAGCTCACAACTTGTCCACCAGAGCGTTGTGGAGTTGTTGGATTGTGTATTTGATGAGTTTGATGAGGGAAACCAAGAAATCCCATAATGAGCCTCCATAGCGTAGCTCTGAGCAGCTCACGGCTCTGCTCCGCCGTTCTAAAAATAGCTTGCACCGACAATTAAAGGTAACGAACCTACTGTTATGACTATAGGGATTATGGCAATGGACCAATTTGCCAAAAATATTGAATTATCCCTTTAACTCTTATCTTGTAACTTTCTGCTGTATAACAATAATAACAATAATAAAAGTGCAGCCTACCGTTGGGCTGCAGGACGTCTTCAGCTTCCTCCGACATCCCACCGGACTGGGAGCGACCGAGGCCGATGGAGTAACCTCTGTTCTTCCTGCTCCCGGAGCGCGAGCCGGAGTGGGAGCCTCTCTTCAGACCTTCAGCTAAAAAATAAAAAAAAACACAAATTAAAAATTCAAAACTCTTTTATTTCCTTTAAATTGCAGCTTTATTGCTTCGGCGTTGCACATTTTGAAAGTTCAATCCAGCCTCGTCTGTGATGCAAACCTCACGGGGAAAAACCAAAACATTACTCAGCAGTGAGTTGCATCTTTAGACGGATTTTTTTGGTATTCAGTTTTTTTTTTTTTTATGATGACACTTCTTCTCTCTGCTCCAAATAATAAAATATCCGCCTGAGGCAAAAAAATCTTTAAATCTAATATTTCATCTCCACTCCTCTGCTCTGGAACATATATTTACCACGGCAAATATTGGATCTGAACACGCACGGAGCAAACACAAGGACGTCATGAGAATATATTTTCAGATATGATACGAGCCACCGGCAGGTAACAGCTAAATAAATAAATGATAGAAACAATAGAGGGGAGAAAAAAAAAGGTACATTTTGGCAGCTTAATAAAAATAAATCTGCAGCGGTTACCTGGCAACCTCATTGATAAAACCTCAAACTGCTGCAACAACTAATGATCCGTTTCATCATAGCTGTTTAAAGGTGAATCAATAGTGCATCGTTTGACTTGAACAAAAAATATTCTGATTGAATTTTTAAAGACGACATAAAAGCAGCAAATATTCACCTGAGCTGAATATTTACCACTTGTTTGATTGTGCAATTGTGATAATTAATAATTCCTTATAAAACTGTTCTAAAAATCAACAAATCAATACTCTGGCTGTTACACTCTTCATGATGAACTTCAGTAACGATGCTGCTGAGCTGCTACTGCGCACACAGAGAAAGATAAACGATCTAAACAGTGAATAACAAACCTCCAGAGTTTTCTGCTCTTAAAACGAGGCTTTTAGTGTGAAAACCCGTCAGGAGGAAGTGTTGAGCAGAGCAGAGGAGGGAGGACGGAGGTTAATTAGAGTCGCAGCAGTGTTTGTGTCTGAAGGCGGAAAAACTCAGCAGAGAGTTGAGTTTATCACGACTCTGCTGCTCCGATGAATTAGTGCTGTGAAAATATTAATGCTACTACATATTATTATCAACAGAACTGTTTCAGCTGTAAAATGCGAGCCAAGGTGGATTTTTACAGCTGATTCCTCCTTTTTTCTAGTTTTTAACTTAAAGGATAATTGCCGTTTTTTTACAATCTGGACCTTATTTCTAGCATAAAATACAATCATTTCCTCCCCCAGATAACTTTGGTGTCATTCCAAGTGGTTGTGATGAAATGAGCTCCAGCCAAGAGCCGTGTATATCCGTATAATGGAGTCTACAGGGCAGCAGAATGCAGCCTCTAAATAACACATTATCTGCAGAGAAACTCCTTCATTTCACCAATATTTAGTTCTGATAGGCTAGTGCTATTCCCCTCTGAGTCCGGGGTTAGCTGTTATCAACATCCGGGGTCTGTAGGTTTGTTTCTGCGTGTTTCTGACTTGTCAGAACAAAATGAGCAGCTGGATGAAGTTCAGCTTCCACAGGCTTCCTCTCCTCAACCTGGACTCACTAAAGCTCCGGCTAGTTGAGATAAAAATGGACCCGAATGCCGAAGCAGAATGATTATTATCAGAATGAGCCGCGCGGCGCTCAGAGATGACATCATCCAGGTCAGAGGTCAGCAGGTCAACCTACAGACCCCGGATGTTGATAACAGCTAACCCCGGACTCAGAGGGGAATAGCACTAGCCTATCACAACTAAATATTGGTGAAATGAAGGAGTTTCTCTGCAGATAATGTGTTATTTAGAGGCTGCATTCTGCTGCCCTGTAGACTCCATTATACGGATATACGCGCCTCTCGGCTGGAGCTCATTTCATCACAACCACTTGTAATGACACCAAAGTTATCTGGGTGAGGAAATGATCAGATTTTATGCTAGAAATAAGGTCCAGATTGTAAAAAACGGCAATTCCCCTTTAAGCTAACTACCTGCTACAGCTTCCTATTTAACCTATTGACTTATTGTTTGTGTGTATATGTATATGTAAATATGTATGTATTTTAGATATTAGTTGATAATCATAATAATTATAATAATAATTGGAGATAATCCGTAATAATGTATGTACTAGTGAATGGCTCAAATACGTACACACTTCTTCCTAATTAATTTTCCAATCATGATGTTAAGTGTTAGATCATTTGTCTTTATTTGTTTAATTGTTGCCTTTTTACATGTACGAAATAAAAAGCAATCAAATCAAATCAAATCAAAACAACAATACAAAGACAAATATAACAAATAATCATATTTTCCACCCTGTAAAACTATTCTTTATTCTAAGAAAGTAACTTTAAAGACTCAGCAACACAATGTTACTTAACTTTTTAGCAACTTTTCGGTACAAGAAGTTTTTCAGAAGATGTTTGATGATGATGTACAGACGTGGAGTAAACTGTGTGTGCATGTATATATATATATATTATATACTATATATAGAACGTATGACTCACCAGGGTTTATGTATTCGATGCACGTCGGCAGATATTCATTAGTGTCCAGGTCGATGGGAACGAACGCTGTGTATTTGCTCAGTATGTTGCAGGCTTTGCTGGTGTGGATAGCGTAGAGCTGGTACTTCCTGCCAGAGCCTGTGGTGGTGGAAGATCAGTCACAAATATAAAATGGTTAAATAACACTTCACAGGATTGTATAACACCTTTTAACATCATACTGTCTTACAATATATTATATAAACATTAATAGTTTGTATACCATTCAAATGTATGTTATAGGAACCATTCAGTATTGTAAGACATTTTATTCTGCTCCTTCACAGCACTAAGCAACGTCTGCTGTTTCGTCTTTAATTGGATTTCTACAGAATATATATATGTATGTATGTGTGTGTGTGTGTGTGTGCTCGTTAAGTATCCGTCCAGTTACTACGAAGCTCGAGCGCAGCAGCTGTTGAGTTTAGCATAAACAGCTCGTCTGGCTCTGATGAATGGAAAAGCAAAAATCACCACCTCGCTAATTAGAAGTGTAAAAAATCATGTTTACAACGCTCGTGCTGCACACGAAGCTGCTCAGAAACTGCTGCAGGGTGTAATGTGCTGCAGACGGAGCACAACACATCACAGAAACAGCAATCATGTAGCTTAAGGTACCTGATTGTTTTTTGTCCACATGTAAGTAAAGACTCATTTCTGCATTATGCATGAGAATGGTCGACACTAGATGTAGATTTTCAAAGGAAAAACCTGTTAATGTTTCTTATTTTCACTGTGTTCCCTCTGTAAATTCAGATATATGATACTGAAAGGAGACAACCTGATATTACAAAACACCAACTCACCGTGCGTCACTGTCAGAGTAATCTGATGTAGCATTTCAGAATAAAAGACTTGAATGGTAATCCATGTAAATTCAGATTAATATTATTAAAAGGAAATTATCTGTTATGTTATGACTCTGAGAAACTGGTTGTCTAGTAGTTGATCATGATCCAGAGATATAGGTTACTACCTATGATGACATCTGACCTTCCCTGAGTGACACCCTACTATCAATCTGAGGACAATCTGTTCAGTAATAGCAGGTCATTTGAATTTAATATCAATCTGAATCTACAGGGAACACAGTTTAAATATAAAGCTTTATTTATGTATATTTAAGTTTTATATAGCTCTATTGTTATTTATTATTCTCTGTTTTTATCAGTGTCATAGCCACGGAAACAAAATTTCATTCATACATTCACTGCAGTTTACAATAAGGGTCTCTTAATTAACATTAGTTAGCACATTATTAAGCATTAAGGTCTTTTGTTTATTTTGTTTCTGGTTTCTGTAGCACTTTGAGATTACTTTATGAAAAGTGCTTTACAAATAAAATGTATTATTATTATTATTAATATATTAACTAATGTATAATTAATGCTGAGTAATGCATACATAATAATAACTAATTACATCATGCTTAATAATTTATTAACTAACTTTGAGTAGTAAACATTAATTAACTGCTTATTAATAGGCCACATTAATTAATGTGTTTCCTAATGCTAAGTAATGCATAATAATGATTGTTCATACATTTTTAAACAGTTAATTAATGCTTAATAATGTTAACTGGCGTTAATTAGGGACCCTTATTGTAAAGTGTTATGACAAATAAAAGTATCTAATCTTATTCTGAAATGCTTCCCAATTGCTTTGAAAAAAATACTCAGAAAAACAGAAAAAAACAGAAAAAAATGAAAATGTAATATGTTTCCATATGAATATAACAAACCAACATAAGAGCCAAACACCTTTTTCCGTCATCAACACTCACCGTGCTCGATCTCACACTCTTTGTCCGCCATGTGCTCGAAGTCGTGGATGATGGAGTGTCCGGCCATGTGGTGGAAGGTCTCGTTCCACAGCTCCTCGTGAACCTTCTCCTCGCGCTCCCGTCCGTTCAGGAACGGCTCGATGTCGAACGCCACCTCCCACTTCATGGGTTTCCCACACAGCAGGCCGGACACCACGGCCTTGCAGTCGCCTCGGAGTGGGATGGAGCCAGAGGCTGATCCCAGGTCTGCCGGCGCTCGGTTCTCCTGAGGAGTCTCTGCTTGACACAACTGGTGTCCATAACCATCTGGAAAAACATCAAGAGAGATGGGATATAACTCCTGAATTTGCATTTATCAGATCTTCCCTGAGCCCTCACTCACCAGCAACTGACTTGGTGTTAAAGGGTTAAAGGGATACGCCAACATTTTTTTTTTTCGTGTCTTGCCTCACTCCAGAGTCCATGACCAGCAGATACACACCATCCTTTCCACTGTGCGTGCAGTAACAAGGGAGATAGAGCCGTATCGCCCGTAATTAGCTTAGCTCAAACACTGGAAGTGTATGGGTAGTGTTAGCCTGCCTCCACCTAAAGTCATCAGAGAAACTCTTCAGCAACTCTAAACGGAAACCGGCGGGCCGATCTTCGTCTCAGAGCTAAAACTCTCCGGTAAGGCATCTTGAGCGGTCAAATGCCGCTAACGGGACGAGATCGGTCAAAACGGAGGGTTCAAGCAAAGACGGTTTATTTTGGTTCAAGCTAGCTACATCGAGGGTAGGTTAGGATGGTGTCTATCTGCTGGTCTGCCCGAGTCCATGACCAGCAGATAGACACCATCCTTTCGACTGTGCGTGCAGTAACAAGGGAGATAGAGCCGTATCACCCGTAATTAGCTTAGCTCAAACACTGGAAGTGTATGGGTAGTGTTAGCCTGCCTCCACCTAAAGTCGCTAATTAGCTTAGCTCAAACACTGGAAGTGTATGGGTAGTGTTAGCCTGCCTCCACCTAAAGTCGCTAATTAGCTTAGCTCAAACACTGGAAGTGTATGGATAGTGTTAGCCTGCCTCCACCTAAAGTCGCTAATTAGCTTAGCTCAAACACTGGAAGTGTATGGATAGTGTTAGCCTGCCTCCACCTAAAGTCGCTAATTAGCTTAGCTCAAACACTGGAAGTGTATGGGTAGTGTTAACCTGCCTCCTACCCGAGCTGAAATCAGCAGTCAGAAGCTGATTTCATTTTAGCTCTAAACTCTGTAAATATATCACTTTATCCACATTTCAAACATGTTTAGGTGAGAAAGTAGCCGTTTAGATCAGCAGTGTGTCGTTAATTTGTCTAAATACCAGCTGTTTACAATTTTGTTCGGACGAATTCAGCGCTACTCAAGCTAGCCGTTGTGACCAACGCACTTCCAGTTGCCAACACAAAATAAAACACCCGTTGCCCTTTACATACAGAAAACCATGATGATAGAATTTGTGCTTTTACTTTGAAATAGGAAGCTAACCTACCCTCGATGTAGCTAGCTTGAACCAAAATAAACCGTCTTTGCTTGAACCCTCCGTTTTGACCGATCTCGTCCCGTTAGCGGCATTTGACCGCTCAAGATGCCTTACCGGAGAGTTTTGTCAGCTCTGAGACGAAGATCGGCCCGCCGGTTTCCGTTTAGAGTTGCTGAAGAGTTTCTCTGATGACTTTAGGTGGAGGCAGGCTAACACTACCCATACACTTCCAGTGTTTGAGCTAAGCTAATTACGGCGATACGGCTCTATCTCCCTTGTTACTGCACGCACAGTCGAAAGGATGGTGTCTATCTGCTGGTCATGGACTCGGGAGTGAGGCAAGAAACGAAGAAAAAAAATGTTGGCGTTTCCCTTTAAATTAGTACATCACTCTTGTTTCCACAGCTCTCCTGTTGAACTACACCTCAAATAACCATCATTCATCTCCAGAGTCACTTTTTTGTTTTGTCTCCAAATATAGAAAAGACATTTCCTGTCCTTCCTCAGGTCCACAGTGCTGCTGCTGCTTCAACACAGTGACTGATCATTGCATTTCCCTCCAAAGTTGATTCTGATTAAAATCTGGGAGTAGGATTTTGTGTGTAGCCTACATACTTGTCCTTTAAAGGCCTCATGAGATAAAAAAAAAATTTTTTTCCAGCTGTACCTCCATTTTAAACGGCTACAAAGAACTTTTAACTGAATATGCAAAAGTCTCTGTGTGACCTACAACACCAAATGAGGCCATCGGTGGGATAACTGATCTCTTAATTCTAGCAAAACACTACCACTTCCAAATCAACACAAAATGAAAGTTTTTTGTATATGTTTTAAAGGTACATTGTGTGTGCATTCACGTGAAATTGGGCAGACGGCAGACGGACGACAGCCGCTGCACATTAACGGCATAAACAAGCCTCTATGTAAACAAGTGGTCCGTCAGCACGAGGCAGAACAATACACGTGACAATGTGTTGTCATGGCGATGTGGTATTGTTTTACCGTCTTTCTCTGGACTTCTGTGACTAAAATGACATCTGGTTTGTTAGCGACGGCCGTCTGCCCGACTGCAGGTGAATGCAGCATCAGTGTAATGCTCCATTCCTCCTCACTGCGTCAATCTATCTATCTATCTATCTATCTATCTATCTATCTATCTATCTATCTATCTATCTATCTAACGGGTAAATGTGCTGCCATCCTGTTGCAGCACCGACCTCGGCTCGTCACGCTGTGTCACAGTTCATGTATTTAATCTGTCGCTCACATCCCAGTGGGTTGGTCGGTTTCACAGCAGCAGCTTCTTCTATTAAAGACAAAGTTTGAGCGGTTTAGATGATGTTTACCTTCCTAACGACTCGAAGGCTCCACCGAGCCTCACAAGACGGATCACTGGCTATTTCCTCAAATTAAATATTTACTCAAAGGGAAAAGCAAAAAAAGTTCATGACGATCTGGACTCTATGTCTGAAAAACTGTGAGAACCTAAAACTCCCTTTACTATCATTGTAGTAATTACTGATGAGCTGCGTCTGTTGTTTTGTTTTACATTTCTACTTGTAGATTTTCTGAAATGCAAATTCAGATTAAAAAAAGAAAAAGAAGCCTTTTAATTATTCCAAAAGTTGCTAACAAAACATAATGTGAGGCCTCATTTCATTACTACGGCCCACGCTGCCTATGGAGCTATGGAGCCTGAAGACTTGAGGAGAGCAGAGAATCTGGACATTTTTAAAAGCAAACTGAAGACCTAACCTTTTTAGCCTTGCTTTTAACTGATTCTTATTATTTTTATCATTATAAAACATTCAATTTAATTAATTTATTTATTATTATCTTTTTTATTCTATTTTAATTCATTCATTTTTATTCAATTTTATCCTACTACACCTGTCTATTTTACTTCATTTTATCTAGTGTTTTCCCCATTGCAAATGATTGAGTGTTAGATAGGGTGAATTCCAATCCCCCCCTTAGCCCTAGCCCTTGGCCCTAACCCTTCATTTTGCGCGTTCACGTGAAGTGGTAGGGGTGTCCCTATTCTGGTTCAGACGAGGGTTAGGGGGAAGTGGTAGGGCTATCTCGCCCTTCAAACTCAGATTTTTCAGGGGCACACTACAAACCGAGGGCTATGGCAAGTTTCCCAGAATGCATCTCACGGCAACCGGCAGCTGTTTTATTTCTCACTGTAGCGCTGTTATTATGTCATTTTGTTAAGTTTTAATATTTTTTCATGCGAGAAAGTAGCTGTTTAGATCCCCAATGTGCGGTCAGTTTATCCACATGAGGCTGTTTAGACGTTTGCTCCGATGTTTTTGGGAGAAGTGAAGCTCCACCTGTGGAGCAGATCAACGGCTCGTCACGGAGACACCACCCCGTCCGGAGAGCTGCTCAGCCGGCCAACCTAGTAGTAGTATGTTTATTTCGGTCTCATAAAAACAAATACAGTAGACAAATATAAAAGGTATAAATACAAAACAAAATAAATCAGAACAAAAACACAACAAGCAAATCAATTTACTTTGACCGAAAAGGTGTAGGCTGAAGCATCAGCTTATTTTGCCTACCCTTCTTAAATTAACATTTTTCGTTCACTCAATTTAAAACATTTTTTTTACAGAGCAACAACAAAAAAAAAAAAATAATAATAATAATAATAATAATAATAATAATAAAAAAAACGCATATTCTACATACAGCAGTTTATAAGCACACTGGTATTTATAAATCAGTTTTATATTTATTAATAATATTATTTTTAAATAACTTTTTGAATCTATTAAGTGTGTTACACAGTTTGATTTCTAATTCTAGATTATTCCATTGATTGACTCCTGTAATTGATATACATCTTTGTTTCACATTTGTTCGTACTTTTGCTTTTGTATACACATGAGTCCCTCTTAGTTCATATCTACTGGTTCGGGTCTGAAACATCCTCTGGACACCATCTGGTAGCATATTATTATTTACTTTATACATAATTTGAGCAGTTTTATAGTCCACAAGATCATTAAATTTCAAGATCTGTAGGTTTATGAAAAATGTGTTTGTTGAGTCTCGATAATCAGCCCTGTTGATTATCCTTATTGCTCTCTTTTGTAATATGAAAATTGGTTTTGTAATTGTTTTATACGCATGCCCCCAGACCTCTATGCAATAAGTAATGTATGGCTCAACAAATGTTCGATACAATAAATGTAATGAGCATTTGTTGAGGATGTATTTTGTTTTATTTAATATTGCAATAGATTTTGATATTTTGTTCTTTATATGATTTATATGTGGTTTCCAACTTAGTTTGTCATCCAAAATAACTCCTAAAAATGTATTTATATTAACTCTTTCTATTTCAATATTATGTATCATAATTTGTATTTGATCTAAATTTTTTCGGTATCCAAATACTATATATTTAGTTTTATTTAAATTTAGTGAGAGCTTATTAATGTCAAACCATCTTTTTATCGTTCCTAGTTCTCTAGGAACCCTGTGTCCAGAAGGTGCCTCAGATCTTTACCAGAGCAAAGTAAATTGGTGTCATCAGCGAACAAAACAAAATGTAATAACTTGGACACATTACAAATATCATTAATGTACATAATAAATAATTTTGGACCCAGCACAGAACCTTGTGGGACTCCACATGTGATCCTCAACAAGTCAGATTTTTCATTATTTAATTGCACATATTGTTTTCTATTGTCTAAATAATTTTTTAACCATGTATATGCTATGCCCCTGATCCCATATCTTTCCAGCTTCCTCATTAACAAATTATGATCAATGGTGTCAAATGCTTTTCGTAAGTCCATGAACACACCTACTGTGTATTCCTTTTTATCTATTGCTGATGATATTTTTTCTGTAAGTTCCATTACAGCCATTGAGGTGGATCGATTGGATCTGAACCCATATTGATGTTCACTTAGTAAGTCGTCATCCCGGGAGAAAAGACGATCGCTAATTAACTTACCCGCAGGTTTTTAAAGGTTTACCGCCGGGTAGTTACATTCTTTTTAGGAGATAAATGCTGCTCTCATTGATGAATTGTAACAATTGTGGCAGTCGCATTCATTTGTTTGAATTAAAAGTGAAGCTTCATGTGTTTTGCACAGAAGAGCAGCTGCCTCGGGGCTCTGTAGCCTACGTACAGAAATCACCACATTTACATCAATAAATAAATGTTTTACAATTAACCGATCAGTCTTCATTAAATTTTATTTAATTTTATTAAGTTAACGTGGTTTTGAATAGAGGATTTGTGGCAAAAGCTCATCACGTCAGCTTATGTGAAAGCCAGCAGAGACGACTGATGAAGTGGTGTCCCAATTCGTAGGGGTTGACTTTCAACCTCTACCCCTTGTAGCTCCGTTTCAAGGGCAAGGGTTAAGGGCTAGGGGTAGGGCTAGGGATGAAAAATAGAATTGGAATTGGGCAATAGCGTTTCCTCGATGTCTCTAAAATATGCAAATTGAGATTGAAAAAAGAAAAAGAAGGTAGTAACAGTGATAAAAAATGGTCATGTTTGTTTTCCTACCTGTGTCTCCGGTGCTGCCGACAGATGGGCTGTCGGTGGAGGATCTAGATCCGTCTTCCCCTGCAGCGCTGCGAGCTGCTGGCAGAACGCCAACTCCTCCAACTCCTCCAACTCCTCCACCTCCTCCACCTCCTCCACCGCCGCCGCTGCTTCCACTGCTTCCACTGCTGCTGCTGCTGCTGCTGCTGCTGCTGTTGCCGGCGGCGACCGGCGGGTTGTCCTGAGGCTCCGAGTCGACTTCCTGCTGCGGCCGCGTCTCCTGCTGAGGGAGCGGCCGGTGGCAGCTGGCCGGACGTCCTCTGGTGGACGCGGAGCACAGACTCGCCAACTGTGGCTGAAAACAGCAAGAGAGTTTATTATTTGGATTTGGAAAACACAAGATTTATATACAAAAGAAGTGATATATAGGCAGAGATGGACAGAGTACTAACTTGACCCCAGTACTTGAGTTAGAGTACAAATACTACTGGTCAAAATTTACTCTGTTACAAGTAAAAGTAGCTCAGTCGACATGTTACTCCAGTATGAGTAAAAAAGTACTTGCTTTTAAAGGTACCTAAGTATCCAAAAGTGCATGCTTTTAAATTTACTTTAAGTAAGAGTCAGAGTAAATTTCTTATTGTTCACATCAATGAATGACTCTAGTTGTTTCTAAATGAATGTAAGGAGCTTTTAACTCTTGTTAGTGAGAATGAACTCTTTGAAAGCAGCTGCACTGATGTGCTGCTTTTAGGGGTTAGGGTTTCCTTCTTTGACAAACACAGCTTGTGTCCAATAGGATTTTAGAAAAAAAAAAAAAAAGAGCAGACCTGAAAGTAACCAGTACTTTTCAGCCCTCCTAGAAATTAACTCGAGTAAAAGTAAAAATATTTGTCTTGGAATGTATTCCAATATTCGTAATGCATAAGTAAGAGTAATAAGTACCAAATAAATCTAATACTCAAGTAAAGTACAAATCCTCTGGATATGTACTTAAGTACAGTACTCAAGTAAATTTACTCCGTTACTGTCCACCACTGCATATACTAGGTAATGTTGGGCTAGTTACATCCAAAATATAATACATTAGGCCTATATATGATCAGTTACTGTCATTTGAAAGTAATTAGTGACTAGGTCTAACAGAAGGAATCTGAAGATGTTCAGTTTAATGTCTCCTGTTTTGCGGTAGTTGTGTCTGTCCCCGCATCGCCACGGCAGCCATGAATGGGAGCGGATTGAAGTTCTGCTGCTTAGGCTGTTTCCATCCCTCAAAGCCACAGACAGCGTCAGATGGAGACTCAAACATGCACCTAACTACCGCAAAACAGGAGCAATTAAACTGAAAATCTTCAGATTCTGTTAGGAAAATACAGCCCCGAGTTGAATTTGCCTGGAATTGTCCTTTAAAGCTACATTTTGCAGGTGATAAGTAACTGCACGTGCAAATCGCAGGACTGACAGTTACAGCGTTTCCTTTTCAAACGTATCCAATTCAATTCAGTTTGCACGTTTTTATACAAACAAACCTTTAGCAGATCAGGCCCCTAAACGAGTAAAAATGGTTCGTAACGCACATTACTTAGATTATAACGGACAAAATATTACCTACATTTTATGAGTAATGCGTCATATTACTGCGTCACAGCAAATAGTAATACATTACTGTAATTGCGTTACTTTTGTAAAGCGTTAATGTACATTCACACCAGTTTCCAAAGAGGCTCCCATTGACTTTGGATGCTTTTGGAGTGAACGCACAGTTAATCCCAGCACTGCATTTAGGATAATTAACTGAGAAGATACTGAAAGAGAATAATGTTTAGGTGAACTCAAGACAACAAAAATCCCTAAACTCTTATTTTCTGATGAAACTCATGCATCTAAATCTACATTACAAATAAAGCTGCAGCATTTTCATTATCAACTAATAATCTGTCAATTACTAATCCATGAAATGCCAGAAAATAATGAAAAATAAATGTCTGTCATGGCTTCATTAGATAAAACGTCAGATATTCAGTTAACTGTCACATAAGATAAAGCTGGAACTGAGGAATAAATGGCATTTTCTGTTATATTATCTAACACGCAATTAATAATATTCATTTTCTAATTAATTTCAGCTTTCAATCCAAAAAAGGAGGTTGACTTGTGCGGTGTAAAATAAATCGGTTTAGTGAAAGGTGACGCCCTCTTCTTCTAACTTCTTCCTCCCAGTCGTGAGAAAGTAAAAAACAAATAAATTCAAAGTTACTATTTGTTCATTATAATTAGATTTAGATTGATGGCGTCTGACATGGGGGCAGCGAAGCTTCGGCTGCATTTACAGAGAAGAGGAGATTATAATTTCTTCCCAGCCAGATGAGTTGTGTTTGGTTTCATACTACGAAGCACAGCGACTTAATTACCATTCACAACCGTTGCTCTTCATTACTGAGCTCTGTCTGTTCTCCGTTATCAACCAGGCCACACGGGGTTAAGTGTTAATTTGTCGGCGCAGTCTGAATACAAAATAATACGGGTTATTATTATTATTCCCCAGATAGAAAATAAAGCTTTTGGGTAACACTTTACTTGAATAGGTATTCATAAGATTGACATAAAACAGCTGTCATAAACATCAATGAATACTTATGACAGCTGTCGTTAAGTGTCATTCGGTAAGTTATGTCACTTTTAATGCAAAGTTGACATTATTTGAGATGTTTTTGTTATGAGAACTTGACATAATTTTTTAAAGTTTGGTAATTAGGTCTGCTATGACAGTTTAAATTGTCTTTATGTCAAGTTGTCAGAACAAAAACATCTCAAACAATGTCAACTTTGCATTAAAAGTGACATAACTTACCGAATGACACTTAAAGGGATAGTAGCATTTTTTTTTTAAAGTGGGGTTGTATGATCTACAAATAGCCCCTAAGTACTTTAATTGCAGTAGAAGACTCTCTGCACTCCTCCCGTTAGCAACGCCAGCCCATAATAGCCCTGCCCAGAGATTTACAACATACAGTGTTGTGAACAGACCCAAAGAAACGGCCTATTTTCACGGCCTAAAAGAGGTTTTACCTGAAAAAAAAAACACAATTCCATTGTTCACTATAATATAATTTTTTTCAGCCCCTCAAAGTGCAGGAAAAACACAGTTTTTATTTGGACCTAACCAACTGCTGATCGGCGGCGCTAACCCTGGGCGGAGGGATACGTGAGTTGGTTAGGTCCAAATAAAAACTGTGTTTTTCCTGCACTTTGAAGGGCTGGAAAAAATTATATTATAGTGAACAATGGAACTGTGTTTTTTTTCACATAAAACCTCTTTTAGGCCGTGAAAATAGGCCGTTTCTTTGGGTCCATTCACAACACTGTATGTTGTAAATCTCTGGGCAGGGCTATTATGGGCTGGCGTTGCTAACGGGAGGAGTGCAGAGAGTCTTCTACTGCAATTAAAGTACTTAGGGGCTATTTGGAGATCATACAACCACACTTTAAAAAAAAAATGCGACTATCCCTTTAACGACAGCTGTCATAAGTATTCATTGATGTTTATGACAGCTGTTGTGTCATGGTTACGACAGTGTTATGTCAATCTTATGAATACCTATTCAAGTAAAGTGTTACCAGCTTTTGTAACCACGAGGTTGCAGCATGATGTGTGTGTGTGATTGTTAATTTCAGTGTGGATGCTCTGGTTTGAGCTGCAGTTAAATCACAGCCTGGACCAGAAAAATAACCGTCGACCTATTTCTCTGAAACTGGAGCAGAGAGAGGAGCTCATCGTCGTCGTTCCCACCTGGAAGTCGTTCCTCCACTGCGCTGCCTCGTGCTCCGGGCTGGTCTGGCCCACCAGCTCCTGGACCTTGGTCCTCCTCAGCGGGTTCTTGGCCACCGCCACCGAGCCGGGGTCGCTGGGCGTGAACACCTTCCTCCCCGCGCTGCCGTCCAGGATCTGGTTGGTGCTGTACGCCCGTCGCCTCGGTGACGTGCTGTCAAACCCTGACGGTTTTATCGTAAAGACACAAAATCCATGAAAAGTGAAACCATCCAAGAAGTCGACACAGAACTGGGAAGGGACATTTGAGGTTAAATGATGATTATGAGGCTAAACCCTTTAAAGGTTACTTGTTTAAATACTTTGATATTCAAAAATTCAACCCTGGATGATTATTGGAGGATATTAGAAGAGTTTTTTTATATGTAGTTATTCATTTTCATTCTTTCGGGAAAAAAAAAACTGCAAAAACAATATGTAAATCAATCTCAATGAATTAACCATGCATGTTTATTTTCACCCTTCAAAGGTAATAATTTGTCAAACACAGATACGATAGATAGATAGATAGATAGATAGATAGATAGATAGATAGATAGATAGATAGATAGATAGATAGATACCACTTATATTTACAGCCTTTTTAAACAACAGTTTTCATCTGTATGAACTCACAATTGATGAATTGATGAAAATTGTCATTTCTTACTTAAAGGGGAATTATGCAAGATTTTTTATCTTAATTACCGTAAACAGCTTCAGAGTAATTTTGATGGTTAAATGACTGTGAGTGCTGTGTGAGTGTTGTAAATATGAACTGTGAAACTGTGGAGGAGTAGCGCTTCGTAGAGGAACAACAAGACCAAAACAGCGAAAAAGCGACCGGACTTGCAGAGCTCCCCTTTAATTTACAGTTCAGCTCGTTACTGACAGCGCTCACTGTAAAAACTCTAACACCTCCATTCACTTCAGCACCACACTGGCTTGTAAATCTACTACTGACCCATGTTGTCCTGCTCGGTGGTGACGGGGCTGCTGCCGTCCGTCAGCGAGTCCTGGTACGAGTCGTACGGAGGTCCAGAGTCCACGCTGGTCTTCACTGGGTCCTCCTCCTGAGAGTGGTAAAACACCGAGCTGGCCGACTCGATGGAGCGCATCATGCTGTATCTCCTCCGCTTATCCTGTTGAGAAACAAAAAAAACAAAAATTTAAGAGCCATTAATAAAAATAAAAAAGAACTTATGGACCAACGTGTCGTTATTGTACAGTAAATATGGAGTATTAGAGCTTTTCTGGTGCAAAACAAAACAAAAAAAGACAACTTCTAGGCTTAATTTCTCCTAAATGATACAGTAAATATGTTTGATACTGAGTGAGGGAGAAGTCAGGGTGGTGCTGAGGTCAACTGCACCCACCATTATCTGAACTTATGGACCAAAGTGCCATTATTGTACAGTAAATATGGAGTATTAGAGCTTTTCCGGTGCAAAACGAACAAAAAAAGGACACATCTGAGGCTTAATTTCAGTCAGGATGCCCCTGAAGTCAACTGTACCAATCACTGTCTGAACTTATGGGCCAAAGTGATGTTACTGTACAGTAAAAATTGAGTATTAGACCGTGTTCGGTGTAAATAATTATCCTGTTGAGAAACAAAAAACAAAAAAAAATGAAGAGCCATTAATAAAAAAAAGAACTTATGGGCCAAAGTGATGTTATTGTACAGTAAAAATGGAGTATTAGAGCTTTTCCAGTGCAAAACAAACAAAAAAAGGACAAATTTGAGGCTTAATTTCTCCTAAATGATACAGTAAAATTGTTTGATACTGAGTGGGGAAGTAGACAGGATGGTCCTGAAGTCAACTGCACCAATCACTGTCTGAATTTATGGGCCAAAGTGATGTTACTGCACAGTAAAAATTGAGTATTAGATACGTGTTCGATGTAAATAATTATCCTGTTGAGAAACAAAAAAAAAAATGAAGAGCCATTAAAGCAGAAGTAAGCGATCCGGTCGTTTTGGCTAATGCTGCGTTCCAGGCAGGCTTTTGAAACCGTAAATTACAGCTTCAAGTCACAACTTACTACTTTGTAGCGTTCCAGGCAACCCACTCGTGTTTTTCCGACCTGTTTTACCGGTGAAAGTCACTATAACGGCCACTCGTAACTTCTGACCCGTGAACTCGTACCAGATCGAACTGGTACCACTTCACAGGTCGGAAAAACACGAGTTACGGGTTTCCTTGAACGCACCATAACAGTCCTCGTCCCTACGTCACCACATTCACGGCGTCCCTTGGCTGCACACACAGCCCTGCATGCCGTTCTCTCTCCTCATTGGATAAAAACTGTAGGATACGATAAATGTTTTCTCTTCGGCTCAGAGCAGAGCAGAGTGACTGAGAGACCCGTGTTTCACTATTACTATTTAAGACTTATATTAACACAAATATATCACTTACTTCTGCTTTAATGAAAAAAAAGCTCAGCCCCTTTAAAAACCCTCTGAAGATTTACTTCACGATTCAGAGGCGAAAGGTGACTGAGTTACAGTTACAGTGGAGCCACAGAGCTTCACATAAAAGAGGTTTTTTTTTCTTTTTTCCACTTACAGATTTGGGGTTGTCATGGTAACGCGTGGTGTCGCAGACGACGCTGTAGCCGATGAGACTGTCGCCGGGGAACAGGACGGTGTTGCCGACCGGGGACAGCAGCACCTCCTTGGTCTCGGGGAAGAGCCACTCGATGGAGATGTCGCTGAGCACCGGGGACATGGTCTTCTTCAGGGACTTGATCATCTGAGGAGACGACAAGCAGACGTTCATCTTCACTGCAGAAACTCAAAATCTTTCCAAGAATATTTGTCCTTTTCCTTTTCCTTGTCAAAATGTCTTATTTCTAGTCAAAACTAACCTCTTTCCACTTAAAATGAGACTCATCACCTAAAAATGTACTTGTTTTTAGATCATTTTCACTTGTTTCAAACAAATTTTCACTTGAAATAAGTAGAAACATTTGCCAGTGAAAGCAGGTTTTTTGTGCTTGTAATAAGGAAGAAAAACTTTTCTAGTTATTTTAAGTGAAAATTTGCTTGAAAGAAGTAAAAACCGTCTAGAAACAAGCTGCTTTTTGTGTGATGTTTCTTATTTTAAGTAGAATGAGATTTGTTTTGACTAGAAATGACATTTTGACTAGAAATAAGACAAATATTCTTGATAAGATATTTGAGTTTTTGCAGTGTTGGTGTATGTTTGCCATCGTTACTGTTGTAGTGTATGTATTGTGTATGTACGTATGTATTGCATGTACAAAGCAGTTGTTATGGCGCCACTTGCCCAAGACAAATTTTCCTTGCGGGACAAATAAAGTTCATTTGATTTGATTTGATTTGATTTGAAAGTTCTCCCAACATAACTGGACATTCTGGCGGCCCCCTCTTGGTGGCGTAAAATGGTTTAGTCCGCCCAAAGAGCCCAGATTGAATGAGGCTAGCTTTCATTATGTCGCCCAAAAAACACAAACCGGGGTATCAGAAAAAGAAAGAGCGGAAAGAAAAAGAAAGAAAGCAGAATTAGGGGAAGCAACTGTTAAAGGGATAGTTCAAAATTTGGGCAAAATTGGCCCAATGCCATAATCCCTATAGTTTTAGGAGTAGATTTGTTGCCTTTAACTGTCGGTGCAAGCTATTTTTAGATCGGCGGAGATACTGTATGATATGAGATAATAACGGAATGTTACGAGTTGTTTTCGAGGTAAATGCAAAGCCAGTATAGTGCCGAAAAGAGATTGCTTGCCGAAAAACTGCCCCCGACGGAAACGCGCTTTGGCGGCTTTGTATAAATTTACCTCAAAAACAACCCTGTGCTTCGTGCGCTGCCATGCACTGCAAAAACTCAAAATCTTAGCAAGAATATTTGTCTTATTTCTAGTCAAAATGTCATTTCTAGTCAAAAGTAATCTCATTATACTTAAAATAAGACACATCACATAAAAAGCAGCTTATTTTTAGACACTTTTTACTTCTTTCAAGCAGATTTTCACTTGAAATAAGTAGAAAAATCTGATAGTGGAGCAAATTTTTCTTTCTTATTACAAGCACAAAAAACCTACTTTCACTGGCAGATTTTTCTACTTATTTCAAGTGAAAATTTGTTTGAAACAAGTGAAAATGATCTAAAAACAAGTTAATTTTTAGGTGATGAGTCTTATTTTAAGTGGAAAGAGATTAGTTTTGACTAGAAATGAGACATTTTGACAAGAAATGGGACAAATATTCTTGTTTTTGCAGTGTGGATAGGGGCCCACTGACATTACGAGTGCACAGGGCCCAGAATTTGTCTGCTACGCCCCTGACCACCACACACACTGAATGAATGGCGTCCGTCTGGGAGATATGATGTCCTAATTGGTATCAGCAGTGGCAGATAGACACTCAGCAAAAAAAAGAAAAGAAACCGCTGCATAATGGCCCTTCAGCGGCCTCTTTAGAAAAGCTGCCGGTCATTAGGGCGGTGACACACGAGGCTGGAAGCCACTGAGTGAAGTGAGTGAGTGAGTACCTTGGGCTGCAGCCTCTCGCCCTCGGCCAGGAACTCTGCAGATCCTTTAGAGACGGCGGCCAGGCCCTGCACCAGCCGCCTGCAGGCCTTCTGCCCGATGCCGAAGGTGAAGCATCTGCACACACACACAGACTTTAGAAAGACTTGCACACTGCAGCTCCGTGGCAGAGCGTGATGATGATGATGATGACAGGTGTGTGTGCACAAAGACGCTGTGGAGATAATCGTGTTGTTGTAGTCGAGAAAGACCACATAACCCCAGACCGAGGCCGAGGCCGAACCAATGAGATTACTGTATTCAGTCCCAGTCCTCATAATAATCTTCTAAGTCTTGATATTTATGAAAAGGAATAAAAATCATTATGAAAAGGAATAAAAATCATTATGAAAAGGAATAAAAATCCAAATGTAAAAAATGTAAAAAGAAAAGAAAAGATTATGATAAAGATTTTTATTCTGTGGGTAATGGGGGCGGGACTAGATAAGCTTTAGCTTCTCCCGCTTTCCCTTTCGGCCATGTGTATTGTATTATTTGAACTAAGATGAAGTGTGATGATGATGATTTAAATTGACATGCCCGAAATAAACAAATTGATTGATTGATTGAAAAAGAAAAGATGATTTGATCTAAAATGTAAACCATATTTAATGTGAACAAAGTTTGGATTGAACAGAAGAACACAGCACAGAAGCTGCTGAAGTCTCCAAGTTGTTCAGATGGTTTAACACAAGCAGAGACTTTAGTAAACATAACTTTAAAGCAGAAGTAAGCGATCCGGTGGTTTTGTCTAACTTCCTGTCAGCAGATGGAGTTAGCAGTCCCCGCCCTCGTCCCTACGTCACCACATTCACGCGCATCCCTTGGCTGCACACACAGAGAGGACCGCCCCTTTATGCCGTTCTCTCTCCTCATTGGATAAAGGTTGTAGGATACAAGGAAAGTTTTCTCTTCGGCTCAGAGCAGAGCAGAGTGACTGACAGACCCGTGTTTCAGACCAAACACTCTATAGAAGTGATTGCTGTCGGAAGATACAACTATTTAAGACTTATATTAACACAAAGATTCACCTTACTTCTGCTTTAACTTATTGAATTACATCACATAAACCAGAGAGACATTTGCAGTTTTAAAAGAAAAGATGTGACTGCAGTTGTGGTCTTGACTGTCCAGCTCGACTGAGACCTTGGAGATGTGAGACCAGACCAGTCTGGAGTACAACAACACTAGAGAGATACACAACGTCACATATGTCCAAGTTGAGATGTGACCTGCTGCTTCTCAGATTCTTCTAGAGAAATGATCAAATTCCTCTATTCCTATCTATCCTTTAAGCATGGAAAATATCCACCTCCATCTTTAGAGACTAGGACAAGGACACAAGTGAGATCTGGGATATTATACGATCTTTTTTCTTCAGATGCTTTTCTCCTGTGTAACCAGGGACGGACTGGCCATTGGGCAATGTGGGCAAATGCCACTGTGGCCACCTGGTGATGCGGCCGCAGGCGGCTCCACCAAATAGATAAAGTGGAGCGGAACGGCTGCATCAATAGGCGGCCGCAGCCGCAAATAAATAAATAAATGAATAGGCTAAATAAATACATAAATAAAGCGGAGCGGCTGCGTTAATAGGCGGCCGCAAATTATGCCACGGACTAACACAAAACTAACTCTTAAAGCAGAAGTGAGTGATATATTTGTGTTAATATAAGTCTTAAATAGTTCTATCTTCCGACAGCAATCACTTACATAGAGTGTTTGGTCTGAAACACGGGTCTGTCAGTCACTCTGCTCTGCTCTGAGCCGAGGAGAAAACATTTATCGTATCCTACAGTTTTTATCCAATGAGGAGAGAGAACGGCATGCAGGGCTGTGTGTGCAGCCAAGGAACGCCGTGAATGTGGTGACGTAGCGACGAGGACTGTTATGGTGCGTTCAAGGAAACTCGTATTTTTCCGACCGTGAAGTGGTACCAGTTCGATCTGGTACGAGTTCACCGGTCGGAAGTTACGAGTGGCCGTTATAGTGACTTTCACCGGTAAAACAGGTCGGAAAAACACGAGTGTGTTGCCTGGAACGCTACAAAGTCGTAAGTTGTGACTTGAAACTGTAATTTACGATTTCAAAAGCCTGCCTGGAACGCAGCATTAGCCCAAACGACCGGATCGCTTACTTCTGCTTTAACATGTTTCAACATTAAAACTTATTCTAAGGGGCGGAGAGGGGGGGTTACTGTAGCCTAGGTTGTCTCACTCATTCAATCACGCACACACACACACACACACACACACACACACACACACACACACAAAGACACACACAGGGACGTGCGGTCAGGGGACTCATGAGTTGACGTCCGGCCAGGCAGCGGCCGTAGAAGCCACTCGCCGTCTCGTTGTATTTCAGAGAGGCACAGAGCTGCTCTGTCGCTCCTGCCTGGTGTGTATCTGGCCCCCCCAGACTTGTACGCTAAGGGAGGCTACGCTGCCTCATTGCGTAACTCCAAGTGTGAGCGGCGTTCACGTTGCCTTCCTGAATTGTAAACAAACAGACGCCCCCTTGGTTTTTGAGTCCAGCAGTTTAGCGGGTATTTCAACTGCAGTGATGGATAACTCTACCGGAGAGGCTCAACAACTTTTTAAACTTCATTTGAGGAATAAACGGCAGCTTTTACCTGACGGAGACCAACACCTGAGCTACGGTAGCTAACAGCTAGCAGGTTTTACTTTATCTCTCTCTCCCCCTCTCTTTCACGCACGCACGCACACACACACACACACACACACACACACACACACACACACACACACAGGAGGTTACCTGTCATATCTGTTGTATGCCTTGTAATAATAGCTTGTGAGTACAGTTAACATTATTGTTGCTTCGGTTTGAGTGTGTATTAATGGTTTGTTGTGTAATGTGAGTGGTGGTCTAATATCTGATCCTGTTATTGATGAGTTGGATTTTAATAACAGCTGATCTCTGTACTGTAGCCAAATGCCGCGTGGATTGTGATGAGAAGGTGTTGCACACATTTTAAGACTTATCTGTGCAAACCATTGTGCAACCCCCCCCCCCCCCCCCCCATTGCCAGGGCCTCTTTTTGGTGCCAGTCCGCCACTGTGTGTAACCAGTGTGTGGTACAACTCTCCACCAATGAGAGCTCTTCTCAGTTCAGTCGACCACCTGTTGATCTGCTTAACTAGAGTCCTTTAACTGAACAAATGCACTGCGCCTCCTTTTTCCCTCCCCTAAGTTGTTGTTCTTCATTGTTGTTGTCATTTGTTGCTGTAGATTTTGTGAATGTTGTGAATGTCTTTATTATTTCTAAAAATTAAATATATACTTTTTTTAGACAGTAGGCCTCATCTGTAAAAAATGTGGGATCACTTTTGCATTCACATTGATTTAAGTATTTTATTTCAAACTACTGTAATTCATTGGTACGTAATTTGTGAAAGTTTATTGTGTGTGTGTGCGTCTGAATCTGTTTCTGTGATGTAATAAGAAACAAAAGCCAATAAAAATATTGGAACAAAGTATTTTTCTCCTCCAGAGAGAACAGGAGAAGCTTCATTTGAACCGTTTTTATTTTATTTCTCTGTTGACCGGTTTCACTGCTGCAGCGACGTCCCCCTTTTTGCATTTTTAATGAGCTCAGACAGAGACAGAAATGTCACCGTCTCTCTTCCACCGCCGTTTAAAAACCAATTTTTTGCAAAACAAGAGATTTATCCCGTTTGATTTTGTCTCAGTGCTGATTTGTGAAGTCTGCTGGTGGGATAACGACCCAGGAAGTGTCGACGGATTGGCCGAGCTCCGTTGTGTAGCTAATGCGTTTGTCTACACTGCAAAAACTCAAAATCTTACCAAGAATATTTGTCTCATTTCTAGTTAAAATGTCATTTCTAGTCAAAACAAATCTCATTCTACTTAAAATAAGACTCATCACATTAAAAAGCAGCTTGTTTTTAGACACTTTTTACTTCTTTCAAGCAGATTTTCCACTTTAAATAAGTAGAAAAATCTGATAGTGGATCAAGTTTTTCTTTCTTTTACAAACACAAAAAACTTGCTTTCACTGGCAGATTTTTCTACTTATTTCAAGTGAAAATTAGTTTGGAACAAGTGAAAATGATCTAAAAACAAGATCGATTTTAGGTGATGAGTCTTATTTTAAGTGGAAAGAGATTAGTTTTGACTAGAAATGAGACATTTTGACAAGAAAAAGGACAAATATTCTTGGAAAGATTTTGTGTTTTTGCAGTGTAGGGAGGAGGAGTGGGAGGGGGGGCAGTCATCCATTAAAAAGGGGAAGACAAAAGTCAATTATTTCCAGGGTGACTGCATGGGGAGAGGGATTCTCAGTGTGAGACTTCAGAGATGCGAGCGGCGGCAGAGTGAAATGATTTCCCGGCGCTCCGCAGCCGACAGCTGCCGTTGGCACCGACTCAGACTTCCTCCTGACGCCGCGTCGCTCTAATCTGAAACTGATCCTGTGCAAATATCAGCTTCCTGACAGATTCTTTAAAGGAGACAGACAGGGAACAGTGTTCGACATAAAGATGCAAAAACTTCCAGATTTCATTTGGAGAGGATTAAAGCTCCATGACGAGGTGTTGATTGGTTTTAATCCCTCTGACTGGGTTGTAATTCTTTGTTGTCTATGTGTCTCTGCTTTTTTGCTATTTGCATAATGAGCATAAACAAAAAGATGAATTTATTATCGATGGCTTTGGCAAAACACACTGAACGGTTGTTCCTACTGAGCTTGATTTATTCAAGATGTGTCAACACAAATTAATCAAATTCACTATTATTTTATGGATTTTAAGCTGAGACACTACAGGTGAATAGGGTAAAAAAAAATTTAAACAACAGATATCACCATGAAACTTCCCAAGTTTATCGTTCTATCGTTCTATCTATCTATCTATCTATCTATCTATCTATCTATCTATCTATCTATCTATCTATCTATCTATCTATCTATCTATCTATCGTTCTATCTATCTATCTATCGTTCTGTCTATCGTTCTATCTATCTATCTATCTATCTATCTATCTATCTATCTATCTATCTATCTATCTATCTATCTATCTATCTATCTATCTATCTATCGTTCTGTCTATCGTTCTATCAATCGTTCTATCTATCTATCTATCTATCTATCTATCGTTCTATCTATCTATCTATCGTTCTATCTATCTATCGTTCTATCTATCTATCTATCTATCTATCTATCTATCTATCTATCTATCGTTCTATCTATCTATCGTTCTATCTATCTATCTATCTATCTATCATTCTATCTATCTATCTATCTATCTATCTACAGTATCTATCTATCTATCTATCGTTCTATCTATCTATCTATCTATCTATCTATCTATCGTTCTATCTATCGTTCTATCTATCTATCGTTCTATCTATCTATCTATCTATCTATCTATCTATCGTTCTATCTATCATTCTATCTATCTATCTATCTATCTATCTATCTATCTATCTATCTATCTATCTATCTATCTATCTATCTACAGTATCTATCTATCTATCTATCTATCTATCTATCTATCTATCTATCTATCTATCTATCTATCTATCTATCTATCTATCTATCTATCTATCTATCTATCTATCAAGGCGTTAACTTTGACAGCACTATAGAGTTTGTCTTTTATTCTCAGCGGCTCAACAGTTACTAACAGTCAGTCTCAAAGCAGTAAAAGAGTAAAAAGCTCAATATTCATCAACAACCTCAGTGTTTTATTGCTCTGACTCACAGTAACTACGAGCCGAGTTCACGTCACTCAGGTGATCTGCAAGTTATCGTTAACAGTTACATTACCGCTCCTACGCTGTGTCTACACACACACACACTGTAACCATCTACAGGAGCCTCAGTGTGTGTTCTTCAGGCCGTAGATGAGCCAAGACGTCTTATACCACAGAATAAACCACACGAGCCGCTCCGTTTCGTTCCGTTTCTCCCTTTAACGTTACAGTCTGTGGTTTCTCCTCCACTTTCTGACGATGGATCATAAAACATGACGACCGACCGGAGACAAGACATGTTCACAATCACTTCATTTAGTAACATCCGCTCCATTTCGCCACATTTCCTCCCTCTTTTCTAACTTTCACTTTGTAATTCTTCCCTTTAGCTTTAGCGTTAGCAGCAGCTCAAACTAACTAGGCTACATGCTCACAGCAGCAAGCTGTGTATCAAACGGCAGAGCGACAAGCCGCTTATTTCTACCATGTGACATCAAGGAAATATGACCATAATAACCGATAATAGAACACAATCGTTTTTTTTTCACCATCTCGTTTCTTCTCCCAGCCGTAGCTGCAGCTCAGTGGAAGCTTAACTGGCAACCCGGAGTCTGAAACGCCACAGACGCTGTGACAGGGAGAAGCGCTGGGTGGCGACACCATTGCCAACCATAGAAATTCAAAACATAAACATGATTTGCAGTCTGCAAAAAAAAAACAATGTAATGCGAATATCTTGGCTGTAGGATTGTTGTTGGTGAGTTCAGTTTGTTATATGAACATTATTCCTGAGTCTCTGTGACATATTAGGACGATTTTACAGCCAGTTGCTTTAGATTTCTTACATATTGTACCTTTAAAGGGATAGCATTTTTTTAAAGTGGGGTTGTATGATCTACAAATAGCCCCTAAGTAAAAAACGTTGTTTTTATTTGGAGCTACCCAACTGCTGATTGGTGGCGCTAACCCTGGGCGGAGGGATACGTGAGTTGGTTAGGTCCAAATAAAAACGGTGTTTTTCCTGCACTTTGAAGGTCTGGAAAAAATTATATTATAGTGAACAATGGAACTGTGTATTTTTTTTCAGGTAAAACCTCTTTTAGGCCGTGAAAATAGGCCATTTCTTTGGGTCTGTTCACAACACTGTATGTTTTAAATCTCTGGGCAGGGCTATTATGGGCTGGCGTTGCTAACGGGAGGAGTGCAGAGAGTCTTCTACTGCAATTAAAGTACTTAGGGACTATTTGTAGATCATACAACCACACTTTAAAAAAAATGCTACTATCCCTTTAAGGAAGAAAAATAGCCTTAAAATCTCAGAATTGATCGGTGCATGATGAAACAACAGTGTTTTTGCCTGTTAGTGTCTTGATCTTCACGTCTCATTCTCTAACTCAGCGGCTCGGTGACTCGCCTGATGTAGCGTGCGTGTCGGCGGACCAGCTCGATGACCTTCCCCGTGTTGCCCACGGCGCCGTCCGTCAGCAGGAAGAGCAGGCGCGGGTGTCCGCTGGACATCGGCTGCCTCAGGATCCAGCTCAGCGGCGCCGACACGTTGGTGCCGCCCATGTCGGCTCGGATCCTCCGGACGTACTCGCAGGCCGAGGCCAGGGCCTCCTGCATCACCACGACGACGGGGAGGAGGAGGAGGAAGAGGAGGAGGAGGAGGAAGGATAAACAGAGGTTTATATTTGCCTCAGTTCGATGTGAACACCAGAGCTCACACAACCTGCTACACACACCACACAAAAACATCTGTTTCACATTAACAGTTACACAACATTATAACACTGGATTTTAATCGTTATTTAATTTCAAAATAAAATGCTCACTGGCAAAACTACGATCATTTTATCAACATTAAAGGGATAGTTCAACATTTTGGCAAATTGGCCCATTGTCATAATCCCTATAGACATAGCAGTAGGTTCGTTACCTTTAATTGTTGGTGCAAGCTGCTTTTAGAACGGTGGAGCAGAGCCGTGAGCTGCTCAGAGCTACGCTACGGAGGCTCATTATGGGATTTCTTGGTTTCCCTCATCAAACTCATCAAATACACAATCCAACAACTCCACAACGCTCTGGTGGACAAGTTGTGACCTGCACATTCACCACGCTATGAGATAATAACACAACGTTACCACACAGAGTTGTTTTAGAGGGAAATTCATGCAAAACCGCTGATGCACGTTGCCTTCAGGGACAGTTTTTCATCAACAGTCTCTGTATTTCCCTCTAAAACAACTCTGTGTGGTAACGTTGTATTATTATCTCATAGTGTGGTGAATGTGCAGCTCACAACTTGTCCACCAGAGCGTTGTGGAGTTGTTGGATTGTGTATTTGATGAGTTTGATGAGGGAAACCAAGAAATCCCATAATGAGCCTCCGTAGCGTAGCTCTGAGCAGCTCACGGCTCTGCTCCGCCGTTCTAAAAACAGCTTGCACCGACAATTAAAGGTAACAAACCTACTGCTATGACTATAGGGATTATGGCAATGGGCCAATTTGCCAAAATGTTGAACTATCCCTTTAAACAAACATGAATAGACCTGCAGTGAATAATCGATCGGTGCTTTGGCAGAAAATCTATCAGAAGCTGTTTTAATGAATGATTTTTTGCCCAAAACTGACGACAAACATCTGGTTCCAGCTCGGAGGATTTGCTGCTTTTCTAAATTTTAAAGGGACAACGAGGAGTTTTGGAAAGCAAAGTGTTTTCACTACATTTCCCATGAGCCTCTGCGGCGTGCACAGTGAAACTCTTGGACCGGCGCAAGATGCAATGTTGTCGGAGGTTGGAAGACGATCAGATACCGTCGTAGTTCCGTAACCGAGACTAGGAAATGTTGGGTCGACCACTAAATAATAATAACAAAATAACTATAAAGACAAAACGATATATTTATCTAAAATGGAGCCATTAACAATTGGTAACGTAGATTCATCCACATTAATATGAGACTCTTTTAGAACCAAATACAAACTCCTCATTGTCCCTTTAAATTACTTTAGTATCCTAGAATTTGACCTAAAGTAATTACTGCTACGAAGCCGTTTAAAAGACTTCACACTTCATTTATTAACCCTCATGTGACCTTCGAGTCTATGTGAGCTAAAGGCCACTAGGGAGCGCTATAAAAAATATAGTTTTCTTCAATTAAATGACGTAAAATCACATATTTCGTATATAACTATTGTCTTTGTCAGATTTGCACACTGCATTATGGGTATTTTATCAAATTTCGCTTTCTTTTTTTTAATCAATCCACCACGATTCAGTGTTTTCATTTTCCAATACTTCAAGGTTGTCATTTCATTCATTCATTTCTTTAGTCATCCTGATTCCTGACCTTATCTGTCTTAGTTAGATGTAGTCAGATTGTATTTTTATATTTATTTACTTGTTATTATTTGATGTATGTGGAGCAAGTGGCAACAAACTTTCGTTCCACTTTGCACCTGTGGGGAATAATGTGAAACTTCAGTCGTCTCCAACAAAAGCAGATTTACGTTGTGACACTTTGTTGGATGTTGAACCTGAGATTAGGAACAACCGAACGCCTCCACCAGCTGCAGCGGTAAAATGTCACTTAGTACATTTTGCAGATAGTACTACTGCTACTGTGCTTTCATTTCACTAAAGTGAGATTATGACTGAAGGTTAAGGTGAAGATCGTACGTGTTTACACAAGAAACAGAAGTAGAGTTTGATGAATAGCATGAAATTCTTCCTTTTAACAACGTTAAAGGTTGGCTATGTAGAATTACAAGAACAACAACAGAAAAAGAATTCCAGCAGTCCATTGCCAGACCGTTGCTAGGTAAAACGGGCCGTTGCTAGGGACTCCGCTCTGATCAGAGGACAGCAGAGGAGGAGAGCTAAGCAGGATATTTACCTTATGTTTCATTTTTACCGTCATTAACAGCATAATAAATGACTTGTAGCTTGTTACAGGGACAGTGGAGGCTCTCTGCTTCCACACCGCTGCTGCTCAGAGCCTCCGCTGTCACTGCTCTCGTCAAGTTGGAAAAAAAAAAAAAAAAAGGAGCTCCGTGGCGCCGAAAGTCCGCGACGATAAACGTGTTTATGACAGATAAGACTACACAAATACACCCATCCTAACATGTATATGATAATCCATTGATCCACCGATTGATTATTAAAAAGGCTTGGTTTGAAACAAACGCATACGACCGGGAGGACGCAGGAAAACAGCGGAGAACTGAGCCACATGTCGGCTGCGGGCAGGTACGAATGTAAACAGAACGTTGACAGAAAGTCAGTTGTCGAGCCCGTCAAAAAAATTAAAAATAATAATTCAGACTAAAAAAAATTTTTTTATGGAAAAGCAATACTTTCATTCTGTACCCCTCTAAAGGCCCCATGGATGTATTATTTTTGAAAAAATATAGCTTTTAATAAATATTCTACATATTCAACCTTTAAGTTCTCTGAAATGGAGACAGCCGCTCCGTCTTCCCTCTTTTAATTTCCATTTCTCGTTTTCTTTGAGACTTACTGGAGTGAATTTAATAAGAGATCAAATCATAGATCCACTGGATATATATTAGTTTTGTGTTGGATAACGGGGATGTAACTTAATCTAATTAAAAATAAACACTTGAGTCAAGACTCTGAATAAAATTTCGAGCTCAAAATGCAGCAATCTGCTTTCCCCCTCATGCAGCAACAGACAGGAATGCGGAGCGTGTTTTACCTCCTCGTAGCTCTGGCTGGTGGTGAACAGGGACTTGAACGTGGAGCCGAAGCCCACGATGTTGAAGAGGCAGCCGGGGACCAGACTCTTCAGAATCACCACCATGGCGTCCTGAGGGAAATAAAAAGTTGAGTTTCATTAGGTTCTTCATGTCCTGTTGGAGCGGTTTTACTGTGTGGACGTCTGTCTGCGTCTGAATGAATCAATGAATGAATGAATGCATAGTGCTCCCCACTTTGAGAACCATTGGACTAGAATTTTTTCATGGAATTTTACCACTTTTTTTTTTTAGAACTTTTATTATTATTTTTTTAGAGACTTTTTTTTTTTTTTTTTGAATTTTTTTTTTTTTTTTAGAAATTTTACAACATTTTTCTAGAATATTTTTTTAATTTTTAATGTTTTAATTTTACTACTTTTTTTAGAACTTTTATTTTTTCGAATTTTTTTGTTGTTGTTGAAATTGAACAATATTTTACTAGAATTTTAATTTTTTTTTTATTATTTATTTATTTTTCTACCACTTTTTTTAGAACTTTTATTTTTTATGAGATTTTTTTTCGAATTTTTTTAAAATTATTTTTTAGAAATTTTACAACATTTTTCTAGAATTACATTTTTTTTTTCAATTTTTAATTTTTTAATTTAACGACATTTTCTAGAATTGTTTGAAAACTTTTTTTTTTTTTGAGAAATTTGACCACCTTTTTTCTAGATTTTTTTTGTGTGTTACCCCTTTTTCTAGAATTTTCCCCACTTCTAGAAATGTTTAAAATGTTTTTGGAGAAATTGTACCACGTCTTCCCAGAAATTCCTCTACAATATTTCCAAAAATTCATGCCATTATTGGCCCTAATATGAATGTACATTGACTAAAAAAAAGAAATATATGTCTGGTGTTTGCTTCAAAATGTTGTCCAATGGCGGTCCGTGGTCTAATTTGTGTCAATTTAGGGATCTTTGACGTAAAAACGTTTGAGAACCACTGCTCTACTACAGCTCTAGTCTCTGAACTGGCAGATTTTCTCAAGGAGAGCAGCAGCAGCAGCAGCAGCAGCAGCAGCAGAATAGCACTTATTCAGGTGAAGAGCACCAATGTCACACCAGCCCGACAAGTCTATGATAATAATAATGATAATAAAAAAACTCTTATTCAGGCGCATCATCAAAAGAAAAACCTTCATCTTCAAGGCTCCAGTTTTTTATATGTTGAAGGATTTCATGAATGAGGCTCACGTTGGCTTTGAGCCCAGATTCTTAAGTATTATTTATTTATATATCCAATAAAAGCCTGAGTCTGAGCCACAAGTGAACATCAGTCAGCATCACATCACAGGGCAGACAAGCAGCTGAATAACGTACAGACAGTTTATTAAAGAAGAACATGATATAAACCTCATAGAGTGTTGTTGTTATTTAAATCCTGGCATCTGGGGGGGCGTTTAGCTAATAGTCGGTGATTTATCTGATCAATATTCGTTCTGTTCATGACATTCACACAGTCGGATAACCACGTCTGTGATGTAATCTCTGTTTATTCAGAGACAAGGAGCCTCAAACAGCAAATCGTGATGTGTTTGATGCATTCGCTTTCCATTTAATCTCCTTAAGAACATGTTTATTCTTCATTCATCGCCATCGATTCAACTAAACAAAAATTCAATGTAATCTGCTGATATGATTCCAGAAAAAAAAGCATCTTTAAACTGCTGCTGTGCGATTTATTTTACAATCTATATGTAAATCAGTGTTTGGCTCTCATGCATGTTTGCATCCAGATCTAGGCCTATATATAAGCAATGCAATAAGTATATATATGCAACAGGGGAAATAAGTATTGAAGGAGTCTCTAGTCTCTGGTGGTGGTCTAATGTTTACTAGTCTAAAGCTCTGAGTTCCGTGACGACAACTCCTCTGAGTTTTATTTGGACGGTGCATTCAGGGGTTTAGAAACACATCTGTAACCTGTAACGCCGTCAGTTTGTTTTTTTATCAACATGAGGTTGTGAAGGTCTGGAGAGAACGGCTCTTTGCTTTGAGCCGTCATGATGAGACACCTTTTTACACACTGCAAAAACTCAAAATCTTTCCAAGAATATTTGTCCTTTTTCTTGTCAAAATGTCTCATTTCTAGTCAAAACTAATCTACTTTCCACTTAAAATGAGACTCATCCCCTAAAAATTAACTTGTTTTTAGATCATTTTCACTTGTTTCGAACGAATATTCAATTGAAATAAGTAGAAAAATCTGCCAGTGAAAGCAAGTTTTTTGTGCTTGTAATAAGAAAGAAAAACTTGCTCCACTATCAGATTTTTCTACTCATTTCAAGTGAAAATCTGCTTGAAAGAAGTAAAAAGTGTCTAAAAACAAGCTGCTTTTTATGTGATGAGTCTTATCTTTAATGAGATTTGTTTTGACTAGAAATAAGACAAATATTCTTGGTAAGATATTTGAGTTTTTGCAGTGTAGGTCATCCATCAATTAGGACTAAAGCAGCTGATATTAATTAGGATGACTTTCTAAACACTGATAGATTCCAGCTGCTTCTTGTCTTTCCATTCCTTTCTGCACCTCCTCCTTTTCTTCTTTGTGTGTTCAATCCTCATTCACTTCATTTATGGACATACTGTACAGTGGCATCGTGCAAAAGTCTGGTCCAAATGTCTGTTAATGTGAACAGTTTATCAAGTGTCATTTGGCTAAGGTTTTCGAATCCCTTGTTAACTCACAATTACGGCATATTGATAGATATCACGTGACGTCACACAGCGTTCGCAGCCGGTCACAGCGCCATCTTGGGTACCGACTTCCAAAGGCAGTCTATGGGCTGTGACCTAATACATCCATGGCTGTGATCTCACAAAAATAGTGGATAAACCTTTTTTTATTACATGGCTCTATTGAATGTCGTATTCCGATAATTTATTGATATTTCTGATATTTATTTACATCTTGATTTTGCATTTAACAGTCTGTTATTCCTGTTTAACAGATCGTTGCTAAGTAAAATACACTAGGTAGGGACGCCGCTCTGATCAGCGCAGCACAGAAAAGAGAAACTATGCAGGATATTTACTTTGTTTCATTTTTACCGTCATTAAACAGCTTGGGAGACGTACGCCAAGTGTGAGCGGCACGTACGTTCACGTTGCTTTCGTGAATTGTAAACACAGACGGCCCCCTCGGTTTTAGCGTCCAGCAGTTTAGCGGCTAATTCAACAGCAGTGATGGATAACTGTACCGGAGAGGCTCCACAACTTCATGAGCTTCATTTGAGGAATAAACGGCAGCTTTTACCTGACGGGAGACCGACGCCTGAGCTACGGTAGCTAACAGCTAACAGCTAGCAGGTTTTTACCTACTTTTCCTCCCCCCCTCCCTTTCTTATACACGCACACACACGGCCCAGGTTGTCTGTCATATCTGTTGTAAACCTTGTAATAACAGCTTGTTGAGTACAGTTAAAACTATTGTTGCTTCGGTTTGAGTGTGGATTAATAGTTAACGGTTTGTTTAATGTGAGTGGTGGTCATCGCGTCCTGATGAGTTGGGTTTTAATAACAGCTGATAACGTGTAGATGGCGTGGATTGTGATGAGAAGGTGTTGCGCATATTTTAAGACTTATCTGTGCAAACCATTGTGCAAAACCTGTTTGTTGTGCCTTTTTGCGTGATAAGATGATTTGCCGAATTCTTCTTCCATTCCTGCAGCCTTTTGTCTCAATGTTAACGATGGCAAAATGTCCAGATATTTTATTACTTTATGAAAATAAATGTCTGTGAGTTAAAAAAAAAAAAAAAAGAAAAAAGAAGTGGGCTACGCATTTTTGATTTGATTTGGCTTTTCGTGTATTTGGTTAAACACATATAAGTAACAGGAGAGAGACAGTGAGCGAGAGAGAGAGAGAGAGAGAGAGAGAGAGAGAGAGAGAGAGAGAGAGAGAGAGAGAGAGAGAGAGAGAGAGAGAGAGAGAGAGAGAGGTCCACTGGGTGAGCTAGATTAACTGTTAACGGGAGAGAGAGCGGCGCACCGCAAAGCTCGTCTCAGCAGAAAGGTGCTGGAGGTGTGTGCTTTCAAGGCAAGGCCATCAAAATGAGAAATATCCATATCCAAACTACATCAGGCAGCAGTCTTCTGGTCAGAGAGGATGTGGCTGCACTGATCTGAATAGAGGTTAACAGTGTTCGGTACCCAGCATGGCGGCGGCCCGGTGGAACGCACCGTGACGTCACCTACTGATAAGTATCTATAGATAGATATCAGTAGGTGACGTCACGGTGCGTTCCACCGGGCCGCCGCCATGCTGGGTACCGAACACTGAGTTAACCTCTATTCAGCTCAGTGCAGCCACATCCTCTCTGACCAGAAGACTGCTGCCTGATGTAGTTTGGATATGGATATTTCTCATTTTGATGGCCTTGCCTTGAAAGCACACACCTCCAGCACCTTTCTGCTGAGACGAGCTTTGACAGCGCGGTGCGCCGCTCTCTCTCCCGTTAAAAGTTAATCTAGCTCACCCAGCGGACCTCTCTCTCTCTCTCCTCGTCTCTCTCTCTCTCTCTCTCTCGCTCTCACTCTCTCTCTCTCGCTCACTGTCTCTCTCCTGTTACTTATATGTGTTTAACCAAATACACGAAAAGCCAAATCAAATCAAAAATGCGTAGCCCACTTCTTTTTTCTTTTTTTTCTTTTTTTAACTCACAGACATTTATTTTCATAAAGTAATAAAATATCTGGACATTTTGCCATCGTTAACATTGAGACAAAAGGCTGCAGGAATGGAAGAAGAATTCGGCAAATCATCTTATCACGCAAAAAGTCACAACAAACAGGTTTTGCACAATGGTTTGCACAAATAAGTCTTAAAATATGCGCAACACCTTCTCATCACAATCCACCATCTACACAGTTACGTTATCAGCTGTTATTAAAACCCAACTCATCAGGACGCGATGACCACCACTCACATTAAACAAACCGTTAACAATTAATCCACACTCAAACCGAAGCAACAATAGTTTTAACTGTACTCAACAAGCTGTTATTACAAGGTTTACAACAGATATGACAGACAACCTGGGCCGTGTGTGTGCGTGTGTAAGGGATGGAGGGAGAGAGAAAAAGTAGGTAAAAACTGTTAGCTGTTAGCTGCTAGCTGTTAGCTACCGTAGCTCAGGCGTCGGTCTCCCGTCAGGTAAAAGCTGCTGTTTATTCCTCAAATGAAGCTCATGTTGAGCCTCTCCGGTACAGTTATCCATCACTGCTGTTGAATTAGCCGCTAAACTGCTGGACGCTAAAACCGAGGGGGCGTCTGTGTGTTTACAATTCACGAAAGAAAGCAACGTGAACGTACATGCCGCTCACACTCAGTAGAGTGAGGCAGCCTCCCTTGGCGTAGGCCCCTACGTCTCCCAAGCTGTTTAATGACGGTAAAAAATGAAACAGAAACAAAGTAAATATCCTGCATAGTTTCTCTTTTCTGTGCTGCGCTGATCAGAGCAGCGTCCCTACCTAGTGTATTTTACTTAGCAACGATCTGTTAAACAGGAATAACAGACTGTTAAATGCAAAATCAAGATGTGAATAAATATCAGAAATATCAATAAATTATCGGAATACGACATTCAATAGAGCCATGTAATAAAAAAAGGTTTATCCACTATTTTTGTGAGATTTGATGTCACAGCCATGGATGTATTAGGTCACAGCCCATAGACTGCCTTTGGAAGTCGGTACCCAAGATGGCGCTGTGACCAGCTGCGAACCTGCTGCGAACGCTGTGTGACGTCACGTGATATCTATCTATACCTGGAGGTAAACAACATTCTTCAGCCTCAACAATCCGGATTTAGGCCTCGTCATTATAGCACCACAACAGCTGCAACACACTGGTTGTCAATGACATGATCAATTCACTTGATAATGGCCTGCACTGTGCTGCACTCTTTATTGATCTATCGAAAGCCTTTGACACTGTGGATCATAATATTTTATTAAGGGAGGACACAGACTGTTGTAGCAGATGGGTCTAGATCAAGTTTACCTAAAGGGACAACGAGGAGTTTCTATTTGGTTATAAAAAAGTCTCATATTAATGTGGATGAATCTACGTTACCACTTGTTAATGGTCCATTTTAGATAAATATATGGTTTTGTCTCTATGGTTATTTTGTTATTATTAGTGGTGGTGGAAATGCTGGGCGAGCCGACCAGCGTTTCTTTACTTTCGGTTTCGTGGCGAGTCATGAGAATAACGCCGCCGAATCTCCGTTTATGGTGGGAACTACGACGGTATGTGATCGTCTTCCAACCTCTGACTTTAATTCTTGATGAATGAAAACATGAGTCTGTCTTGCACCGGTCAAAGAATTTCACGGTGCGGAGGCTCATAAATGTAGTGTGGAAATGCTTCGCTTTTACAAAACTCCTCGTTGTCCCTTTAATGTGTACAAAGGTGTACCTCAAGGGTCAATTCTAGGCCCTCTTTTATTTACGCTCTATATACATAATATTGTTCCCTCTTCCATGTCTTGCAACTTCCATTATTATGCGGATGATACAGTTCTATATAGTACTGGTCCCACACCAGAAGCAACAGTCATGAACTTACAAAAGAATGTGAAACCCCGGAGACTTGAGCTCTCAGATAACGTTGACCAAGGTATCAGACAAGAGATTTACTATTTACACACTGATAGGGCCAATTCCAATTCCTATCTAAACCCTCAATCTTAACCCTGAAGCTCAACCCTAGTTAGTTTAGTAGCCCTCAAAACCAAGTGTAAAGGACTATTTTGTGACTTAGAAATGGGGACACCCCTTAAATGATATAATCAGGGCCCACGTTGTCTCTGTATTCCCTGAAATGAAACGTTTTTTTATTTTTATCTTTGCACTGTTAACCCGTCCACTTTTAAAGCGAGCCGAGCCGACACTCTGTAGCCTGTGTGGGTGAGACTGGGCTGGAGCACCAGCTGCCGCTCTGCTTCATCCCCGGGGGTTTTTGCAGCTCGGAGCCAATCACAGGACATGTGGAGGACCGACAGACTGGCCCTTTATGCCACGGTCTAATGTCTCGAGAAATACGGTGACAAGCCACAGCCGCCTGTCGCTACAAAGTGCAGATGAAAGCGGATGTAACGTAGCAACACTGTCCGTCCGCACCGGCCGGCTATTGGCAAAAGATCGTAAAATAAAAAAATAAAAGTTATGCAACAATGACATAAATAATCCAGAAAACGGGCCTAAACTAAGATAAGATGAACAGAAAAGGCTCGCGCACATCCAGAAGTGCAGCCAGGTGCTGAGTCCAGGGAGACGGATATCAAAGAGAAGAGAGGACTCGCCACACTGTAGGAGCTCCCAAAAAGCTCCTAAACTAACATAATACAATGGTTTTTGTAATATTTATATCTCTATAGGCTTTATGCACAGCTCCACTACTTCCTGAAATAAGCCAGCTCCTTTATTACCTGTCTTACATTATTGGACCAACTGATTAATCCAGATGTGTCTGACCTCACAACAATGGTCAGACACATCTGGATTAATCAGTTGGTCCAATAATGTAAGACAGGAAATAAAGGAGCTGGCTTATTTCAGGAAGTAGTGGAGCTGTGCATAAAGTCCATTAACACAGAAAATACTTAAATTTGTAGCTCGCTTTCTTTGCAGCTTTTGGTTTGGTGAAAATACGCAATGCATTCTGGGTAGCCCCTTGCTCCCAAGGGTGGTGTTGGAAAATCTCAATATTTTTTATTTATTTATTTTTTGGCGTTTTTGCCTTTATTTGATAGCACACAGTAGAGATAGACAGGAAAGGGGGAGGCAGAGAGAGAGGGAATGACATGCAGGAAAGGTCTGCCCGACACAGGATTCGAACCGGGGCCGCCTGCGTTGAGGACTGTAGCCTCTACATGGGGCGGCCGCCTTAACCAGTGCGCCACGCACCGCCCTGAAAATCTCAATATTGAGGGCGATACAGCCCTTAAACTTGCCCCTCAACTTAATTTTTCTAAGAATCAGGACAGCACTTGCACTAGCGGGAGCGCACATTTTTGAGATAGAGTAGTTTCCAAATATAGTTTATAGTATAGTTTAAGATGTAAAGGGACTGTGTCATCTGTAACTTTATGTCTTTTGGAGATAATTTCATCTTCCACTTGCTTTAACTGATCACATTAACAGACGTTATGGTGCCATAACATCTGCATGATGCCACTGTATGTGTTTTGATTTCTTTGTATGTGTGGATTATTTGGGTGGTTTAACGACATCTGCACTGCAAAAACTCAAAATCTTTCCAAGAATATTTGTCTTATTTCTTATCAAAATGTCTCATTTCTAGTCAAAACTAATCCCTTTTCACTTAAAATAACACTCATCACCTAAAAATTAACTTGTTTTTAGATCATTTTCACTTGTTTCAAGCTAATTTTCAGTTGAAATAAGTAGAAAAATCTGCCAGTGAAAGCAAGTTCTTTGTGCTTGTAATAAGAAAGAAAAACTTGCTCCACTGTCAGATTTTTCTACTTATTTCAAGTGGAAAATTTGCTTGAAAAAAGCAAAAAAGTGTCTAAAAACAAGCTGCTTTTTAATATGATGAGTCTTATTTTAAGTATAATTAGATTTATTTTGACTAGAAATAAGACAAATATTCTTGGTAAGATTTTGAGTTTTTGCAGTGTGGTGAAAACTTCCTGTCGAAACATCATCACTCCTTCAACACTTATATCTTATTTTCCCCGGCTCTAAGTGGATGTTTCTCTTGTATTGTACTGTAACTGCACCTTGACCCGGTTGATGTTGACCCCGCTCATGCTGCCGCTGCGGTCGATGAGGAAGATGAACTCTCCGTGAACCTTCCTCAGGTCGGAGCTGATGGACTTCAGGTCGGGACAGAAGTTCAACATCACCACCGGGTTGTGAAGGATGTCCTTATGCAGCCGCCGGTGAATGATGTCCACCTGTGAGGAGGAGGAGGAGGAGGAGGAAAGAAGAAATGAATGAGTTAAAGGGATAGTTCACCCCAAATTGAAACATTATCTCCTCCCCCTCATGTGGACTAAGGGCTGGGAGAAGTTTCAGAGTCCTCCGTGGCTTCTCTGAGTTACAGGGGGTCTCGGCGTAGCAGTGCATGTCCATATAACGGTTGCAAATGGATACCAACTGTCTTTGTAACAAAAAGACACACCAAAAAACATCCAAATACCTCCATGCTGCTCGTATGTAATGTCCGTCTTGTATTGAAGCCCCGACATGAGAAAATTGTCCTGAAAAAAATTAAATAAGTCTATATTTCAAGCTTGTTTTGTAGGAAGCTCCTCTTCCCAGTTCGTCCAAATTTGACGAACCAGGAAGAGGAGCTTCGAGAAGCTTCCGCTACAAAACAAGCTTGAAATATAGACTTATTTAATTTTTTTCGGGACAATTTCGCATTTCGGGGCAATAATACACCACTTCCCGGAGAATGACGCTGGGTGTCGCCATGACGCTCCATTCCACCGTTACTGTATTGTTGACAGCATAGACTGGTTGATAGACATTGGCCGTGACGACTTTGTGACTACTCTGATGTCAATGAAGTCTATAAAACGAATTGTTGAACAAACATTTTAGATGAGCTGGGCTAACCGTTAGCTGTTAGCCGTTAGCAGCGTCAATAAACAATAACTCAATAAACGGCCCATGAAAAAAATATTTATATATATATATCCTAGTTCCAACAAGACTGAGCTAACTGGAGTAGTTTCATGTCGTGTCCCAACGGGAGGGTTTTGACAGCTGACGTCCTGATGTTAGTTTGCTGCTGCTGTTAGCTGTCAGCAGCAGCAAAGCTAACAACTACGATAACCATGACTAATTACAAAAACGTGCACACAGAAATAGTGATTGGATGTTTTTTGGTGTGTCTTTTTGTTACGAAGACAGTTGGTATCCATTTGCAACCGTTATATGGACATGCACTGCTACGCCGAGACCCCCTGTAACTCAGAGAAGCCACGGAGGACTCTGAAACTTCTCCCAGCCCTTAGTCCACATGAGGGTGAGTAGGCTAGATAATGAGTGAAATTTCAATTTTTGGGTGAACTATCCCTTTAAAGTTTTTTTTGTGAATTGGCGAATCTTTTAATTCATCACTTTAAAAGGCCAAAGAGAGAGTGAGAGTGAGAGAGAGAGGGGGAGGGAGACAAGTGATCAGGTGGAGAGACAGAGCACATCAATTATTGTAGATGTGCAGGAAATTCCAGGCAGAGTGTGGCGAGCCTTTGGAGTGTTTCCATAGAAACCGATTTTTATGGCTAAGTGCTCTCTCTCTTTCTCTCTCTCTGTCTCTCTCTCCTTCTCCTGTTAAGGTCTGACGGTCATCAACAGCCTCATCACAGCTGAGATGTGAATGGAAACACATGATTCTCACCGATTTTTCCCTGTTAAAATGGAGTTTTTCCTCAGTGGATGTGAGTCAAAGGGTCTAAAGTCAGAGGATGTTGTTACGATGCCATGTGAAGCCCTTTGAGACAAACTGTTTGGCTATACAAATAAAACTGCCTTGCCCTGCCTTGCCAACGATAGTGAGTAAACAAGGACAAAATGTTGAGCGTAACAATAAATAAAGAATGAATAGAAGCAGCGTCATGAGAAAGGTTTTAATAATTGATGCTTCCATCAGATCAGAGCTGCTCTCACCTCCAGAAGGGAAACGAGAGGTGCAATAGGTTTTCCGCTCCGGTGATAATGATGTCATTGTAAGAGGTTGTGACCTATCAGCACCACTTCGTCACTGCAGTGGTTCACATTTGCAAAAGCTCCACTATGAACACAGGGAACTTAAAGCAGAAGTCAGGTGAATGTTTGTGTTAATCTAAGTCTTAAATAGTTGTATCTTCCGACAGCAATCACTTCTATAGAGTGTTTGGTCTGAAACACGGGTCTGTCAGTCACTCTGCTCTGCTCTGAGCCGAGGAGAAAACTTTCCTTGTATCCTACAACCTTTATCCAATGAGGAGAGAGAACGGCATAAAGGGGCAGTCCTCTCTGTGTGTGCAGCCAAGGGATGCGCCTGAATGTGGTGACGTAGGGACGAGGGCGGGGACTGCTAACTCCATCGGCTGACAGGAAGTTAGACAAAACCACCGGATCGCTTACTTCTGCTTTAACAGCTATTTACTTACTTTATTTTTTTTATTCTAGTTTTTTAACAATGTTGTCTACTGTCTTATTATCCTACAGTAAGTGTTCTGCTGAGCTCTTGCAAATTGTTTTCCAATGCGGTTTCTTTTCTGCAAACGGCAAATAAACTTACTCTGACTCTAACTTGCACATAGCAGCAGGCTTATAAATCTAAGACTTAAACTAAAGCTAGCAGTAAAAGAAAATGAAAAAAAAAAAACTGATAAAAACTAAGTGCAAAACTAGATAAAACTAAACTGAATTACAGATAAAATTGCAAAAACACCACGGCCCAATAATGGGGTTATTTCGAGTACCACCCCCCAGGCAGATAAAAGTAAATGTATCGTTATGAGGACTGATGGGACGTTTGTGCATCAACTAAAAAGGGACTCTCACAGAGAAGCTTTCCCCGTAATACCTGAAAAACTAAACTAAAACTGCTCAATCACTTGTTAAACTAACTAAAACTAAACTGAAATAACAAAGCAAACTGAAAAACTAAATAAAAATGGAAACTAATTAAATTTAATTACCTTGCATAGCAGCTTTAAAGTGTGCTTTTTTAAAGACAAGTTAAATGTCTTGCTACAGCAGTTTGTGTCATAACACAATTAATTCTGAGCACAGCAGCATAATATATATTTTTAGTCTCAATTTAACTTTATGAAAATGTCTTTACCTCTGATGTCTATAAACACATTTAGAAACAGTGACGCCAATCTGTAAAAAGCCAGTAATATAACTTTTAGACCGTGGAAACAGCACAAATGTAAAAAAAAAAAAATATATATATATATAATTTCTAACTAGATAATCCTGTATCTGTTCGACTCACACTGCAAAAACTCAAAATCTTACCAAGAATATTTGTCTTATTTCTAGCCAAAATGTCATTTCTAGTCAAAACAAATCTCATTATATGTAAAATCACATAAAAAGTAGCTTGTTTTTAGACACTTTTTATTTCTTTCAAGCAGATTTTCACTTGAACTAAGTAGAAAAATCTGATAGTAGAGCAAGTTTTTCTTTCTTATTACAAGCACAAAAAAACCTTGCTTTCACTGGCAGATTTTTCTACTTATTTCAATCGAAAATTTGTTAGAAAGAAGTGAAAATGCTCTAAAAACAAGTTAATTTTTAGGTGATGAGTCTTATTTTAAGTGGAAAGAGATTAGTTTGGACTAGAAATGAGACATTTTGACAAGAAATAAGACAAATATTCTTGGAAAGATTTTGAGTTTTTGCAGTGCACAACTGCATGTTTCATATAATCACAGACTTACACACAGTCAGGGACACATTGTTATAGCCTACTGTACAGTCCCATTCAATAAAACCTCCAAATGTTTGCAGAGATCATAACGTTCAGGGGTTTTTTTTTGTGCTGAAACTCCATCAGAGTGAAGCGGATTCAGCTCCTACAGTCATTTAAACACTGTGTGTGATGTCCCCTATTGGATTGGATTGTATTACATTGCAGGATATAACAACATCACTGCGGGCCGGGCATTGTTTGCGATAATGTCTCATTCTGTGTGTGTGTGTGTGTGTGTGTGTGTGTGTGTGTGTGTGTGTGTGTGTGTGTGTGTGTGAGAGAGACGATGAGGTCGATGACACACTCACTTTCCTCTCGTTGCTCGAGTCCTTCTTGGTGGCCTTGATGAAATCGCTGCGGCCGTGGAGATACTCATCATACTCTTCCTGTGTCATGTCCCCGTTCTCGATGAGCACATGAGGCAGATGAGGCTCTGCAGAGACAACGACATCATCACCATCATCATCATCATCATCATCATCATCATCATCATCATCATCATCATCATCATCATCATCAAAGACATTACATATTACAGACAGCCAGGGCCGTTGCTAGGAATTCTGGGCCCCCTTAAAGAATACTAAAGTGGGCCCCTATACCCCCTAACTTTTCCTTTTTTTTTTCTTAGACTACGTATGTATTATCGTTTTTTATTTAGCCTTCTTTGTTTTGATGCTAATGCAGCATTACACTGCAAAAACTCAAGTATCTTAGCAAGAATATTTGTCTTATTTCTAGTCAAAATGTCATTTCTAGTCAAAACAAATCTAATTATATTTGAAATAAGACACATCATATTAAAAGTAGCTTGTTTTTAGACACTTTTTACTTCTTTCAAGCTGATTTTCACTTGGAATAAGTAGAAAAATCTGATAGTGGAGCAAGTTTTTCTTTCTTATTACAAGCACAAAAAACTTACTTTCACTGACAGATTTTTCTATTTATTGTGAATTTAAGTGAAAATTATCTAAAAACAAGTTAATTTTTAGGTAATGAGTCTTATTTTAAGTGGAAAGAGATTAGTTTTGACAAGAAATAAGACAAATATTCTTGGAAAGATGTAGAGTTTTTACAGTGTACTATGAGTACTAGTCAGGGTCTTACGCAGAATAAATCAGTCAAACAAATATTAGACTATCCATCCATCCATTTTCATCCGCTTGATCCGGAGTCGGGTCGCGGGGGCAGCAGTCGGAGCAGGGATCCCCAGACTTCCCTCTCCCCGGACACTTCCTCCAGCTCTTCCGGGGGGACCCCAAGGCGTTCCCAGGCCAGCCGAGTGACGTAGTCACTCCAGCGTGTCCTGGGTCTTCCGCGGGGCCTCCTCCCGGTGGGACATGCCCGGAACACCTCACGAGGGAGGCGTCCAGGGGGCATCCTATACAGGTGCCCGAGCCACCTCAGCTGGCTCCTCTCGATGTGGAGGAGCAGCGGCTCTACTCCGAGCTCCTCCCGGGTGACAGAGCTCCTCACCCTATCTCTAAGGGAGCGCCCCGCCACCCTGCGGAGGAAACTCATTTCGGCCGCTTGTATCCGGGATCCCGTTCTTTCGGTCATGACCCAGAGTTCATGACCATAGGTGAGGGTGGGAACGTAGATCGACCGGTAAATCGAGAGCTTTGCCTTTCGGCTCAGCTCCTTCTTCACCACGACGGACCGATACAATGACCGCATTACTGCGGCCGCCGCACCGATCCGCCTGTCGATCTCGCGCTCCATTCTCCCCTCACTGGTGAACAAGACCCCAAGATACTTAAACTCCTCCACCTGAGGCAGGAACTCTCCCCCGACCTGGAGGGTGCAAGCCACCTTTTTCCGGTCGAGAACCATGGCCTCGGACTTAGAGGTGCTGATTCTCATCCCAGCTGCTTCACACTCGGCTGCAAACCGCCCCAGTGCATGCTGAAGGTCCTGGCTCGAGGGAGCCAACAAGACCACATCATCTGCAAAAAGCAGAGATGAAATCAAGTGGCTCCCGAACCGAACCCCCTCCGGCACTTGGCTGCGCCTAGAAATTCTGTCCATATAAATAATGAACAGAACCGGTGACAAAGGGCAGCCCTGCCGGAGTCCAACACGCACCGGGAACAGGTCTGACTTACTGCCGGCAATGCGAACCAAGCTCCTGCTCCGGTCATACAGGGACCGTACAGCCCTCAGCAGAGGGCCTCCGACCCCATACTCTCGGAGCACCTCCCACAGGATGTCACGTGGGACACGGTCGAAAGCCTTCTCCAAGTCCACAAAACACATGTGGACTGGTTGGGCAAACTCCCATGCACCCTCGAGCACCCTGCGGAGGGTGTAGAGCTGGTCCAGCGTTCCACGGCCAGGACGAAAACCGCATTGTTCCTCCTGAATCCGAGGTTCGACTATCGGCCGAATTCTCCTCTCCAGCACCCTGGAATAGACTTTCCCCGGGAGGCTGAGGAGTGTGATCCCCCGGTAGTTGGGACACACCCTCCGGTCCCCCTTTTTGAAGAGAGGGACCACCACCCCGGTCTGCCAGTCCAGAGGCACTGTCCCCGACTGCCACGCGATGCTGCAGAGGCGTGTCAGCCACGACAGTCCCGCAACATCCAGAGACTTGAGGTACTCAGGGCGGATCTCATCCACCCCCGGTGCCTTGCCACTGAGGAGCTTCCTGACTACCTCAGTGACTTCAGCTTGGGTGATGAATGAATCAACCTCTGAATCCTCAGCCTCTGCTTCCTCGACGGAAGGCGTGTCAGTGGGATTGAGGAGATCCTCGAAGTATTCCTTCCACCGTCCGACGATATCCCCAGTCGAGGTCAACAGCTCCCCTCCTCCACTGTAAACAGTGTTGGCGGAGCACTGCTTCCCCCTCCTGAGGCGTCGGATGGTTTGCCAGAATTTCCTCGAGGCCGACCGGTAGTCCTCCTCCATGGCCTCCCCGAACTTTTCCCAGACCCGAGTTTTTGCTTCCGCGACCGCCCGGGCTGCTGTCCGCTTGGCCTGCCGGTACCCGTCAGCTGCCTCGGGAGTCCCCCGAGCTAGCCAGGCTCGGTAGGACTCCTTCTTCAGCTTGACGGCATCCCTTACTTCCGGGCTCCACCACCGGGTTCGGGGATTACCGCCGCGACAAGCACCGGAGACCTTACGGCCACAGCTCCGGACGGCCGCGTCAACAATGGAAGTGGAGAACATGGTCCATTCAGACTCAATGTCTCCGGCCTCCCTCGGAATCCGGTCAAAGCTCTCCCGGAGGTGGGAGTTGAAGACCTCCCTGACAGGGGATTCTGCCAGACGTTCCCAGCAGACCCTCACGATACGCTTGGGTCTGCCAAGTCTGACCAGCTTCCTCCCCTGCCAGCGGATCCAACTCACCACCAGGTGGTGATCAGTTGACAGCTCAGCCCCTCTCTTCACCCGAGTGTCCAAGACATACGGCCGGAGGTCAGATGACACGACTACAAAGTCGATCATTGACCTCCGGCCTAGGGTGTCCTGGTGCCACGTGCACTGATGGACACCCTTATGCCTGAACATGGTGTTCGTTATGGACAAACTGTGGCTAGCACAGAAGTCCAATAACAAAACACCGCTCGGGTTCAGATCGGGGAGGCCGTTCCTCCCAATCACACCTCTCCAGGTAACACTGTCGCTGCCCACGTGGGCATTGAAGTCCCCCAGCAGAACGATGGAGTCCCCAGTTGGAGCGCTTTCCAGCCCTCCCAGGGCCTCCAGGAAGGCCGGGTACTCTGCACTGCCGTTCGGCCCGTAGGCCGAGACAACAGTGAGAGACCTATCCCCGACCCGAAGGCGCAGGGAAACGACCCTCTCGTTCAGTGGGGAGAACTCCAACACATGGCGGCTGAGCTGGGGGGCTATGAGCAAGCCCACACCAGCTCGCCGCCTCTCACCATGGGCAACTCCAGAGTGGAAGAGAGTCCAGCCTCTCTCAAGGAGTTGGGTTCCAGAGCCCAGGCTGTGCGTGGAGGTGAGCCCGACTATCTCTAGTCGATACCTCTCAGCCTCCCGCACGAGCTCAGGCTCTTTCCCCCCCAGCGAGGTGACATTCCATGTCCCTAAAGCCAGAGTCGTTATCCGGGAATTGGGTCGCCGGGGCCCCCGCCCACGGCTGCCACCCAAAACACACGGCACCGGCCCCTCATGGTCCTTCCTGCGGGTGGTGGGCCTACTGGAAGGCGGGCCCACGTCGCTCCTTCGGGCTGGGCCCGGCCGGGTCCCGTGGGCGGAGACCCGGCCACCAGGCGCTCGCCTGCGAGCCCCAACCCCAGGCCTGGCTCCAGGGTGGGGCCCCGGTGACGCCGATCCGGGCGACGTGAACGTCCTTGATATTGTTCCACTCATGAGGGGTTTTGGAACCGCTCTTAGTCTGACCCGTCACCTAGGACCTGTTTGCCTTGGGAGACCCTACCAGGGGCATTAAGCCCCGGACAACATAGACTACTACTACAATATTAGACTACTGGGGTTTTTTATGGGCCCCACTGGGCGCTGGGCCCCTAGAGTTATCATCACCTTTCTCCCCTATACAACGGCCCTGCAGACAGCAGCAGACTGGACAGCAGATGGACAACGCCTCAGACTGAGAGCAGGTAGCAGCAGCAGCAGCAGCAGCGATGTGGCCGATGGGAGTGCAGTTACTCTGAGAGAGGAGAGTTATTATCCTCGTATCGATGAGGACATTAGGAGGCGATTGCGTATGAAGATGCAACATCACAGCTGCGTCTGGAGGAAACTCGTCCTGAGAGAGATGAGTGAGTGAGTGAGTGAGTCCTGGAGATTCCTCCTCAGTGAAAAGTGAATTCACAATTAGTTTCCAAGACTTCTGTTTCTTGACCCTAGGCTATGTCAAATTTACATGGACGATAAATTGATTTATGTTTTTTAAAGAACCCATTCATTGATCCATAGTTTCTTAGCTGCTTCTCCATGTCCAGTCCTGCTGGAAAGTAAAGATGCTTCTTTTTAAAATTATAATAATTATTAAATTGGATTCTGTTTCAAATTAAAGGTTATAACGGTTAGCATTAGCTTAGCTTTAGCCACTAGCCACTCCCTTTAGGCGAGCGAGGGCAGGCGAGTGTGAGTGCGACACCTACTGGCCGGGATAATTAAACTTGTAGTTTACACCTTTAGGAAATTATAATTTAAAAAAGGAAAAAGAACAAAAGGTTCATATTAACCGAGTTTGCAGTCATGTCTCAGTTTTAGCTAAAATCACATTTGAAGTCTCATGTTACTGCCAATATCAGACGAGGAAACATAGGACATAGGTACAAAGTGGTTTTGTAATTAAAATTAAAGACATATAAAGGTGTTAACTACAAGTTTAATTCCTCCCAGCCAGTAAGTGTCGCACTCACACTCGCCCGCTCTCACTCCAACCTTCAAGTAGCCTTCTGGTTGCCCGGTACGCCAAATACCGGAGCGGCTAGTAGCTAAAGCTAAGCTAACGCTAACCATATTATTTTTAACGAGCAGCAGCTCCGGTGTTGTTGACAGCGGACTGGAAACACATCTGAATCATTTCACACTAACTCACCTGCAGACGAACCCGACAAACCCGCAGCATCACGCCTGCACCGGAAATATAGCGGCTGACCGTTAGTTAGCATTAGCATTAGCATTAGATCGTTTCATGCCGATGCTGCCAACATAAACAGATGTAAATATTTATATATTTTGGACCCGTAAAAATGTACAAAACAGTTAACTGCAAAAACTCAAAATCTTTCCAAGAATATTTTTATTATCTCTTGTCAAAATGTCTCATTTCTAGTCCACTTAAAATAAGACTCTCACCTTAAAAATTATATTGTTTTTAAGATAATTTTCACTTGTTTCAAACTAATTTTCACTTGAAATTAGTAGAAAAATCTGCCAGTGAAAGCAAGTTTTTTGTGCTTGTAATAAGAAAGAAAAACTTGATCCACTATCAGATTTTTCTACTTATTTCAAGTGAAAATCTGCTTGAAAGAAGTAAAAAGTGTCTAAAAACAAGCTGCTTTTTATGTGATGAGTCTTATTTTACGTAGAATGAGATTTGTTTTGACTAGAAATAAGACAAATATTCTTAGTAAGATATTTGAGTTTTTGCAGTGTTATTTACTATTAAAAAAGAAATTTAGTACTAGACATCCTGTGGATGTATTATTTTTGAAAAATGTATCGTTTTGATGAAAAAGTTGTAGCTAACCGACATTATGAATTAATCTGATAGGCTACATCCGTTTTCTGTTGATTAATCAAGGACATTTGGGGAGTAGCTACTGTTATTTACTGCTTAGTTTATAGTGTGCCTATAAATGTCAAGTTCATTCTCCAGATAAATAACTTGTTGATTTATTTTCATGCTCTGGACAATGTGACCATGAAACAACTATTAAATTTCACATCCAGTCATATTAAACCGTCTTTAATCGGTGCATTTATACGAAGCAGCTGAGCCGACCAAGCTGATGATGGAAATCAACCTTCCACACCTCCTGTTGTGTTATATGTTATGATATGATAGTTATATCACAGTTTCCTTCCTCCGTCGCTGCGCTGGATGTGAAAGTGAACATCCACCACCGGGCTGAATTAAATTGGCCGCGGGTCTGTTTGTGAACAAAGCCTTCATAAGAGGCCGATTGGATCAGCAAGGCCAGAGCTCATTCCTGCCTCTGGGAGACAAGTGGCCCACACACACACACACACACACACAGAGACACACACACACACACACACACAGTAGGTCAAGGCAGCAGTTAGGGAGAGACGAGAGCATGGTGGTGGTGGTGGTGGTGGTGGTGAGGGAGGGGGGCAGAAAGACCTGATACTGCCCCCACCACCCACACAATGGAGCCCGACTCTGCTGGCATGTTACACATTAATAACAAGAGGCAGTGACTCACCTCGGCACTGATCTGATTATGAACTTAACAAGACGGAAACGTTGTGAGAGAACCTTGACAGAGGTGAAATAAACAATTACAGAATATGATGATGCTCGGATGGATAGACAGAAAGATGGATAGAAAGAAAGATGGATAGATAGATAGATAGATAGATAGATAGATAGATAGATAGATAGATAGATAGATAGATAGATAGATAGATAGATAGATAGATAGATAGAACGATAGATAGATAGATAGATAGAACGATAGATAGATAGATAGATAGATAGAACGATAGATAGAACGATAGATAGATAGATAGAACGATAGACAGAAAGATAGACAGATAGAAAGAAAGATAGATAGATAGATAGATAGATAGATAGATAGATAGATAGATAGATAGATAGATAGATAGATAGATAGATAGATAGATAGATAGATAGATAGATAGATAGATAGATAGAAAGGGAGGGAGGGAGGACACCTACCACTCGGGTAAATGAGGATTTTGACCGGACAGTCGTACGTGTATTTATCCGCCAGAGTGATGACGACGCTGGTGGCAGAACGGGCCAGAGGGTCGGCGTCGGCTCGGATGGCATGAGAGGGGCTCTCCACACCTACACACACACACACACACACACACACACACACACACACACACACACACACATATACACACACACACCAGACACACACACACACACACACACCAGACACACACACACACAGCAGATCAAATAACCAGTGGTTTTCACCCCAGCAATAACAAGCGCAGTAATAATAACAAAGCAGCAGGTCACACAACAGAAAAATCAGTGGAAATTACACAATAAGAGCTCAAATTTCCAGAAGATCTAATATAAAAGCAGGATAATAATAATAATAATAACCAAGGTTGTAGCTACTGCTGGTGGTGATGATGATGCCTTCAAGTGCTGGTGGTGCACTCGTTAGAGCAAACATAAAGGAGAGACAAGTCAATAACTGTTATTATGTAAAAATGTCTGTGAGGCTGAAATTATCAGAAGGAGAAGAGTGTGACTTATACTTGTTTGTTTTTGTGTCGAGAGTTGGATGAGAGGAGCAATTTGTGGTCTGAAGGATAAATACGAAACTCGACTAGAGTCAATCTATGAAATAAAAATGTATAATTATGTCACATTACGACACATGAAGGAAATACTCTGAACTACTTGTGTTTTTGAAATCCCTCCGCCAAGCAGCCGTGTCTGGAATGTAGTTCCGGCTGCATTTACCTCTAAAACAACTCTGTGTGGTAACGTTGTGTTATTATCTCATAGCGTGGTGAATGTGCAGCTCACAACTTGTCCACCAGAGCGTTGTGGAGTTGTTGGATTGTGTATTTGATGAGTTGGATGAGGGAAACCAAGAAATCCCATAATGAGCCTCCGTAGCGTAGCTCTGAGCAGCTCACGGCTCTGCTCCGCCGTTCTAAAAATAGCTTGCACCGACAATTAAAGGTAACGAACCTACTGCTATGACTATAGTGATTATGGCAATGGGCCAATTTCCCAAAATGTTGAACTATGCCTTTAATGTAAGCTAAGATAATTTAGCAGTTAGCTTAGTTCTTATGCTGCGTTCAAGACAACTCAGACATTTCCAACTTCGGACATCATGGCTTCCACATTACAGGTTAACTCGGAGGAGAAAAAACATGGATGCCCGTAAGACGTTTGGCATATCGTGACTGATTGGTGAATACGAAAAATATATAAGCAGCATGCAATTTATGGAAGCAGATGAAGATGAAAACATTGATATATAACTTAATAAGGATGACGGCCGCCATGCTTCATTGCCGTCACTGACGTCAAATTGGAAAATCGAGTCTCTGAGATGACACCCGAATTTCTGACCTGTTATTTCTGAGTTTGACCCCTTCAATTCATTTTTCACAACTCAGAGCTAGTTTTTTCCGAGTTGCGAGTTGTCTTGAATGCAGCATAGATTCTAGCTGTAGCATCACACTCAGGGCCGTTGTATAGGGGAGAAAGGTGATGATAACTCTAGGGGCCCAGCGCCCAGTGGGGCCCATAAAAAACCCCAGTAGTCTAATCTTTGTATGACTGATTTATTCTGCGTAAGACCCTGACTAATACTCATAGTACACTGTAAAAACTCAACATCTTTCCAAGAATATTTGTCTTATTTCTTGTCCAAATGTCTAATTTCTAGTCAAAACTACTCTCTTTACACTTAAAATAAGACTCATAACCTAAAAATGTACTTGTTTTTAGATCATTTTCACTTGTTTCAAACTAATTTTCACTTGAAATAAATAGAAAAATCTGCCAGTGAAAGTAAGTTTTTTGTGCTTGTAATAAGGAAGAAAAACTTGTTCCACTATCAGATTTTTCTACTTATTCCAAGTGAAAATCTGCTTGAAAGAAGTAAAAAAAGTGTCTAAAAACAAGCTGCTTCTAATATGATGAGTCTTATTTTAAGTATAATGAGATTTGTTTTGACTAGAAATAAGACAAATATTCTTGGTAAGATACTTGGGTTTTTGCAGTGTAATGCTACAATAGCATCAAAACAAAGAAGGCTAAATAAAAAATGATAATACATACGTAGTCTAAGAAAAAAAATTGGAAAAGTTAGGCGGAGGGGCCCACTTTAGTCTTCTTTAAGGGGGCCCAGAATTCCTAGCAACGGCCCTGATCACACTGAGCAGAGAGACATGATGAGTGTGGCATCTTGACATCTAATCCTTGGCCTAAAAGTGCCAGTAAATAAATATATTTTCCAAAATGCCAAAACATTTCAACACTAGCAGCAGTGTCACTTGTGAAATGAGATGAAAGTCGTGCAGGAGCTGTGTTTTATTTTATTCTACACCTCAGTGCAGCGACAGCCTCTTACAACAACAGCCTCTCGTTGCCGACACGAGAGCCGTCGAGAAGCTCAAAAATTGCAGTGCTTGATTACAGGAAAGCTCAAGTGGCATCATCACACACACACACACACACACACATACACACACACACACACATACAGCTGATTTGCAGCTTTGCTCTCGAGAGTATGTTGTTTCTCTGACCTGCGAGGAGATAAGGAGCGCGTATCTCCAGCTGGAAGTTGAATTTGTAGTCCATGGAGTTGATGGTCTCGTCCTCCAGCAGTGAAGCCAACCACAGCTGAGGGGAGTTGGGAGTTTGGTCGTGAGGACTCGAAGCACTGGTGTGTCTGTCCCGCCTGAAATCAAAATAGAGCCATCTTAAATTTATATATGTGATATCATTATTATTATTCGGTTTTTATCAGAAATGGGACCAAGTCACACATGTGCAAGACTCAAGTCATTTTTCCTTGGGCAAGTCAAGTCACCTTGTTATGGCAATTTTACCTGCAGAATCTTAAAGGGTAATTACCGTTTTTTACAATCTGGACCCTATTTCTAGTATAGTATACGATCATTTCCTCCCCCAGATAACTTTGGTGTCATTACAAGTGGTTGTGATGAAATGAGCTCCAGCCGCAGCACGGAGCGGCTTGTTGCTACCGCTAATGCTACGGTTCGTTTCTGCGTGTTTCTGACTTGTCAGAACAAAATGAGCAGCTGGATGAAGTTCAGCTTCCACAGGCTTCCTCTCCTCAACCTGGACTCACTAAAGCTCCGGCTAGTTGAGATAAAAATGGACCCGAATGCCGAAGCAGAATGATTATTATCAGAATGAGCCGCGCGGCGCTCAGAGATGACATCATCCAGGTCAGAGGTCAGCAGGTCAACCTACAGACCCCGGATGTTGATAACAGCTAACCCCGGACTCAGAGGGGAACAGCACTAGCCTATCAGAACTAAATATTGGTGAAATGAAGGAGTTTCTCTGCAGATAATGTGTTATTTAGAGGCTGCATTCTGCTGCCCTGTAGACTCCATTATACGGATATACGCGGCTCTCGGCTGGAGCTAATTTCATCACAACCACTTGTAATGACACCAAAGTTATCTGGGGGAGGAAATGATCGGATTTTATGCTAGAAATAAGGTCCAGATTGTCAAAAACAGTAATTACCCTTTAAGTGAAAAGACAAGATATTAGTAACTGTCAGTTTCCTGTCAAGGCAAAAAGCCCAACAATATATTTAAAAATAAATTATGAAAACATTAAATGAACAACACTCAAGTAATGCAAGACATCATGTCTCGAGTCCCCATCTCTGGTTTTTACCTATAAAAATATATACAATTTAAAAATTTACCAACTTCAGAATACACCAAACTTAACTACAATATATGACAATTAGTCAATAGTTTTTCTTACGTTCTGGAGAAGTTGGGGGACAGACCCTGCTCCTCGTTGATGGTCCTCTGGACCCGAGGCGTACACACCGGTGGAGTGGACACCGTGATGCCGCCGTTGGGCAGCGTGGAGAGCTCAGAGGAGGTGCTGACCAGGATGTGGACCGTCTCCATGGAAGGGATGAGCCCGAGGTTAACCACCAACACCGTCGTCTCCAAGTCCTCGTCCAGCACTATGTGTCCTGTAACAGCAGATTGGGTTTCATAAACAACTACTAAGCTACAATAAATCCATCAAGAAACACCACCACTAGTGCAGAACGCTTTAAACCAGATTATACAGATTTCCTGAACCTTTGGTGTCCTTTGAACAACTTAGGCGCCTCGTACAAAGGACTTTAAGGTTGTTTCTGAGAGTAAAGCATGACTGAGAAGGAAGATGACACCTTTAGAAAGACCTTAAACTAGCTTTATTGTTGCTGGGTTATGTAAGTCGGTAGGTAAAATGGTATATATCTTTAAAGAGGTCCTCCATCAACTCAACACTGAGAGAAACATGGGTAACCCTTCAATTTACAGGCTGTTAATAATGTGATAATGTCAAGAAATAGCCAAGAAATAACAATGGATTGCGTCCTATAATGTCTAGAAATAGCCTAAAAATAACGATCATTTTCATAGTAATGTTGAGAAATATCGCCAAGAAATAATGATTGTTTGTGTAGATATAGTCCAGAAATATTGGTCAATTGCAAGGACTTGGTGGAGAAAGATATTGCCCTTTCCCAAAAAATTCAAAGCATGAAAAGCATGTGTAATATTTTGCCCTTATGAAAAACATGACATTACTATGAAATTGATCGTTATTTCTAGGCTACTTCTTGACATTACTACACAATTAATTGTTATTTCTTGGCTCTTTCTTGACATTGTCACTTAATTAACGGCCTGTAAATTAAAGGGTTACTGAAAAATGTGCAACAAATAGTCTAAATCAATGCAGCAGATGAAGCTATTCTAACTTTTAGACCTGCAGTGCCCGATCCTACATTTCCCATACTGCAATTCTGCAACTCCTGTTGAAAAGTCCAACAAGAAATTGCAGCAAATCCCGTCACGAGAAACTTGGCAAAAGCACAACAAGTTAATTAACAGTGACATGTTGTTATCACCTCATAAAACTGATATATGCTTCCAAACAATTATTTCAATGTGGGTTTACACACCCAGCAAAATTACCATTCATTTGAATCCACCTGATAAATTTACGCAAACAGGTGTCAAATTAAAGGAAAAAGCTGAATAAAAGAGTGGAGAAACATAACGAATGCAGATGCTTCCACACCGGTGCACTGAACGGTACAATTACACAATTAGCAGCATCATGTTGTTGTTGTTGTGTGGCAGGGATTTTAAAACAAAATACTGTTGATTTTTAGATTTTGTACCAAAGGTGGCAAAAGTGAGGCGATCCGGTGGCTCTGTTATGCTTCGGAGATGCATCTTACCCGGCCTTGTAATAGACAGAAGGGAGATCAATACAGAGTTGTGGACGGTTATGGGGTCACTGAACAGTCTGATGAGAATGGAGATGAAGTGAATCGTATGCTTCAGTCTTCACAGCCTCCCGAGCACAACAACCCTCACACTTTCCCAACTCCCCACGGTCGAAGGAAAGGTCACTGGGACCTGATTTTTGGCAAGGAGGTTTATCTTTGGGTAAACTCTGGATGTCCCCAATTTCAGAATGAAAGTCAATTTTTTTGGACCCGTAATGCATTTTAACAACATCCATGACCCTTCAAGTGGAAAAAATGTTCACCTCCGCTCCGCCTATGGGATTTATAATGTATTTTAAAGTAAAACATTTTAACTAACAGATATCACCATGACACTTCCCAAGTTTATCACTCACATTAAGACAAATATTTTTTGTATTACAAGTTTTGTCAAATTTTATGTTTAAATATGTAAATGAGGCAATATCTAATGAAATATGCTAATGCTCATTTCCAGAACCGAAATCTGAACAATGGATGAAGCCCCTTTCAAAATTCTTGTTTTATTTTGTTGACATATTATAGTCAGAAGTTTTTACTGAGGGGATTTTGGATATCTCTTTTTATTACTCTGTAAATGAGAAAATACTGTCACTCACAGCCGTAAACCCCATAGAGCCCCATAGAAATCTTGTGTTTTTGCAGCTAAAAACAACTGGCCAGGAAGGGGTTAAAAATGTTGAAACCCATGTCAAAAGTGATTTTCATGTTTAGTCAAGACCCAGCCCGATATGTAGGCTATCACAAATATTTTGGGAGTAACTGATGTCTAAATTTTGTCCAGGGGTCATGGAAGTGGTAGGAATTGAAGGATCATCTGAGGGTTTTAAAGAGATTTTGGACGGTTCTCCGCATCACCGACATCAAAACATCAAATAATGAGGGAATATTGTTTAGAAAACTGGTGTTAGTGCCTCATTCAGAGACTTCAGAACAAGCTGCATCAAAGCATTTCTGGTATAGAACAACTTTATCACCTTACTAAGACAATTGAAGTTGCTTTTTCCTGTAAATGCTCAGTATTCAGTCACCAACATTTGAAAAGCAGGAAGGACAAACCAAAATCAATTAGAAACCAAAACAATGAGCTGGTGCAGATATTTAAATACTCCACAGAGCTGAAGGACTAAAGAGCCAGTCGATAATAATTCTCTGTGGGTTCATCACTAACAAGCAACCTTTTCCACGTTACACACAGTCATTTGATCCTTTGTTTATACGAAAAATATCGATGAGAGCAGCTTTAATCTTACCGCCGCCACTCTGCAGAGCTCCATTAGATGTGTGGTAGCAATCCAGATAACAGTCTTCAATTTTTGCTTTGTCTTTGATTTGCAGCGTTATAATTTGACTGGATATCATGGCCTCGAACCCGACAACAATGGACTTTTCCTCCAGTGGATAAATGAAGATTCCTAAAAGCACAAGCACAAGAGGGGGAAAGAAACAAACAAAAAAAAACATAAATATGTGCAAATGCAGTAAACAAACAATTACACATTCACAGGGCCGTTGTATAGGGGAGAAAGGTGATGATAATTCTAGGGGCCCAGCGCCCAGTGGGGCCCATAAAAAACCCCAGTAGTCTAATCTTTGTATGACTGATTTACTCTGCGTAAGACCCTGACTAGTACTCATAGTACACTGTAAAAACTCAACATCTTTCCAAGAATATTTGTCTTATTTCTTGTCCAAATGTTTCATTTCTAGTCAAAACTAATCTCTTTCCACTTCCAAAATAAGACTCATTACCTAAAAATTAACTTGTTTTTAGATCATTTTCACTTAAATTCACAATAAATAGAAAAATCTGCCAGTGAAAGTAAGTTTTTTGTGCTTGTAATAAGGAAGAAAAACTTGCTCCACTATCAGATTTTTTCTACTTATTCCAAGTGAAAATATGCTTGAAAGGAGTAAAAACTGTCTAAAAACAAGTTACTTTTAATATGATGTGTCTTATTTTAAGTATAATGAGATTTGTTTTGACTAGAAATGACATTTTGACTAGAAATAAGACAAATATTCTTGCTAAGATACTTGAGTTTTTGCAGTGTAATGCTGCATTAGCATCAAAACAAAGAAGGCTAAATAAAAAACGATAATACATACATAGTCTAAGAAAAAAAAAAAAGGAAAAGTTAGGGGGAGGGGCCCACTTTAGTATTCTTTAAGGGGGCCCAGAATTCCTAGCAACGGCCCTGCACATTCAGTCAATAGCAATCAGTTTTACAGCAGAGCAGAAGGTGGGTTTAAATTGATTGATTGATTGCGTTCACAGAAGTGAAGTAAACAGATTAGTCGTCTGCGTAGTAGCTATAGGACACTTACCCTCGATGGCATGGTCCTCGATGTTTTCATAGGTCATGGAGGCCGTCAGGGCCAGAGTGTAACCCCTCACACAGGAAGTGATGTCAGAGTCGCTGAGAGGCAGAGCGCTCCAGCTCTCCTTGGAAATGAGTCCAGGCATGGCGCTGGTTTTAGGACTCTGCTTGGTTTTCATGTGTGGAAAGAAAGAAAGAAAGAAAGAAAGAAAGAAAGAAAGAAAGAAAGAAAGAAAGAACAAAGGAACTCATCAAATAATGACTTTTCAAGTGGAATGATCAACAAAATGATTGAAACAAAAGCAAAATGTTATTTCATTATCAAATATTTATAGATTTTACAAATTATATTACTGTAGGTACTACTATCTACAGTTTTTTTCCTTAGAATATCAATCAAATCAAATCAAAATAAACTTTGAACTCATGGTTCATACAAAGTAATAAATAATTATAGTGATAAATAATTATTGCACTTCTCCTATAGCCTATTGCATCTTGCCTCAGTATTGCCACAGTCTCTGGATCTAAATTGCACCTTTTGTATGTGTGGACTCCACCATCAGCATCAATTTAAAGGTGCCGAAGGAATAGTAGGCTATATGTATCTATTTAAAAAAAAATAAAGAAATTTATATAACAATTAAAATGATGGATATAAAACAACAAAACCCTTAAACATCATTTACAGTACACAGATAATGACCAAATAGCTAATAAAAAAAATCTATCATATCCATAGACACACTATCTACTGTAATTTCCCCAGTGGCTCTAATATTATATTTCAAGGCCAGTTTTATTTTACAATTTCACTTTTCATACTGACAGTTTTAGTTATCTTATGTGTCACTTTTCATAAACGGTGTTGTCACCACATCTCACCTTACAGCCCGTAGCTTAATATAAACCCTGTCACTCTTAGTAAACTCAGAATCATTTATCAAATTTATTCATTCAATGTTGAATGCTGTTGATGGTCCAAACAATAGGAGCTATGTTAAGCAATGCAACAATCTAATGTTGTCAGCCCTGCATAGCCTACCATGAAAAAACGGGGAGAATATCAGTCCAACCGCCCAAAAGTCCGACCGCCATTTTCTCGGATTACCAATTAATCCGACTTATTCTAGAGGGTTATGGTTAGGGTTACAGAAAAATGGGAGGTCAGACTAATGGACGTAAAAATATAGAAATGTATGGTTGGAGAAATGGGAAGTCGGAGAAATAGGAAGTCGGACGACGGACGGACGCCATGCACCCGGAAAAAAACTGCCTCAACTTGTGTTAACGAACAAACAAGTGTTGTTAGCCAAATATTAACTGAATTTATTTGTACTTAATTGACCATGTCTGTCTTCATGATATCTAAATACCTAGGTTTGTTTCTTCCTATACGAAAATCTTAATCAAAACACAGCTGAAAAACTCTAAATTAGTTAGCAAGCCAGTTAGGCTAGCTCTTGTCTTAACCGTATTCTTCACTTTGATGTTCAGTAAAATCACAACCAAACTAGCTATAAGGGCCAGGGATGTATTATATTATCCTAGATTAGATTAGATTATATTATTACATGGTAAGGGCAGATGCAAGCCACTATTAGCCATAAGCTTTACTAGCCAGTTAGAAAGTGCGTTAGCTTTCATTAAATGCCTTTGTTATGCTAAATCAATACGATCTCATTCACAGTGACACATTCATAATTAGTTTGACATTGCTCTGAGAAACAACGGCTGTCTCGCTCCGTTGAGAAGAAGGTGTCAAGACTGAACCCATTTAACATTTAAAAGATGAGTTTTAATTATGGCCGACTAAAAAATGATATAGTGTCATTTTGTATTTTTCCATCCCATGACCCTAAGCAGTAAGTTAATGGTAGGATGGATTTTTTAAATTTACATAATACATCCTGTTTTAATTCTTATTCAACATTTTATCACTTTAGGGCTCCAGAGTAATAAAAAGAAAGTCTCATTTTCTCTTTTTGTCCTTTTCATCGCTGCTGTTACCTCGTAGCCCGCTGTAATAACATCAAACATGACAGCGTCTCATTACTGACTCCAAAACTAGATGAAAGCTGCTGTCTAGGTGTCAGTTCAATCAACCTGCTTTTATAGGTATTTCAACCTCAATCATTTTCTATGATATGATATTATAGCCTAGCCTATGATATAAAGCCGAGGAGCCTGAGGGTGGGTAACAGAGTTATCTTTTTAAGCATTTGAAGATGCTGCAATAATAAAACTAATTTAGGGTGTTTTTTTTATCATTAAAACACAATGTAATAGGAGAAGGAGAAGAAAACAGTATTCAGTGCCTGGTGAAAGGGGGAATAAAGAAACTTTAGATGTGTTACAAATGCTTGGGGAGGAATAGTAGCTATACAGCATTGCTAATTATTATGTAAGTGATAGCTCCAATACAATCATCTGTTGCTTCAGGGCCGTGCTTCACTGTTAACGTCGTCTCCACTGCCAGCAATCTTGGTTATATGCGCTGTCAAGGGGTCTGTGTGTGTCTTTCTGCTGCTGCTGCTGCTGCTGCTGCACGACCAGAGCAGCACAGGCTTGATAGGAAGTGTTATGACGAAAGCAATTTCCATAGAGACAGCTCTGCTCTGCTCTGATCGCTGCTGCTGGCCTGGCTGCAGTGCTCGCCTCCCCGACTGACCAGCAGCAACAACATCTTGAAAAAAAGAAAAAGTGCACGCGCCTTTATTGGCCTCACCGTGACTGATTGCAATTAAAACGCAAGTCGATTTCCGTCCATCAAACACACACAAATAAATCACTAGAATAATTCACTTAGGTAGAGAAAAGAAAATCTGAGCCGCCACAACAACAAGTTTCACACTCATAGCCTATAGTCGAGGCAGCATAAGAAGTCCTTCAGAATCAATATGAGATTCGATCAGTCTTCTCTAACAGCCAGACTGTGGGGTTTTAGGCACCGCACACGGTTATTTATGGCGAGGAAAAGGTCATTGAGATGCAGTTAGAGACGGTTTTTATTGCCCGTCTCAACAGTGCCATCATGTGTCCACTTTAGTCAGCCAAACAGACACAAACACAAACACACATCTCTTTGTCCCTGTGTACTAACAATCGCTTCTACACCTGAATAAAGAAAGATTCATGCACGACTGAGCTGCAAAACAACAAAACATCCTCCTGATGTCAATGAAAAGACCAGAGCAGAGTGATGCAGTGGAAATCTGACATGAACGATCTACTGTATCTCATATGCAAAGGAGTTTTTTATGTATCTAAATTCTTGATAAGTTAGCAGTAGTTGTCCTTCTGGGTTAAATTGACCCAATCTGTTCCCTTCCTCCATCTTTCCTTCTTTCCTTCCTCTTTCCTTTCCTTCTTTCCCTTCTTCCTTCCCTCTTCTTCCTTCCTTGAACGAATCTGTTCCCTCCCTCCCTCCATCTTTCTTTCCTTTTCTTTTTCTTTTCCTTCTTTCCACAATCCCTTTTCCCTTCCTTCTTTCCCTTCTTCCTTCCTTGAATGAATCTATTCCCTCCCTCCATCTTTCTTTTTCATTTCCTTCTTTCCACAATCCTTTTTTCCTTCCTTCCTATACCTTCGTCCTTACTTCTCCTGTTTGACTCAATTGACCCAATCTCTTCCCTCCCTCCCTCCTTCTATCTTTCTTTCCTTCTTTCCCTTCGTCCTTCCTTTTTTTCCTTAACCCAACAATTCAGTCACTGTGTCAGGTGTCTCTCTCTTCTTTTTTTTTTGTTTTTTTAAAGCATCCTTTCCTCTATGGTCCCTCAGCTGATAGTAATTAGTCTAAAAGTGCCTGTCCCATGGTGCTGCTCTCCTCTCCTCTCCTCTCTCCCGGTTGGCTCAGTCACATGAATCATCCTGCTTCCTTCCCTCCACAGGTTGTCACAAAAAATAAATAAATTTAAAAAATCAGCAGAGCATCAACTCCCGTGCACTCGTCATTAGTGCCAACCAGAGAGCAGAGCAGAGCAGAGCAGATGCTGTGGTGGTAAGAAACTAACCACCTGTTGAAACACACTAACACTGTCCACAGATCTGTTTACAGCAGCAGCACGGATCACTGGCAGCTTTAATCATCGTCTAACCGGCCTGACCTTTTTACTGATTTAAAACAAATGACAGGGACGTTTAATATATGCATCATCAGAGACCGAGATAGAGAAAGAGACACACACACACACGCTGCGCCATTAAAATGAAAATGCATCTGTTCTTGCTCACACTATCAGCCTCATTACCTTACCTTTCATTTGTGTCAACTGGATATGCAGCGAGGATCTCTCTCTCTGTGAGAAGTCCACTTATCATGAAAGATAATATCCTCTTCCTCCTCCTCTTCCTCTTCTTCTTCCTTCCTCTGTCGGCTCCCCCTTTTTTTTCCTTCTTTTTCTTTTTTTTTTTGGTTCCCTCTCTGTGTGGCGTAGAGGGAATAGGAGCACTGCCACAGGTGGCAGGAAACTACAGACACATCGTTAGTTAGTTAGTTAGTTAGACGTTTAACAATGCAAAGAAAGAAAGAGAGAAAAGAGAAGAAAAGAAAAGAAAAGGAAGAAAGGAGGGGTAGAGAATAAGGGGAAAGAAAAGGTGTCGCTGCCTGGCTGGCTGCAGCACTTCAATGAACAGCAGCAACATGTGGTTATACAGAAACTGTATTTATTCTCTTCTCTCCTCCTCCTTCTCCTCCTCCTCCTCCTCCCTCCCTCCCTCCTCGGAGTTGGAGAGAGAGAAGGAGGGAGGGAGAGAGAGAGAGAGAGAGGGTCCAGTCCTTCCAATAAATATTCCCCTTCCCATCCCCGACGCGTCGAGAGCATCAGCATCAGCACCACCCACTCGCTCCTCCAGCTCTCCTCTCCCTCCCCGACATGGACGACAACAGGAGCCTCAGGTATCAGCTTGTTACCAGCAGAGGAGCCGAGTCAATCACATAATATATATGTATGTACACTAACTAATATATATATATATATATATATATATATATATATATATATATATATATATATATATATATATATATATATATATATATATATATATATATATATATATATATATATACACAATACTAATAGTCGCTTATACACGTGAATAAATAAAGATTAACGAACGACTGAGCTGCAAAACAACAGCACATCCTCCTAATGTCAGTATAAAGACCAGAGTATGAGTGAAGCAGTGGGAATGTGACATGAAAGATGAAGATCTATATCTCATATGCAAAAGGTTTTATTTTTCATGTATTTTAAATTCTTGATAAGTTACTGTAGCAGGACGCTCCTGTTGTCCTTCTGGGTTAAATTGACCCAATCTGTTCCCTTCCTCCATCTTTCCTTCTTTCCTTCCTCTTCCTTCCTTGAATGAATCTGTTCCCTTCCTCCATCTTTCCTTCTTTCCTTCCTCTCTCCCTTCCTTCTTTCCACAATCCCTTCCTTCCTTCCTTCCTTCCTTCCTTCCTTCCTTCCTTCCTTCCTTCCTTCCTTCCTTCCTTCCTTCCTTCCTTCCTTCCTTCCTTCCTTCCCTCTTCTTCCTTCCTTGAACAAATCTGTTCCCTCCCTCCATCTTTCTTTCCTTCCTTTTTCCTTTCCTTCTTTCCACAATCCTTTTTTCCTTCCTTCCTTCCTTCCTTCCTTCATTCCCTCTTCTTCCTTCCTTGAATGAATCTGTTCCCTCCCTCCATCTTTCTTTCCTTCCCTTTTCCCTTTCCTTATTTCCACAATCCCTTTTCCCTTCCTTCCTTCCTTCCTTTTTGACCCAATCTCTTCCCTCCCTCCTTCCATATTTCCTTCCTTCTTTCTTTCTTTCTTTCTTTCTTTCCATCTTTCCCTTTGTCCTTCCTTACTTCTTATACACACACTGTAACACCAAGAGAGAGAGAGAGAGAGAGAAAGAGAGGAGGAAAAACAGACCCATTACTACCTCGTATCACCTACAATGCCCCCTCTCTTCCTCTCTTCCTCTCTTCCTCCCTCTCTTCCTCCTGTGGTGTGACTGTAAAGCCTTAATGTTTTAAACCCAACGTGGGTGTTCGGCTGCTGCTGCCTCTTTGTTTTTGTGATCACTCGGTTTGATCCATCTGTTTTTTCTGTGTTGTTTTGTTTTGTTTTTTTCCTCTTCTCCGCGCGACAAGGTTGCCATGACAATTAATAAGTGTATATAAAGTCATTTTGGCACAAAGTCACGAAAATGTAGACGGTGTGTGTGTGTGTCTGTGTGTGTGTGTGTGTGTGTGTGAGAGAGAGAGAGAGGAGAGATGGTGGGGGGTTGGTTGGCTGAAACTCAGCATCCGCCTCCAAATTGAATTTACCTGCAGCCAATAAAACTTGGTCTTTACACACCTCCCCCCTCCTCCCTTCATCCCCCCATCCTCCCCATCACCTCTCTCCGCTGGCTGGCTTCTCACTGTCTTATCTGTTTTTCAACCTCTCCAACACGGTCACACACACACACACACACACCAACACACACACATACACACACAAGAGTGGGGAGATTAAAGGCAAATCCAATTTACAATAAGAGGTTATGTTCTAGTATCACAGTAACATACACGACTACAGCGACATGTAACAGCTATTTCCATTAATAATTCATCATGTGTATCTCAGTTTATATATATATATATATATATATATATATATATATATATATATATATATATATATATATATATATATATATATATATATATATATATATATATATATATATATATATATATTAAAGCAGAAGTAAGCGATCCGGTCGTTTTCGCTAATGCTGCGTTCCAGGCAGGCTTTTGAAACCGTAAATTACAGCTTCAAATCACAACTTACGACTTTGTAGCGTTCCAGGCAACCCACTCGTGTTTCTCCGATCTGTTTTACCGGTGAAAGTCACTATAACGGCCACTCGTAACTTCTGACCTGTGAACTCGTACCAGATCGAACTGGTACGACTTCACAGGTCGGAAAAACACGGGTTACGAGTTGCCTTGAACGCACCATAACGTCTTGTCAGCCGATGGAGTTAGCAGCCCCCGCCCTCGTCATGGATCTATTGGTCCTCGTCCCTACGTCACCACATTCACGCGCATCCCTTGGCTGCACACACAGAGAGGACTGCCCCTTTATGCCGTTCTCTCTCCTCATTGGATAAAAATTGTAGGATACAAGAAAAGTTTTCTCCTCGGCTCAGAGCAGAGCAGAGTGACTGACAGACCCGTGTTTCGGTCCAAACACTAAGTGATTGCTGTCGGAAGATATAACTATTTAAGACTTATATTAACACAAATTTTCATCTTTTACATTTTCAAAACAACAGAAAAGGAAAAGGTCCCTCAGCAAAGATTTGGGCCCCTAGTAGCTAGTAGCTAGGAAAACTATGACAGTGTGTAAATAGTAAATCTCTTGTCTGATACCTTGGTCAAAGTTCTCTGAGAGCTCAAGTCTCCTTGGTTTCTCATTCTTTTGCTGCTGCTGCTGCTTTGTTTCCCTTTTTCACTCTGAAACTGTAGGAAACTAAAATAATACACTGATATTGATTAAAATATTGGGGGAAAAAAGAGTGTTTCATGTTTAACTTTATGTCTTTTGGAGATCATTTCATCTTCCACTTGATGAACTGTTTCAACATTAACAGACATTTTAAACCAGAGGTGCCCAAACCTTTGCATAATACTCTCTCTGCTTGCTGGCTTCTCACTGTCTTATCTGTTTATCAACCTCTCCAACACGGTCACACACACACATTATACACAGATTGGGGAGATTAAAGGCAAATTCAATTTACAATAAGAGGTTATGTTCTAGTATCACAGTAACATACACGACTACAGCGACATGCAACGGCTATTTCCATTAATAATTCATCATGTGTATCTCAGTTTATATAAATTATATATATATTAATCCTTCAGTGAGGCTGTCAGAGAATAAATTGTGTCATTTGTCCAAAAAATAAACGTTTGACAAGCGAGAACAAAGGGATGTTCTGTAATTTTTTTTTTTTTGCTTGAGAAATTACTCAGTGATTGACTCATCAATTAGTCCGTTAATTTCCTCAGCAGCTCGACTACTGAACAATGACTCCTCGTCGTCTCACCATCATCATACACGAGGTAATCAGGCATGGTCTGAACAGGAAGTTCTGATGAATTCATGCATATCGTGCCCCTAAAATATTTCTGTCACCAATGTGTCAAGCACTGACTCCAGCTGTGGAGTACAGGAGCTGAAACATTGAGTCAATTAGCCAAGAGACAGGAAATTAATCTGCATCCCCCACCCCCAAAAGAAAAGAAAAAAAAATCTGATTAGTATTCCTGAGTTTTTGCAGAATTTATTTGCAAATTGGATGTCCTTAGGTCTTAAATTGTTGATGGGAAAAACATGCTTTTTGATAAGAGGACAATTTTCTCTTTCTTTTGTTCAGTTTTACAGAATGAAACAAAAGTGCTCCTTTCACTCAAACTCATTCCTATAAATACTACAACCAGAGAAACTGATCGTTTTAAAGACCACTTCTGAATTTTAATCCTGTGGAAATTTAAGGATACACTCAGTGATAGACAAGCATATTCTTGTTCAGTTTTACTACAACATGTCTAACAACCCAACATCAGCATATCATTTTAAGTGAAATATTCCTTTAATTTTCATACTACAATAAGAACTGAACCCAATTTATAAAAAATATATAACAGGTAGGAATCATCACTGTAAAATAAAAGATTACCATGAAAGTAATGGTTTTTTTTTTTTTTTTTACTAACTCCTCTTTTACGTTAAACTTTACATTTACATGACAAAACCAATATTAGTTGATAAGTAAACTTACCTAGTTGAACTTGAAAACATTTTATCTCACATATATACCTACACAGAATTAACAATGAGAGTTATAATGAAAGTAAACATTAGATTTATGAATGTATGAATGTATATGTATGAATAGATTGTAAAATAAAATAAAAATATTTTTTAAGAGCATTATAAAAGATGAACAAAGTTAATGGTCAGTATAACAAACTGATGAAATACCTTTTCATGTAGCGGTTCAGTGAAGATCATCTCTGATGGGTGTGTCAGCAGGTTCACTCGACAAACACACTGCGGTGCCTTCAGGGTCTCCCTATAAACTTCGTAAATATCAAAACCGCTGTTAATTCCAACGCTTTCGAGCGATCGTTGTCTTATTTCCATATTACAGCAGACTATGCGACGGTTGTGAAATAATTATAGATGTTTATTTCAGCTACAACAGAAAAAAAAGTAGAGAAAAGAAAATAAGTTTGTAAGTTCATTTACCGCTTCGATTGGCTGCTTCCGGTGAAGAAGTTGTGATATTTCCGACGGCGGTGAAGGCAGCATCAGTGGTGCGGTCCAGCGGGTTGACGGCAGCAAGCTCCACCGCCGTCACGACGTCACCAGCGGCCACTCTCTCGACTCTATCACGCTGACATCAAACTTTTTGGATGAAAAGTGTTGTTTGTCTCGACAGAAACTTTTACATTTAATGTGTGAAAATGTCCGAGGACTCGTGGGCGCTGGCTGTCGATGTTCAAGAGGCGACGACTCCATCAGTGCAGGTGAGTTTTTTACAGTTTGGGGGAGGTTTTTTTGTTTTTAATTTAACAGGTGAACAACTCCTGTTTGAAAAAAAAAAAACAGTTGCTCGCTCACCGACCGTTAGCAGCTAGCTTTGCTTACACACGCACTTTTGTTGCATAATTTCTTTCTTTTTGTCTTTTTAAAAAGCTTTTAACGTGATGACCTGTGTTTTTTTTCGTTTTTTTCCAACTTTAGTTCGACTTTTCCAAGAAAGTTGATCGAGTTCGTGGTCCACGGAGCACCAGAGGAGACATCAACGGTGACTTTTAATATTTCTCTCGCTGTTTAAAAAAATCTCTGCTAACTGGTTTTACCGCTGAGTAACGTTAATGGCGGGGGGTCCTGTTCTTCTGCTCTTGTTACTCTAACAGCAGAGGAGCAGAGTAAATGACATAATATAATATATATACTAATCGCTTCTATACACGTGAATAAAGAAAGATGCATGCATCACTGAGCTGCAAAACAACAAAACATCCTCCTAACGTCAATGAGAAGAAAGATGAAGATCTATCTCATATGCAAAGGAGTTTTTTTTTCCATGTATTTTAAATTCTTGATAAGTTAGCAGGACGCTCCTGTTGTCCTTCTGGGTTAAATTGACCCAATATGTTCCCTACCTCCATCTTTCCTTCTTTCCACAATCCCTTTTCCCTTCCTTCCTTCTTTCCTCACTTCTTTCCCCCTTCCTTGAATGTATCTGTTCCCTCCCTCCATCTTTCTTTCCTTCCCTTTTCCTTTCCTCCTTTCCACAATCCCTTTTCCCTCCTTTCCTTCTTTCCTTCCTCTCTCCCTCCCTTCATTCCACAATCCCTTTTCCCTTCCTTCCTTCCTCCCTTCTTTCCCCCTTCCTTGAATTAATCTGTTCCCTCCCTCCATCTTTCTTTCCTTCCTTCCTTTTTCCTTTCCTCCTTTCCACAATCCTTTTTCCCTCCCTTCCTTCCTTCCCTCCTTCCTCCCTCCCTTCCTTGAACGAATCTGTTCCCTCCCTCCATCTCTCTTTCCTTCCTCTTTCCCTTCCTTCTTTCCACAATCCCTTTTCCCTCCCTTCCTTCCTTCTTTCCACAATCCCTTTTCCCTTCCTTCATTCTTTCCTCCCTTCTTTCCCCCTTCCTTGAATGTATTTGTTCCCTCCCTCCATCTTTCTTTCCTTCCTTTTTCCTTTCCTCCTTTCCACAATCCTTTTTCCCTCCCTTCCTTCCTTCCCTCCTTCCTCCCTCCCTTCCTTGAACGAATCTGTTCCCTCCCTCCATCTCTCTTTCCTTCCTCTTTCCCTTCCTTCTTTCCACAATCCCTTTTCCCTCCCTCCCTCCCTTCCTTCCTCCTTTCCACAATCCTTTTTCCCTTCCTGCCTTCTTTCCTCGCTTCTTTCCCCCTTCCTTGAACGAATCTGTTCCCTCCCTCCATCTTTCTTTCCTTCCTCCTTTCCACAATCCTTTTTCCCTTCCTTCCTTCCTTCCTTCCTTCCTTCCTTCCTTCCTTCCTTCCTTCCTTCTTTCCTCCTTCCCTCTTCTTCCTTCCTTGAATGAATCCGTTCCCTCCCTCCATCTTTCTTTCCTTCCTTTTTCCTTTCCTCCTTTCCACAATCATTTTTCCCTTCCTTCCTTCCTTCCTTCCTTCCTTCCTTCCTTCCTTCCTTCCTTCCTTCCTTCCTTCCTTCCTTCCTTCCTTCCCTCTTCTTCCTTCCTTGAATGAATCCGTTCCCTCCCTCCATCTTTCTTTCCTTCCTTTTTCCCTTTCCTTTTCCACGGAGCACCAGAAGAGACATCAACAGTGACTTTAATATTTCTCTCGCTGTTTTAAAATCTCTGCTAAACTCATGTTACCGCTGAGTAACGTTAATGGCGGGGGGGTCCTGTTCCTCTTCTCTTCTCCTCTCCTCTCTTCTCCTCTTCTCCTCCACCTGTGCAGGCAACATTTTGCCGGAGAAGAGTGAAAATCATGGGAATGCGAACGGGAATGGCGGCGGGAGGAAAGACGCGGATAAGGTGGACCTGGCCGAGCAGTCGCTGCTCAACAAGCTGATTCGCCGCTCGCTGGTGCGGAACAGGAACCAGGTGGAGGTGCTGCAGAGAGACCCCACATCCCCCCTCTACTCCGTCAAGACCTTCGAGGAGCTCCGGCTGTGAGTCTGCAGAAAGGGGGGGGGGGGGTCTCTCCAAAATTTGAAATAAAAATATTGTCATTCATTTGCAGAAAATGGCAACAGGTCAAAATAACAAAAAGAAATCTGGTGTTTTCAGACCTTGTATAATGCAAAGAAAACAAGTTCATATTCATTTAAAAACTTTTTAAACTTAGGAAGAGTTTAGAAATCAAAATCTTTAATCGCAGCAGTGTTTTTTTTATTTATTTATAATATTTCTTCCTCATTAAATATGATTTGGTTCAGGTGATCAGCTAAGTAGAGTGAAGTGAACTTTTGTTGGAGTTCAATAGACACTGGAATCGATGGCTGCCACATGTAGAGAAGCTGGTTTATTAACAACATTTTGGAGTAGTGGTCTCTTTATTTGTTTCCAGAGCTGTATAAGTCTCTGGAAACAATAAGAGACCACTTTTGTAAATGTTTCTTAATATTCATAGGTATGGGACGGGTTTGAGTAAAATGAATACTTTTGTTTCATTCTATAACCTACTGACAAAATTTCTCCCAAATTCTCCCAAACCTAAATCAATTGTTAAATTAACTTAAAAGAGGGGATAACAGTAACATGTGCCCCAGAAAAGTCTCATTCAACATGGGATAACAGAACCCATCAGTCTGAATTTTAAAGGGATAGTTCAACATTTTTGAAAATTGGCCCATCGCCATGATCCCCCTAGTAATAGCAGTAGGTTCGTTACCTTTAATTGTTGGTCCAAGCTGCTTTTAGATCGGGGGAGAAGAATACCGAGCGGCGCAGCTACACTACGGAGGCTAATGGAATTTCTTGGTTTTGCTCATCAAACTCAGCAAATACACAACCAAAAAACTCAAAAACGCTGTGGTGGACAAGTTGTGACCTGCACATTCACCACGCTATGAGATAATAGCGGAAAGTTGCGAGATGGAGTTGTTTTAGAGGCAAAGTCGGACTTTACACTCTAGACGGCTGCTCGGCGGAGTGATTTCAAAAGCGCCTGTTTACTGCAGATACGTCCGTATACTACGGCACTGGCTGAGGTGCGCACACTGTGTCCCTCCGACCAGTGGTTCACTGAAGAAAGTAGTTCCGAGTATTTGCTTCACTTCTCTTAACTTTCCGCTATTATCTCATAGCGTGGTAAATGTGCAGGTCACAACTTGTCCACCACAGCGTTTTTGAGTTTTTTGGTTGTGTATTTGCTGAGTTTGATGAGCAAAACCAAGAAATTCCATTAGCCTCCGTAGTGTAGCTGCGCCGCTCGGTATTCTTCTCCCCCGATCTAAAAGCAGCTTGGACCAACAATTAAAGGTAACGAACCTACTGCTATTACTAGGGGGATCATGGCGATGGGCCAATTTTCAAAAATGTTGAACTATCCCTTTAATCCTGAGGAAATTTAAGGATGCACTCAGTGATAGACTAGGATATTCTCACTAAAATGTTTTAAATATGCGTGGGACTGACTATAAAGTGACAATGACTGAATCACAGAAAGACTCCTGGCTGCTACAGAAACTCTTCACAAGCTGTGACATTTTCCACAAAGTGTTAAACCAGCAGGTTCCCCAAAGAACTGCTATTCTTTTTTATTTTTGAAGCAAATCAATGCAACCTAACAGCTCAATAACATTTTTAAAGGATCATCTTTTATCTACAGAGGAAGTATTTTTACAAAATGTGTAATTTCCTCCGTCCATGTTGAGCAGGAAGCCTGAGCTGTTGAAGGGCGTCTACAACATGGGCTTCAACAGACCCTCCAGGATCCAGGAGAACGCTCTGCCCATGATGCTGGCGCAACCGTGAGTTCATTTCCACTCTTCTCTGAACTACCGCTGAGACACGTAATCAATTCATCTATAAGTCAATGGGACAAGTAAGAATTTAAATGAACAGCGAAAGGAAAACACCAGAATAACTGCTGCTTCAAGCTCCAGTTGCTCTTTTGTCTTTTTATTACATGAAAATTGAATTTGTCTGCATCCAATCGATAGAGATTCGATCGACTATTAAGATCAACTTTGTAGCTCTAAAATGCTCTGCAGCTATTGTCCTTTTAATTTAGTTCCAACAACTAATAAAAATCTTAACGTTTTTGCTTCCTGTTATTGATTGATCATCTGTGTTTTCTGTTGTTTTCAGACCTCAGAATCTGATCGCTCAGTCTCAGTCCGGCACCGGAAAAACTGCTGCTTTCTCTCTGGCCATGATCAGCCATGTGAACCCGGCCAACAAGTGGACTCAGGTTTGAATATATACAGTATAATAACATGTCGGTCCATCGGCCTGTCCCATTCCTCCACACTTGGCTCAGTGCGCTTGGTTACGCACACACTTTGGTGACGTTTTGCCGGCGGAACGTATATTTGCGTATAGTGTGCAAGCATGGATTAAGTGGCCAAGCGTGTGGAGGGAGATTTAAAAGCAATCAGGACATACTTGACAAATGCAGCCTGTGCCGTTGCGCACATTAGCACAACTACGACACACACACACACACAGCACAGCAACAGTTTTAATCAACAGTGCTGCTGGATCACAGTCTCATCTACTCCAAAAGTGTCTCTAGATAAGATTCAAATCATAAATGTGTAAGGCAAGGCATCTTTATTTATATAGCGCATTTCATACCAAGGCAACTCGATGTGCTTTACATAAAGACAAAATATTAAAAAAAGAAGCATAAGACAGAATAAAAACAAAACACTAAAAACAGAGGTAAAAGCAAGAGCAAATAAAAGTAAATGAAATAAAATAGATAAAGTTTTAAGTTCTTAAAAGAGCTCAGCTATAAGCACGTGAAAAGAGAAATGTTTTTAACCTGGATTTAAAAGTGCTGACAGTTGGGGCTGATTTCAGTTCTGCTGGTAGTTTGTTCCACTTGTGTGCAGCATAACATGGAACTCCCCAACTCTGTAAGTAAATAAAACAAACAAGAAAAAAAAAAAACATGAACGGAGCATGATGAATATAAAATATGACATTAAAAAGTTATAATTATGAGATGGATAGAAAGTTAATTTAATTTTATTGAAATTAATTCAATCGCATTTCCTAAACGTGGCTCCCGGTGACGGCGGACTTCACCGTGGTGCATTGTGGGATTTATACTTGGCCAAATACCGCTTGGATGCGGTCTTACCTTAAGTGTGGGTAAAGTGCAAGTCAAGCGTGCTGCACTTTCAGTCGTTGCAGAAATGGGACACACTTGCGCACTGACACTAAGCCCATGAACGCACACACCAAGAGCCCAAGTGTGTAAGTGTGATCGAGTGTGCATATTGGGACAGGCCCCATGTCTACATCCCCGTTTGAGTGTACTAAATGAACCTGCTTGGTTCTTCCTCCAGTGCCTGTGCATCTCGCCGACGTACGAGCTGGCCCTGCAGATCGGCCAGGTCATCGAACAGATGGGGAAGTTCTGTCCAGATGTGAAGCTGGCGTACGCCATCCGAGGGAACAGACGTAAGAACACGAGCAGGAGAATCAGCCTGTGGTTTTTTTAAAGGGATAGTTCAACATTTAGTCAGATCCTCCTCTCACCATAATCCCTACAGTCATAGCAGCAGGTTCATCACCTTTAATTATCAGTGCATGTTGTTTTGAGATGGGCGGGGCAGAGACATGAGCTGCTCAGTGAACACAATGGAGGTGAACGGTACATGTCCCCTGTCCCTCATCAAACTCATCAAATACACAATCCAACAACTCCACAACGCTCTGGTGGACAAGTTGTGAGCTGCACATTCACCACGCTATGAGATAATAACACAACGTTACCAGACAGAGTTGTTTTAGAGGGAAATACAGCTGGAACTACGTTCCAGACACGGCTGCTGGGCGGAGGGATTTCAAAAGCACAAGTAGTTCAGAGTATTTGCTTTGTGTGTGATAACAGGGTTCTTACGGATCCTTAAAAAGTCTTAAAAGGCATTGAATTCATTAATCTAAAAACAAGGCCTTAATTGGCATTAAAATGTCTTAACATTTTTAAGACTTTTGAAAAATTGATTTAACACATGGTAAGTGGTATTTTATGGTTGTAATTAGTCTGAAATCTCAAAATAATTGGTAACATTCTGACATAGAGAAGTTAGTGGCGGCCGTCAACGCTAAATTTATCACCGCCACCAGCTCCCGAGTCAGTGTTTTTTTTTTTTTTTTCGGACTTTTTATGCATTTATTTTGAAAGGACAGCTGGAAAGAGACACAATCTAATGTTCATGTAGCAGTCACTTTACCTTGGATCACATAGGAAAGTGGGTCAAATTGTCCCTAACCCTATGTAATTGATGTGGTGTTTTTTTTTCTTTTTTCTGCATTTGTGTTTATTATGAAGTCGGTCTTAAATTTCATTTCAAGTGGCTTTAAAAAAGTCTTAAAAAGTCTTAAATTTAACTTGGCTTAAGCTGTAGGAACCCTAGATAAAAGAAACAAGCAGATTGCATATTTTTTTTAGCGTGGTGAATGTGCAGGTCACAACTTGTCCACCAGAGCGTTGTGGAGTTGTTGTTGATTGTGTATTTGATGAGTCTGATGAGGGACAGGGGACCTGTACCGTTCACCTCCATTGTGTTCACTGAGCAGCTCACGGCTCTGCCCCGCTGATCTCAAAACAACATGCACCGATAATTAAACGATGAACCTACTGCTATGACTATAGGGATTATAGTGATTAGGCGAATTTTCCAAAATGTTGAACTATCCCTTAACATATCTGCGTGTCGTGTCGTGTCGTGTCGTGTCGTGTCGTGTTGTGTCGTGTTCAGTGGAGCGCGGCACCAGGCTGCAGGACCACATCGTCATCGGGACGCCCGGCACCATCCTGGACTGGTGCACCAAATACAAACACATCGACGCCAAGAAGATCAGCATGTTTGTGTTGGACGAGGCCGACGTGATGATCGCCACGCAGGGCCACCGCGACCAGAGCATCCGCATCCACAGGTGGGTAGGGGAAGAGTTTTCCTGTCACATTATCAGGGTTCCCACGAAAAGCTTTGAGTCATGACACCAGCTGCCAGAGCTCAGTTTTCAGACTTTTTCAGACCCCACCAAGGATTTCTTTCAAAAACTCAAAGTCTTTCCAAGAATATTTGTCCTTTTTCTTGTCAAAATGTCTCATTTCTAGTCAAAACTAACCTCTTTCCACTTAAAATGAGACTCATCACCTTAAAAATGTACTTGTTTTTAGATCATTTTCACTTGTTTCAAACAAATTTTCACTTGAAATAAGTAGAAAAATCTGCCAGTGAAAGCAAGTTGTTTGTGCTTGTAATAAGGAAGAAAAACTTGCTCCACTATCAGATTTTTCTAACTGAAAATGTGTTTGAAAGAAGTAAAAAGTGTCTAAAAACAAGCTGCTTTTTAATGTGATGAGTCTTATTTTAAGTAGAATGAGATTTGTTTTGACTAGAAATAAGAAATAAATATTCTTGGTAAGATATTTGAGTTTTTGCAGTGCGACATTGAGTTGATGAGTGTTTCCAGTATTGGACCTGTTGTCTAGATAGTGACAGAGAACTGAAAACAACATGTTTTTGCGTTGTTCTATGATAAAATTGTCTTAATTTCTAAGCATGTTAAGATATTATGTCATAGATAAGTTGGAGCCATATACTGCACATCTTTAAATCAGACTTCTGGGAGAGAGAATGAGATAGATAGAGGAGGAATAAACAGAAAACAGAAACAAACTGGTTAAATGTACAAAATAAGCTACAAGTGTCGAAAAGACTTCTCCAAAGCTCTCCTGGAAAATGATTTCAAGATTCCCTCTTCTTGTGGTCCTGCAGGCAGCTGTCGAAGGACTGCCAGATGCTGCTGTTCTCCGCCACCTTCGAGGACTCGGTGTGGCGGTTTGCGGAGCACGTGGTCCCCGACCCGAACATCATCCGGCTGAAGCGCGAGGAGGAGACGCTGGACACGATCAAGCAGTTCTACGTGCTCTGCAAGGAGAAGGAGGACAAGTTCACGGCGCTGTGCAACCTGTACGGCAGCTTGACCATCGCTCAGGCCATGATCTTCTGCCACGTACGTACAGACAGTTCAACACGTTCACACAAAACCTAGATATGGGATTAAGCCGGGATATGTTGGTTATCCTGGCTTAATTTAGCCTCAAATCTGTTGGACACAGATTTGTACATGTATTTTGTTTGTTTAGCCTGCTTTTGAACATCTATGATATTTTCTATGACCACTAGTAGCTACTACATCACTGGCTTCTCATGAAAAGCAATGGAGCAAAAATTGCATATAGTTTTATTTTTATTTAAATAAAATATGTTACAATATATTGGCCTAAATGTTGGTTGAGGTAAGAAAATAAGAATAAAATTGAGTGAGTGTGAGCAACCACCTTCCAGATAATTTATACACCTCATGTGAACATTGTTATCAGCAATTTATTGAAGCACCAGACTGCATACTAATGTTTTTATATTTACCGGTAATTCATTTTCACCTGTTGCACGTTTGGCCACTTTTGCTGAATGAACTTGTATTACTTGTTATGTACTTCAGATTATAAGGAATTTGTGCAATGAATCAGCTTCCACTGCTCATCATTAAAGCAAAGTGCACAACTGTTAATTTGTGAAAGGAACTTGAGTTGTGATTTTAGTTTTCAGTCTGACGTCTGCTCTCTCTGAGCTTTACGACAGCAGCGGGGCTTTTTTTTTTTTTTTTTTTTTTTCTTCAAAGAGGTGAGTCACCTGACGTCAGCACTAAGTTCCTGTTGATTGGAGGAAAGTGGCCACACCTGTCCTCTCATCAGTGAATCTGTGATCAATCTCTGTGGTCTACTGACGAGAGAATAAGTTACACCTGGCTTGACCAAGCTGCTGCTCCTCAGCCTGGATCAGCGTTTGTGCAACCAATGGGCTTTATGCACAGCTCCACTACTTCCTGAACTTAATGCTGCTCCTTTATTTCCTGTCTTACATTATTGGTCAACCTGAGTAATTCAGGGGGGTATTGCACAAAAGTAGAATAAAGAAATCCAGGATAACTGAGCAAGCGCGGCTATTCTGATCGGCTCATCTTGGTTTAATTGGTTGCCAGGCTGAGGAGCAGCAGCTTGGTCCAGCCAGGTGGAACTAATTCTCTCGTCAGTAGACCACAGAGATTGATCACAGATTCACTGATGAGAGGACAGGTGTGGCTACTTTCCTCCAATCAACAGGAACTTAGTGCTGACGTCAGGTGACTCACCTCTTTAAAAAAAAAAGTTTTTGTCGTAAAGCTCAGAGAGAGCAGACTGCAGACTGAAAACTATAATCACAACTCAAGTTCCTTTCACAAATGAACAGTTGTGCACTTTGCCTTAATGATGAGCAGTGGAAGTTGATTCATTACACAAATTCCAAAGTAATACAAGTTCATACAGCAAAAGTGGCCAAAAGTGCGACAGGTTAAAATGAATTAAATATAAGAACATTATGCAGTCTGGTGCTTCAATAAATTGCTGATAACAATGTTCACACGAGGTGTATAAATTATCTGGAAGGTGGTTGCTCACACTCACTCAATTTTATTCTTATTTTCTTACCTCAACCAATATTTAGGCCAATATATTTTGTAACATATTTTATAAAAATAAAACTATATGCTATTTTTGCTCCATTGCTTTTTATGAGAAGCTAGTGATGTAGTAGCTACTAGTGGTCATAGAAAATATCATACAAAGATTTGTTAATGCATTTTGTTTGTTTAGAAATCAGGCCAATACAGTAGCCTATATAAGAACATGGAATAACTGTATGAAACACATATATTTCTGATCAGAGTGACTGCTGACTTCACAGATAAAGACAACAGAATCAACTAAGCCTGGCTGTTACTTATTATGGTCTGGAGCAGGCTAGCTGCAGAGAATAAATCACCATAGTAACTTGACCAGGATAAATCTAGCCAGCTTTTGAACAACCGACTTGAGGCTAAATTAAGCCAGGATAACCAACATATCCCGGCTTAATCCCTTATCTAGGTTTTGTGCAATAACCCTCCTGGTGTTGGTTGTGTTGTTGCAGTAGGAAGCTGTTGTTCTGTTTCGCTGATGCTCTGTTGTTTTTGTTTTGTTTTCTCCTTTCAGACTCGTAAAATGGCCGCTTGGCTGACTGCTCACCTGACCAAAGAGGGCCACCAGGTGGCGCTGCTGAGCGGAGAGATGACGGTGGAGCAGAGAGCCGCCGTCATCGAGCGCTTCAGGAACGGGAAGGAGAAGGTGCTGGTCACCACCAACGTCTGCTCCAGAGGTGAAACTCTCCAAGAGGAACCTGAGCTTTTATTTAGTTTAGAAACAAATCTGATGCTCAGCAAAGATGGAAAATATATTCAAATATATCAAATCGTTCTGTTCTGACGAGTTAAAAGAGTCAGAATAGAAGGAAAGAGCCGAATCCAGAGCAGCGTTCAATTCATTTACAAGTTTAACCCTCAAATTGGCCCAGTCTGTTCCCTTCCTCCATCCTTCCTTCCTTCCTTCCTTCCTTCCTTCCTTCCTTCCTTCCACAGTCCCTTTTCCCTTCCTTCTTTCCTCCCTTCTTTCCCTTCTTCCTTCCTCCTTCTTCCTTCCTTGAACAAATCTATTCCCTCCCTTCTCTTTCCTTCCTTTTCCCCTTCCTTCTTTCCACAATCCTTTTTCCCGCTCCGCCTTCCTTCCTCCCTTCGTCCTTCTTCTTCCTTCCTGTTTTGATCCAACTGACCTGATCTGTTCCCTATCCCTCCATCTTTCTTTTCTTCCCTTTTCCCTCCCTTCTTTTCCTTCTTCCTTCCTTGAACAAATATATTCCCTCCCCCCTCTTTCCTTCCCTTTTCCCTCTCCGTCTTCCTTCCTTCCTTCGTCCTTCCTTCTTCCTTCCTTCTTTCCACAGTCCTTTTTTCTTTCTTTCTTTCCTTCCTTCCTTCCTTCCTTCCTTCCTTCCTTCCTTCCTTCCTTCCTTCCTTCCTTCCTTCCTTCCTTCCCTTCATCCTTACTTCTTCTTCCTTCCTGTTTTGATCCAACTGACCTGATCTGTTCCCTATCCCTCTATCTTTCTTTTCTTCCCTTTTCCCTCCCTTCTTCCTTCCTTCTTCTTCCTTCCTTGAACAAATCTATCCCCTCCCTCCTCTTTCCTCCCTTGCTTCCACAATCCTTTTCCCCTCTCAGCCTTCCTTCCTTCCTTCGTCCTTCCTTTTTGACCCAATCTGTTCCTTCCCTCCTTCTATCTTTCCTTTCTGTTTCCCTTCCTTCTTTCCTCCTGTCTTTCCCTTTTTCCTTCCTTCCTTCCTTCGTTCCTTCCTTCCTTCGTTCCTTCCTTCCTTCCTTCCTTCCTTCCTTCCTTCCTTCCTTCCTTCCTTCCTTCCTTCCTTCCTTCCTTCCTTCCTTCCTTCCTTGACCCAGGAGAACAACAGGAGGGTTTAAGTTTAATCAGCACTAATTAAACTTAAAGGAAACCCACAAACTTCCTAATTTGGCTGCGTTTTGGCCGAGGATTTATGCTTGTGAGTCCGGTCGTATCGGTCCAGTCGGTGTAGGAAAGAATCTAAACAGTAAATTCACTCAGAGTGACTGAGGGTTATTTTGAAACTGGTTCAGTCAAATGACTCATCACAAATAAAAGCAGCAATTCAGCATCTTCACTTTCATTCACAGTTTTCCACCTCTTGACTTTTCTAAATAAGAAAATCACCAGTTTTTTTTCTACGACGTATCTAAAATACAGGTTCATTTTTCTCCTTTTGATCTGGATGATTCAACACATACAACAGAAATGTGTAAAAAAGAGCTGAGTAGTGGTTCTAATATAAAGATTAAAGTGTGATCGTTCTTCATATTAAACTACTGTCTGTGCAACACAGGGAACGAGTTAAATCTGTCATTTATAAACATAAACTTTAAAAATGGCAGCAAAGACACTTTAATAAACTGTTATATTCCATCTCATTAGTTTGGTATTTTGGTATTTGGGAGGTGAACTGAAGTTGTTTTAGGTGATAAATCCTCCCCTCCAGACATAACAGCCTTTAACTATGAATAATAAGAGTCTAATATGATTTATCCACAAGACAAAGAACAACTGGAACCTCTCTAAGTCGTTATGATGAAGGAAAACCTTATGTTTTAGTTTCTAAAGTGTAAATATATGATATGAAGATGTGAGAAACCTGCTGTTTAAATAGAAAAGTCCATCCTTAGTGAGATTATTTGAAACGCAACAGAAATCTGTAAAAATTTAAAAGCGTAGCTGCTCAGATCTTCATATTTACACACTAGTGGTTGTAATATAAAGATTAAAATGTGATAATTTTTCATATTAAACTAATGTCTGAGTTAAATTTGTCAAATAAACCTAAAGAAAACTTTAAAAAAAAAAGGAACTTAAATAATCTTTTATATTCCATTTTATATTATATTCCATTTTTTACAGGAAACCACCGTCTGATTTGAGACTCAGCTTTTCATTAGAGAATCTACAGTATCTCAAACGCATCATTTGTGGCGTTTTTTGTTTTGTTTCCAGGTATCGACGTTGAGCAGGTGTCCCTCGTGGTGAACTTCGACCTTCCCGTGGACATGGACGGGAACGCCGACAACGAGACGTACCTGCACCGGATCGGCCGCACGGGACGCTTCGGCCGGAGAGGCTTCGCCGTCAACATGGTGGACAGCAAACACAGCATGGACATCATCAACCAGATCGAGATGCACTTTAGTAAGTTCCTGTTGCTCTCACTTGTATCACATCATACAGCGAATGTTAGGATCTTAAAGGACGATTCCGGGGCAAATTCAACCCGGGGCTGTATGTTCCTAACATTTTAGGTCTAAAAGAAGGAATCTGAAGGTTTTCAGTTTAATGTCTCCTGTTTTGTGGTAGTTGTGTCTGTCCCCGCGTCGCCACGGCAGTGATGAATGGGAGCGTATTGAAGTTCTGCTGCTTAGGCTGTTTCCATCCCTCAAAGCCACAGACAGCGTCAGATGGAGACTCAAACATGCAGCCAGAAGTTTATTTACTCCAATGAAGCCGACATGTTTGTAAAACTAGATCTAATTCAAAGTCTGGCGGAGTCGAGACTAGGGGTGTGACTTTGTACACGTGTAAACGTTTACACGGAATGAAACTGTAAACGTTTAGTAAAAAATCCCTAAACGATACACGCATTTCTTTTTTTTTTTTTTTACATAGCCTATATTTTGAGGGGGCTGAGTGAAAAATAGTCCCTCACACTGTCTTAATTTAGAGAAAACTATGATTTAATAAAAATGATGCTGTGATGCGCTTCCCTCCTTCAGACAAAATGTGCGTGAGTGCGTTTTTTTTCTCCTTTTTTTCTTGTCTTTTTTTGTTTTTTTTTTGCGAGCGAGTGTGATGGCGCCGCCACCGAGTAAACCGTAAATGCCCATCCGAAATAAACGCCGGGTCAAACATTGCTTTTCTGGTTGCCAAAAAATATTCTATGCAAATATAGCCTCCCTAAACACAAACAAATAACCTTAAACGGATTGAAAGGGTCTCGAGACACTGAAGACGGCCGAGGACTGACGAGACGCCTCTGGGCTGGTTGCTCCTGCCCGTTCTGTCCACTCCTCTCATCCGCACTTCAGCACAGGGCTGCACAGTGTCGGCTCGGCTCGGCTCGCTCCTCGTTTTAAATGACTTTACTCCTTTTAAAAGTAGCGTAAACAATTTACTGTTCTGATCACTCATATGCGTGTTAAGTTAGGCAATACGGTGCATTATTATTAGTTATACTTCAAAAATAAAGGACGGTGGAGCGAGCCAAGCTGTAGCCGCGGACAGGTGCTGAGGTGAGAGACTGGGCTCCGCGGGGCTCTTGCAACTTGCGGCGGATCAGGAAGGATGGAGGACCGACCTGACAGGGGGTCTTGGTCCTGGGGGGGGGACGAATCCGCCGTCGGGTCTCCTCCGCTCCGGTGTAACACCGGCACGGTGGCTGCAGTCAGTGCTTCCACCGGCTGCACATATCAGACTAAACAAAAATAAGGCTATAGCAACCTATAGCGGTCCTGAAGCGTGTACACGAAAAAAAATGCACAGTGTACACGTGTACATATTTTCGTACACGTTCACACCCCTAGTCGAGGCCCAAGTTGACGCTCGGTGTGTTCAGGTGCAGTGGGAAGCTCCCGTTTGTGTCATAAACACAGGAATATCAACTCTGGACTTGCTTCAAGTAAATAAACTTCTGGCTGCATGTTTGAGTCTCCATCTGACCCGGTCTGTGGCTTTGAGGGATGGAAACAGCCTAAGCAGCAGAACTTCAATCCGCTCCCATTCATCGCTGCCGTGGCGGACATGCACGGTTCCCTACGTTGCTGTGTCAGGCAGGTGTTTCTACGGAGCTCTGCCCCGTTTCAGAGGTGAAGGAAGCCCTGAGTGGAGAGACGTCGCCTCCGCGACGTAGAATGTGTTCAATTCAAAAAGTGAAACTAACACATTATATAGGCCTATATGTCCATTACACACTGAATGAAACATCCCATGTCTTTATTTCTTCAGTTTATTTTAATAGTAATAATTATGACTAACATTCAGTGAAGACCTAAAATTCAGTATCTCCAAAATTGAAATATTGCAAAGGAATTATTTTTTTTTTAAGCATTTTTAATATAGAAATGTTGGCCTTCTGAAAACTATGTCCATCTATATGCACTCAGTACTTGGTTGGGGTTGAACTACTGGAAATTTACTTTTCTGTGATATTGTTAATGGTGAGCACCCCCAAGCCAGACAATTCCTCTCTTTTTTGGTCCTGACCCGTTTGCATCTCTCTAAACAGATAGAGTGCTGTGTTCGAGACTCAAAAAGTTCCTATGGCTCGTTTCTAGACCCACCTACGGAGCAAATAGATTTGCTGCCGCTAGGGGGCAGCTAGATTTCTAGGCTAGCCCCGAGTTGAATTTGCCTGTAATTGTCCTTTAACTTGTCCTTCTCTTCTCTCTTTTTCTTTCTTTCTTACAGACAGGAGAATCACAAAACTGGACACGAGCAACCTGGAGGAGATGGAAAGCCTGATGAGCTGAACGCTGGGCTCCATGAACTACCGACGCACTGAGGCAGTTAGACGTGTTACCTCACATGTGACTTGAGTTCTTTTCAAGGGTTTATTGTTTGCATTTCTATTGTTTACAGGAGAGAGAGGAGAAAAAAGATGCTAATGTTGATTATGCAAAATCTAGTGTGCCAAAGTTTTCACTTGGATTTTCTTTTTTGACATGTCCGACTCTGATCACTGAAGTCACCTTAAGCCTTTAAGCTGCGTCTCACTGAGACTCTAAACTAACCAGTGAAGCTGAAGAAGGGTGCAGATGATATTATTATTGTTCAAGGTTTGCTGTGCTGTGTTTTTGGATTATTTGAAGTGTTATTATTACTATTACTATTATTATTATTGAATGAGACCTAATGTGTCTCTCAGATGTTTGCATGGCTTGATGAAGGCTGAAGGAGTTGTGACTTGAAGCATTTTATGGTTTAAAAAAGAAAATGCCTTTTTCAGTGTAGTGGTAGTTTTGGGTTTGTGATGCAGCTTAATTTGGTTGTGATATCAGTTTTTTGTGTGGATTAAGAAAAAAAAGAAAGAGAATAAAGAAAAGAATAAATAAGTATACTGTCACATTTAAAGCTGTTGAGACAGTTTATTATTCTGCTGGTGTTTCACAGCAGCTTTGGCTTAGAGGAGTGAGATCATCACACCGGCTGAATCAGTTTCTGAGAAGCAATATAATTATAAAAAAAAAAAAGAGAAAGAAATCCAGAAAATATTCAAGATGTTCAACAGATAAAAAGTCTGTAACCTACTAATTCTTTGTGCACTTTATTGTGTTATTGTCTTAATAAAAAATCATTTTCCAGAGTGAGATAAAAGTTGTCTTGTTATGTTCATTCTGTTATATATTATAGTTTAACTCGTGAACACAGCTTTTATCTGCCCACTGATTTATGACTTCAAAATATAAACAGTAAATTCACTCAGAGTGAAGGTTATTTTGAAATTGGTCCAGTCAAATGACTCATCACAAATAAAAGCAGCAAATTCATCATCTTCAGTTTCATTCACATTTTTTTTATGACTGGGACTTTTCAAAATAAGAAAATCACCTGAGTTTTTCTACAATGCATCTAAAATACAGGTTCATTTTCTCCATTTGATCTGAATAATTCAACACATACAACAGGAATCTGTAAAAATTAAAGCATATGTGTTTACAAACTTCTAGTTGTTCTAATATAAAGATTAAAGTGTGATCATTCCTCATATTAAACTACTATCTGTGCAACATAGGGAACGAGTTAAATTTGTCATATACTGTATAAACATAAACTGTAAAAATGGCAGCAAAGAAACTTTAATAAACTGTTATGTTCCATCTCATTAGTTAGGTATTTTCCTGCTAATGTGCTAATATTGTGATATTTATAAGTTGGGAGGAAGGTGCGGTCTTATTCAGGTTTAATCCATTTTCATCAAATAGAAAATGAAGTTGTTTTAGGTGATAAATCCTCCCCTACAGACATAAAAACCTTTACTTTGAATAGTAAGAGTCTAATATGATTTTATCCACAAGACAAAGAACAACTGAAACCTCTCTAAGTCGTTATGATGAAGGAAAATCTGATGTTTTAGTTTCTAAAGTGTAAATACAGGATATGAAGATGTGAGAAACCTGCAGTTTAAATAGAAAAGTCCATCCTTAGTGAGATTATTTGAAACGCAACAGAAATCTGTAAAATTTAAAAGCGTAGCTGCTCAGATCTTCATATTTACACACTAGTGTCTCTAATATAAAGATTAAAATGTGATCACTTTTCATATTAAACTAATTTCTGAGTTAAATTTGTCAAATAAACCTAAAGAAAGAAGAAAAAAAGAAACTTAAATAATCTTTTTTACATTTTTACAGGAAACCACCGTCTGATTTGAGACTCGGCTTTTCATTTGAGAATCTACAGTATCTCAAACGCATCATTTGTGGCGTTTTTTGTTTCCAAGTATAACTACAGGATATGAAGATGTGAGAAACCGGCTGTTTAAAAAGAAAAGTCCATCCTTAGTGAGTGAGTGTGTGCTGGAGGTTTTTAGAGACTCATCCTCCTGTACATGAGGTCAGAG